>NC_056747.1:161105492-161408235 GCF_019279795.1 Protopterus annectens | reverse complement strand
CAAGTTGGAGTATCGAGAGGTGAATCACCTCCATCGGTTCCAATGGCTTCGGAGCCGGTGGAAGTGTGCAGCTCAGACTCTTCCCCCTCGGCTCCGAAGAAGGCTCCTTCGGTGCCGATGGTGGTCCATGCTGTGGTGGAGTCGGCGCCGATAGTATTGGAGCTGTCTCGGAGCCGAGAGGAAAGTCTTCTCGGGTGTCTACCTCCTCTAAATCCTCGAGACTGTCAGATTCGGACCTGGATAGGGTTTTACAGAGGCTATTCCAATCTCCAGTGTTTACTAAAATGGTCTCGGCTCCAGCACAGTTTGCTTCGGAGCCGATCTCCCCTCCAACACATTCGATTCCTCCTCCAACCTCTTCGGAGCCGTTGGAGCCGGTGGTGGTGGAGCAATGTGGAGCCATACGGTCGGAGCAGAGACCCCTTACAGGCCTCTCGAATCCGACTGTGCTTCCTACCCTGTCCTCCGGTTCAGGGTTTGGTACTGCGACCTCTTCAGCCGGGCCCGAGGGGAATACTTTGGGATTGGGTGCTTCGGTGCCTAGTCTTCCTCTCGGAGCATCGGCTGCTGGAATTCCCAGTGCCATCGTGGCCTCTAGACCAGTGACCTCCTTGGATTCTGGAGGTCCGGCCTTTGAGGCCATGAGGCCAGCTGGCCATGCCTTTGCCGGTTCAACAAGACTCTACCTCACCGTCCCTAGATTTGGAGACTGGTGCCTCTGTTGTGTTGCAGCCCCCCGGCAGCGGGGCCCCAGGGCCTGAGGATACCCCCATCGGGGGTTCCCTTCTTCCGGGTGGTCCGTCCGAAACTGCTTCGGACGAACCCCCACGGAAGAAATTGTGTAAGAGGAAACACGTAGACTCCCAAGATGAGTCTATTACATCGGATACTGACCTCGATGACGCAGAAGGGTCCCCCAAATCATCTTCGGATGATATCTCCTTTTCAGATATCTTGGAGATTCTGAGACAGAGGTGACTGGCAAGCCAAAACCCCTTCAGCTGAGGAGTCAGTCTTCCTCAAGGCCTTTGGGGCCCAGCCTTCCGCCTCCTGGGTGTCTCCGCCCTTCGATGAACTCCTTGATTTGGTTTCTCGAAGGGTGTGGGAACACCCTGATTCTGTGGAACCGGTGCCTGCGAGGCCCAATAAATTTTTGTCAGCCCCCCCCCCCAGAAGGAGTTTCTCACAAAGGGTGTGCCTGTAGATGCTTTGGTGGTGGCTTCTGCCACACAGCAGGACGTGGCAGAGGCTTCGACGTCTATTCATCCTCCTAATAAGGATTCTAGGAGTATGGATAGGTACGGGAAGCGTACCCTGTCCTCAGCGGCCTTTACCTTACGGTCGCTGAACTACTTATGTCATTTTACGAGGCTCCAAAGGGATCTTCTCAAAGAGCTAAATGACTCTCTTGTTGGTAATCTACCTGAGGCGCTGGCCCCGACTGTTGGCGCACAGATGACTACCCTCTTTTCTATTGTTAACTCGTCCATGAGGCTCATCTCATATGCGGCCGAAGGCGCGAGTCGAGCAGCGGGAACAGGCGTTGCCCTCGGGAGACAAGCCTGGTTACGCTTGTGTTCGTTCACGGAGGCTTTCAAGTCTTCCTTCACGCGCCTTTGATGGGTCATCCTTGTTTGGACCCAAGGTGAAGGACACACTAACTAGGTGCGAGCAGGAGGGCAAGACTTTGACTGCCGTTGGGGCCCGATTTTCCGCTCCTTCTAGGCCTTACCCCAAGGCTGGGAGAGGAGGGAAAATGTGGTTTAAAAAATCTCAGAAGTCTTTCCCTACTCCACCCGGTGATTCCCCCTCCAGAGGCGGGGGGGGGGGATTTTGGAAGACGCCGCCCCAGAGGTGGCAGAGGCCCCCGTAACTCTGGAGACCGCGATTCCTTTCATGGTTCTTCATACAACCAGCGTTCCTGAGTTGTTGCCCGACTGTGCAACTCCGGAGCCAGTCGGGGGTCGCTTTGTGGCGCACCCACAAGCTTGGGAATCCATAACAAGCGATCAATGGGTGCTTCGCATTATTACCGGAGGTTATATCATCCCCTTCAACAAACCCCCCCTTTCTTTAAGGGAAATCCCAGACGTACCACCCAGTCAGCGGGATCAAGCAGCATTAGAGGTTTCAAAGCTGCTAGAAAAAAGAGCCATCCAGCCTGTCCCCATCGACCAGATCGGATCAGGAACTTACTCAAAATTATTTTTGGTACCAAAAAAGACAGAGGACTTCAGGCCCATTTTGGACCTCAGTTCATTGAATCGTTTCGTAAAGAAGTCCAAATTCCGAATGGTCACTCTTCAATCTATTCTTCCTTTGCTGGAAAAAGATGCATGGATGTGCTCCATAGATCTCCAGGACGCTTACTATCACGTTCCCATAGCTCAAGAGTCCAGGAGACATTTACGCTTCGCCTCGAGTCAGTCATTTTCAATTCCGAGCACTGCCCTTTGGTCTCACCACAGCCCCAGGGTGTTCACCAAGTGTCTGGCAGTGGTAACTGCTCACCTGAGAAGTCTGGGATTCCAGGTGTTTCCTTATCTAGACGACTGGCTCCTTACTGCCACCTCCGAGCATCTACTACTCCAAGCGCTCAGAGCCACGTTCACCTTGGGCCGTTTCTTGGGGATCACGTTCAGTTTGCAAAAATCTGTACTACAGCCATCTCAGCGTATTACTTTCATAGGCGCAGACTTAGACACAAAAAGAATGCGCGCCTTTTTACCGGCAGCAAGAATTCAGGTGTTACAAGATCAAGTCAAATCCTGTCTCCCCCTACAAAGAGCCCCGGCCCATCGGATCCTACAACTGTTGGGCTCGATGGCGTCGACCATACTTGTAGTTCCCTTGGCCAGACTTCATATGCGAATTTTACAATGGCTACTGTCGGTTCAATGGTCTTATCAGGAACTTCCCTTGAACCACTTAATCATAATCACGGAAAGTTGCCGTCGAGATCTGCATTGGTGGCTTCTCCAATCAAATCTCGACCAGGGGCGACCCTTTATACCACAACGTCCCGTTGCCACTGTGACTACGGACGCCTCCCAGGTAGGGTGGGGGGGTCATTACCTGGACAGGTCGGTCCAAGGCACATGGCAGATCCAGGAAACGCTTTTGCATATCAATGTCCTGGAGATGAGAGCGGTACTATTGGTACTCCAAGCTCTCCATCACGCTCTCCCACAGGGCCCGATTGCTGTCCTATCCGACAACATGTCTGTGGTATGGTACATAAACAAGCAAGGTGGAACCAGGTCTTACCCACTATGCAGAGAAGCCATGAGACTTTGGCTCTGGGCGGTAGCTACCAACCGCTTTCTAATGGCAACGCACATACCGGGGAAGTCCAATGTGATTGCGGACAGATTAAGCAGGACCATTCTTTTACCCCACGAATGGTCCCTCAACCAGGGTATAGCTGCGAAAATCTTCGACAGATGGGGTCATCCTTGCTGCGACCTGTTTGCCAGCCCTCACAATGCGAAATGCAGAGAGTTCTTCACACTGTTCCCTTCTCAGGGACAGATTCCCAGGGACGCTCTGACTCACATTTGGCCCCCCGGTCTTCTCTACGCCTTCCCTCCGTTTCCCCTCTTACCGAGGGTGATACAGAAGGCCATTTACATGGAGAGCGAGATGATTTTGATTGCCCCGCACTGGCCTCGTCAAGTTTGGTTTCCTTTCCTACAGAGGCATGCGATAGAAGGTCCATGGTTTCTGGATCCGGTGCCAGACCTATTGACTCATCAGTCAGGACGGCTTCATCCGTCTCTCAGGTCCCTGAAGTTGGCAGCATGGTTACTCCACTTCCATCCTTAGTCCGAGATAATGCTCTTTCCCCGGACGTGGTCCACATACTGTCTTCTTCTCATAAACCTTCCACCATCAAACTTTATTCCAGTAAATGGAAAAGGTTTGCTTTCTGGGCTCAAGAACGGGTATAGATCCTCTCACTGCACCAGTATCGGAGGTTCTGAATTTTCTGGCCTCCCTTTTTCAGTCGGGCTCTTCAGTTTCTACCATTAAGGTTCAGCTAGCGGCCATTTCTAATTTTCATGCTTCATTTGAACCTTCATTGATGTCTCACAAACTTTGTAAGGCTTTCCTTAAAGGGGCTTGGCTCCTGAGGCCTCCTTTATCTCATCCTGTCCCCATTGGGATTTGAATATGGTTCTTGCTGCCCTAACTGCCCGTCCTTTCGAACCAGCTGCTACCTGTGATTTAAAATTTCTGTCTTGGAAAACGGCCTCTTAGTAGCCATAACGTCTGCCAGGCGAGTTTCAGAACTTCAAGCTCTTTGTTCTGATCCTCCCTATTTGATTTTTCACAAGCATAGAGTTTCATTGAAATTAAACCCTGCATTTATACCAAAAGTGGCCTCCTCTTTCTGTATGCAACAAACTATAGAACTCCCTGTCTTTTTCCCAGAATTCTCAAATAACGCAGAATATACTTTGCATCAATTGGACGTACATAGACAACTGCGTTTTTATTTGAATAGAACCGCTCAAACGCGGAAATCAAATCAATTGTTTGTTTCCTTTGCAGTGAACAAATTGGGTCAACCAGTAAAAAAACCCTCCCTTTCTAAATGGATTAAAGATTGTATCGTTTTTATTTATTCACAGGCTAACAAAGACCTTCCCTTTCCAGTCAAGGCTCATTCTACCAGGGCAATGGCTACTTCCGTAGCTTTTCACTCCAAGTTATCAATAGATGATATTTGTGCTGCGGCAACCTGGACTTCTCCGCACACTTTCATTTCTCATTACAAATTGGATGTGGTTTCTCGAGGCAGGGCTTCCTTTGGTTCCACAGTTCTCAGGAGTGTGTTCCAATGAGCCACCCGGGATGTAGGTGCTAGGGACGCTGTCCCATCTGTCATGAATGTAGGCGAGATAGGATCCCATTACATCTTTTAGTTATGTACTTACCATAACTTCGGATGTATGGGATCCATCTCGCCTACATTCATAAGTACCCACCCTCCTTCCCCCTTCCATTTGGATTTAGAGGAGCTGTAGTCCCTCTTTTCTTAGCGTTCTTTCTTGAAGAACTTTAGTTGGTTATTGTGACTACTAGTTTTTCTGTGTTTGCATGGATGTATGAAAGCAAACAAACAAGATCTGGGGAAGCAGGTGTGGTGCATCCTGGGATAGGGAGTAGCCCAGCCAATGAGAGACTTCGTGCTAGTGTATTAGTTGCCGAGTCGGAGCCGATGGATCGGCTCCGAACCCATCTGTCATGAATGTAGGCGAGATGGATCCCATACATCCGAAGTTATGATAAGTACATAACTAAAAGTTTTAAATGCTGTATTTTTGGTCATGAATCCTAGCTACTGAGTTGTCAACCTCCAGCATATTTTGGATGCAGACTTCAAATGACTGGACCATGTTGCAGAATTTGCAAACATCTGCTAGTCAGACACATGGCAGGGTTTGGAGTTAACCTCCTCCCAGACTGACTTCCAGCACTGTTCGGAATTGGCCCTTGATTTTTTTTTTTCCTAAAACCTGCAGCCCAGGCAAAAAAAATGATTCTGGGGTCAACCTAGTCTATAAGAGAAGGGGATGTTTACTAGTAAGAGGGTAGGATCCCACAGATTCTGAAGGGGAAGAGGAATTGGCATTTTCTCATAACTTTCAAGTCATTTCTTTGAGGATATAATACAGACAATGGAGGGCACTCTGTTTCCTTGCTGGCTACTAGAGGACATCTCATTTGTGGAGACCTCCTGTAGGGCCCTCATCATATGGGAAAGTAGAGAAGTCTTGGATGCTCAAAAGAGATATTTGGAACATTTTGGATATGAATACTTCAAGGCCATTTTCTGTTCTTGCAGGGTTTAAGGCATTTATGGATGCATTTGGCACATTATTATTGGAACCAGACTCTTAACAACCTACTTCTAAGAAGGTTTATCATTTTCCAGGATTCAGAATCCCTTTGTTTTAATTTAATGGGGGTATTATAATGATCTCATTGGATCATTTACAGGGTCAGTTCAGAATCTTAAAATAGAAAATACAGTGAAGAACAAAATGTAAAATTGGTGTTACAGCATATAGTGTATCAAGAAATCAACAGACATAGAATACAAATTCAGCCTGAAACAATGAACATAGGGAAGTTGTTTAGGCATTTCCAGAAGGGAAATCCAGTGGTGGTGGTGGTCATGGATACTGCTAAGAGGACAACTTTGGTTCCGTCTCAGACAACCTGCCCCAGTGATTGGAGAATAGAGTCTCAGACCATTTTGGGAAGACTGCTTCTATGTCAGCAATTCTTGCCTTCAGAGCTATAAACTTTTAGACCTATGTATATAGTCGAGTACAAGGAGGAGATCCTCCAGCAGATAGTGAACATAATTGGAGAGATCACTGTGGAGAAGGCAAAATTAGTCACACTTGTTCAGATAGTTGTGCAGGTAGGAAGAAATGCAAGAAATGTGACTATTGGGTGTTGGCTGTAGCTTCCAGGATTGCTGCTGTGAGATATGTAATTAGGAGACATGCCTGGCTGAGGTTATAACCTGTGCCAGAGGATGTCTGTTAACAAGTCCTCAGTGCACTGCTATTCAGGAAGTTCCTGTCCAACCTCCCCCCCCGTCAAAAAAAGTAAGACCGTGGAATCTGTTTAAGCAATTCTTCCATTCTCTCATGCCAGTATGTTTGTAGAACTATCTGTGCAAGTACTGGTCCCCCAGTGATGCTAAACCAAAGAAAAACCGAGTGGAAGAAGGTCTTTCAGAAACATGGCTAGATGGTAAGAAAGGGGAAGCCTGGGACCCACTGGAACTGGGACCCACATAGGGGACATCAGTAACTGCCCACTTCCAATCTCCCCCAAATCCCACCCCAGCCTTTAAATATCCCTCTTTACTAGCAGACCTCCCCCAGGACTTGGGGACATCTGATTCTCTCTTGCAGAAACAGGACATTTGGGTGCTGGAGATGTCTCGGATATGCAAACTGCAGTTCTGTCTTTTCTAGAATTTCAAGAAATGTCTGCTGTAACAGAAGCCAGTAGGCACCAGATATGACATCTACAGGACGTACTGTTGTAACAGGCAACAACAGAGTGTCAGGGGAGAGTAAAGCACATTCCTTTACACAGGACTGCTTGAAGACCAGTACTTCATCTTTTAAATGCAAGCAAAAATATGAAAGTCCAAAGTTCAGAATGTTTATTCTACACACAGCCTTGATTCTTCTTTTCGTGGGCATTGATGGTTACTTTGGAGCTAAAGTATGCCTACCTGCATATTCCAATACAAAGGAAACCGAGGCATTTTCTTAGATTCAAAATGGGGCAGCTCAGTGTTGGGTTACCTCTTTGTCCATTCATTTAGCTACTGCATCCAGGGTTCTCAAAAAATACCCAAGGCCTGTAATAGCCCTTTACAGTACTAAGGGCATGCACATATATCCTTACCTGGATTGCTGCTTAATTCAGGACTAGTGCCAAAAATTTTAGGGGCTGTTAAGTTACTCTCTGAATTGTCTTGAAACTGTGATTATTTCTTAGCCTCCCTAAATCTGCAGCTGCCAAGGACTTTGGTTTTCTGGGAGGTTCTGCTGGACCGTTACAAGCTAAAGGTATTCCTTCCCCAGGACACCAGGACGAGACAGGCTTTCTGTCTGAATTTTTTGAAGATGTGACCTGTTAGTGTAGCATCACACTTGAGTTCCACAATAAACAGACAGCTGAACAGCCTTGCACATGTATAGGAAACACCAATCCCCAGAATAGAGAAGACATTTTTACATTCCTTGGATGTTCACATATAGTTTTAGATATTACTTGTGCAGACCCAAGGACCTGAAGACAGCAGCTTTGTCTTTTACTGCTAAAAAACAGATTAATGCATTCTCTAAACAGATGTAGTCACTACGGATAATTCGCTTTATTACCACCTTCTATGCCTATGAAAAAACTCTGCAAGGGCATGTTAGGCTGAACTCTACCAGTGCATAACAACTTCTCTTACATTTATTGTGAAAGGTAGAAACCAATGTTATCCTTGAGGCAGACAATTTGTCCTCTGTACAAACCTTTTTTAAGTATTGTACACTGGATATTCTGTTAAGGGTAGGTGGGTTGTCATATTGCTGTTTCTGCAGGGGGCACCTGCAACCTGCCTTAAGAAGTAGCCAGTGTGCCATCATTTTGAACAAGCTTTCGGAATCTTTCCAGTGATTATTACTGCAGCAGTCATCCACATGAAGAACACAGTGCACCTACATAAGGAATTTTCCATAACAATAAGTGTTTGAGTAGGATCACTGACACACTTAACTTGCACTCTGTCCATTCCATGTTATGTAATTGTGGGTGGTCTGGAGCTGGGGTTGGTCTACTTCACCCTCCCTTCTCACCTGATAGGATTGCTTATCCTGTTCATTGTATCTCTGGGGAACCACAGGATTCCCAGGTGTACCTGGTCTGTTGGCAAGGAGTGCATGTTTGTGATAGGGCTATTCACTGCCCATGTTGGCTGGATAGTGTTAAAGGGCACCCAGATTTTCTGGGAGTATGTCCATTGTGTCGACTAGGGACTCATGCCTAGTATTCCCCAGACAAGGAACAAATGAAAATGATGCAGGCTGGCTCCTCTTTATACCAAGAATATGACAGCCCTGGGAAGGAGGGGGTGCAAAGATGTGGAAGCTGTGGCACGTTTGTTTTCACTTACAACTGAGATCAATAAGGTTATGACTGCAAAAGTGGTGATGCTCATCTTCTGTTATGACAAACTTTTTATACAGTTGGACTTTTAACACCTGTATTAAATTATCATTTATGACATAGGCAAACTTGAATTTATATAACAGTAATCAAACCATATTAACACTTGATGTGCTGTTGTCAGTCTCACCTTTATTGTCACATATGGATCAGATCCGATCTGTCGGATTCGTCTCGGCCTTATGCAGAAGCTTGCGGCCTTCAACTAAGCTCTTGGGCATTCTTCCCTTCCCAGAAGCCACTACCCCAGTACCCCAGATCTCATTTGCCACTCTGCTGGAGATGTGGTCCCTTCGTTAGCTCTTGGCAAAGTGAAAATTATCTGTTAAAATTTATTAACATTTCTGAATATTTCTTAATACTGAACGACTTTTCAAAGTAGTGTTAATTTCTAGTAGCTTTTAGTTTATGTTCTTTATTCCTTCCCTTTAAAATCATCTGACTTTTTCACGGTGTTTTGCCTTCCCCTTTTTTATCCTACTTATAAAATAAATAGTAGATCTGAAGTAGGAGATTCATTTGTCTGCAACCTGTGGGTTATGGATCCGATATCGGATCCGAAACGGCATGGTTTATCCAGCTATGGAGCCGAGCTCTTAGCTCCTCCCCTCACCCATAATGCCTTGCTCTCCCTACATGACCTCAGATCTAGTTTGCCGTGCTGGTAACCAGTTGGATCGTCTTGAGCTCTTCAGCTAAGTGTTCTAAAACTCTATAAAAAAGTGTCAGATTGCTTTTTTATAGTTAATTCTGTGTGATTGTGTTAGGTTTCCTTTAATCTTTTGATATTTTTGGGTTAAAATTTTAATTTTAAAATTTTATCTTAATTCCCTCCCCTCGCTGGTTCAGAGTTTTGTTCGAGTCTGTATTTGGGGCCTTGTGTGTGTGCTAGTTTAGCACTAATTACTTGTCTTTTTTTTTTTTTTCTGTTAAAAAAAAAAACAAAAACTTTAGTTATGTCAGAAGCCCCAAAGGCAATTTTTTTGAAGTGCTCCGAGTGTGGCCATAAGCTTTCCCCTGCTGATGGCCACACTCTGTGCATTCGATGCCTTGGGGTTGAACACCTCACTTCTGGATGTTCCATTTGTGCAGGGTTCAACCCCAGGGCATTGAAGGATCGGAGGTCGAAGCTGGTCCTGGCAGGACTTCTGCCCCCGGGCTCGGCTTCGGCCTCCGCTCCCGTGGTGGGTACTGTTGCTTCAGTCCCCTCCTCGCCTGCTCCCCCTCCTCCACCTGGGACTCAACCTCCCGCTGCTAGGTTGGAGGAGAGGGAGGCAAGAAAAAAGGACCGGAGAGAGAAGCACCACAAGCGGCGGGCCGAGACCTCCGTTACCGGCCCCGCCAGCTAAGCAGGCTTCTCCTCCGGCTTCCTTGGCTGCTGGCTCCCCCCCCCCCTCGGCTTTGGTCCCCGGTCTGCTTTTCACCGGGGCCTGAGGAGGAGGAGACCCGATCTCCGTCGAGGCGGCACTCAAGGCCTACCAAGGTAGCCTCTTCGAGGTCTACATATAGCCTTTCCGACGCCGTTCTGGACCGGATGATGAGAAGGTTCATCCAGGCCCAGACGCAGATGGGAGTGCTCCTGCCTCCCCCCCCCCCCTCTGGGGGGGAGCTCGACCCCATTTTTCAAGCCCATAGCTCCTTCTCCAACCCGCTACACGGGTTCGGAGCGTTCGGAGCCGGGCAGCTTCGGAGCCGGGGGTGGGTCGGCGCCGATAGTACTAGGTACTTCGGATCTGACCCTGCCCTCGAGTGTTTCGGATCCGACCTCTCTCAGCCTGTCTCCGAGCTTCGGATCCGGGGGACTCAGTGTGCCTTCGGCGCCGTCTGTGTCGGAGTGCACTGGTCCCTCGGATCCGAGTGTCTCGGGGCCGGCTCCGATCCACTCTTCGGATCCGAGGGGGAGCCGACTTTCGGATCCTTTGGTCGAGGCTGGCTCCCCTTCTGCTTTTGATGTAGTGGAGAGGGCTCTGTTGAGGGCTTCCGGACCCACGGCACTTGCTTCGGCTCCTTCCCGCGCTCCATCTGCACTGGGTCAGGCTTCCGCCATCTGGCCATTGGGACAGCCTGCTTCAATGCCCCAAGCTGTTCCATTGGAACAAGACACTGCTTGCGAGGGCTTCTCGGACAGCCCCCCCCGAGGAAGCACCTCGCAAGCATACGTGTAGGAGGAGGCACATAGACTCCCCCGAGTCTTTAACTGAAGACACGGATTTGGAGGAAGGGGAAGGCTCCCCAAGATCACCCCCGAGGATGTCTCCTTTGGAGACATCATGGAAATGCTTCGCATAAGGGGTGGGTAGTCTGCCCCCAAGTCTTCCTCGGACGAGTCCGTGTTCTTGGAGGCATTCGAAGCGGGCCCGTCTACCTCTTGGGTGTCCTCTCCTGCCGACCCCCTGGTGGACCTTATTACCACCAGGGTGTGGAAGGAACCGGACACCAAAAGGCCAGACAGAATCCTTAGCCCCCCTGCAGACCGTGCCCACTGGAGTAAGGGGCCTCCGGTAGATGCCATGTTGACGGCAGCAGCCACCAAGAGGGAACTCGCCCAGGAGTCCCTCAGTCCATCCTCCGAGCAAGGAGTCTCGGATGATGGACCGCTTAGGGAAGCGAATGTTTAGTTCAGCGACCTTCTCGGTGAGGGCGCTCAACTACCTGGCACATGTTATCAGGATGCAGCGTGATCTTATTAAAGAATACGCTGCATCCCCCCAGAGTCCATGTCGGAGGAGGACAAACTTTTGCACTCCACCCGTATGGCCACTCTTCGGTCCGTGACGAATACGTCTATGTGGTTGCTGTCCCATGCTACTGAGGGAGCCGCTAGAGCTGCAGGAGTAGGCCTAGTCACTAGACGCCAGGCCTGGCTCCACCATTGCGATTTCACGGAGCCCTTCAAGGCGTCTTTCGCGAACGCCCCCTTTGATGGTTCTGCCCTTTTTGGCAAAACGGTTCGCGACACCTTGACCCAGAGCAAAAAGGACGGGAAGACGCTGTCTGCCGTCGGAATCCGCTTCTCTGTGCCCCAGAGGTCCTACTCTAGGAACCAAAAGGGCCAGAAGAAGATGTGGTTCCGGAAGTCGCAGCAATCCCCACCTGCTCCGGACAACCAGTCCTTCCGTGGCAGAGGAGGACAGGGAGGACGCCGCCCCAGGGGCAGAGGGGCTCCCAGGAATTTCGGGTCCAGAGAACCTTTCTCTGAATGGCCCGCGCAGCAGCCCTGAGGGGTTGCCCGACTGCTCCACTCTGGAGGCAGTCGGGGGACGTTTTTCGGAGCACCTAGCGGCATGGGAGTCCATAACATCAGACCGCTGGGTCCTCCGCATTATATGCAGAGGATACAAGATCCCCTTTCATCACATCCCAAAACTAAAATCCCTCCCCGACATTCCACCCGGTCAGTGGGAGGCCGCTTCAGCAGAAATTGGCCATCTGCTGAGGAAAAGAGCCATCCAGCCCGTCCCCCCAGACCAGACCGGATCAGGGTTCTACTCCAGGTTCTTTTTAGTGCCAAAAAAGACGGGGGACCAAAGACCAATTTTAGACCTGTCCCTGTTAAACCTGGCAGTTCCCAAGGAGAAGTTCCGGATGGTCACTTTGCAATCCATACTCCCCCTTCTGGGAGAGAATCACTGGATGTGCTCTATAGACCTCAAGGATGCGTACTACCACATACTGATGGACAGACGTTCCAGGAGGTTTCTTCGCTTCCGGCTGGGAGCCATTCACTACCAGTTCAGGGTCCTTCCCTTTGGTCTCACCACAGCCCCCAGGGTGTTCACCAAAGAATTAGCAGTGGTTGCGGCCCACCTGAGGCTTCAGGGGGTGCAGGTCTTTCCGTACCTGGACGACTGGCTTCTCACCACCCCAACAAGGCATCTACTATCCTTGGCGCGAGACTCCTTTCTTCATCTAGCTCCCTGCCTGGGCATCACGATAAACGTAGCAAAATCCAACCTGGCCCCTACTCAGTTGATAGATTTTATAGGTGCCAGGTTAGACACGAGGGAATTACGAGCCTTTCTCTCAGCCGACAGAGTTCGGAATCTGCGACTCCAGGTGCGGGCCATCCTCCACTCCAGCTCAGTTCCGGCGGAATTGGTCCTGAGGGCTCTAGGGTCCATGGCGGCAGCGATATCTCTTCTTCCACTCACCAGGTTCAACATGCGGGTCCTTCAGTGGACACTTCAGGTTCAGTGGACTTACTTTGCTCTCCCTCTGCATCATCCCATTGCGATCAGCAAGGCTTGCAAGCGGTCTCTCTTGTGGTGGCTCCATTCACAGGATCTCCACGGAGGCTGCCCATTTTGTGCTTCTCCCCCAGTCGCCACGGTGACCACGGACGCCTCCCGCCTCGGGTGGGGGGGGGGCATTTTGCAGGCCGGATGGTCCAAGGCACGTGGAACGACTCAGAGACCTCCCTGCATATCAGTGTTCTAGAGATGAGAGCAATGCTCTTGGCGTTGCGAGCACTTCAGGCCTTTCTTCCCCTGGGAACAATTGCGATTCAATCAGACAACATGTCGGTGGTCTGGTACATCAACAAACAGGGGGGAACCAGGTCTTATCCTTTATGTCGAGAAGCCATGAGAGTGTGGGAATGGGCTATCTCCACCAACCGCTTTCTCATCGCAACGCATATTCCGGGTTGGTCCAACATCCTTGCGGACAAGCTCAGTCGCACCATTCTCTCCCTGTACGAGTGGTCTCTCAATGCTCAAGTAGCGAAACGTATCTTCGCACAGTGGGGAACTCCCTGTTGTGATCTCCTTGCATTTCCCTTAAACACCAAATGCGACAGTTTTTTCGCTCTAATCCCTCCTCCAGGGGATTCCCCTAGAGACGCTCTGGTGCATGCTTGGCCTCCCGGTCTTCTTTACGCTTACCCACCTTTGCCTCTGATGCTCCAGGTTCTTCAGAAAGCCTCTCGGTTGGGGTGCAGAATGATTCTCATTGCCCCATTCTGGCCTCGACAGATCTGGTTCCCTTACCTAAGGTCTCACTGAGTGAATCCACCTTGGATTCTAGATCCCATTCCGGATCTGATATCACACCCATCGAACCTACCAACTCCGAATATGGACAACCTGAAGCTAACTGCTTGGCTGCTCCAGTTCCACTCCTAATTAGGACTCCCGGTATCTCGTCCCCCGTTAAGGCCATCCTGGTAGCGGCTCATAAACCATCTACCAGAAAAGTTTACCGCAGTAAATGGAAACGATTCTCCATTTGGGCGGAGCGGCAGGGTCTAGATCCTTTCACAGTTCCCCTCCCTCTGGTGCTAGACTTCCTTACCACTCTTTTTAATGAGGGTGCCAGTAGTTCCACGGTCAAAGTGCAGCTTGCGGTTATTTCTCACTATCATGTTGGTCATGACTCTGGACCGCTTATGTCCGCCAAATTATGTAAAATATTTCTAAAAGGCACCTTTCTCCTTAGACCCCCTGTCAAGCAGGCGGTTCCACCATGGGATCTTTCTTTGGTTCTTCAGGCCTAGACCACTCCCCCCTTCGAGCCTGCGGCCACAGTAGATCTTAAATTCTTATCCATCAAGACTGCTTTTTTAGTAGCCATTACTTCGGCCAAAAGAGTTTCGGAACTTCAAGCCTTATCCATGAAGCCACCTTACTTGGTCTTCCATCCGGACCGCGTATACCTCAGGACCAATCCCTCCTTTCTTCCTAAGGTAGCTTCAGAAGCAAACATTAATCAGTCCATTAACCTCCCTGTTTTCTTTCCTAAATATCAGAACAAGGGTGAATACAAGCTGCATTCCTTGGATGTTCACAGGCAGCTTCGTTTTTATCTTAACAGGACAGCTGGTCATAGGCAATCCGACCAATTGTTCATTTCCTTTGCCAAATTCAATCCGGGTAAGCCAATTTCCAAAGTCTCCTTGTCACGCTGGATTTCGCAGTGTATTCGTTTAGCTTACCAAGCTTCTGGGAGGCCCGCACCGGAGGGAATCCATGCCCATTCGACCCGGTCAGTTTATACCTCCGTGGCCTTTAAAGCTAGGATTCCTCTGGATGACATTTGTTCAGCAGCCACTTGGGCTTCATCTCATACCTTTATTTCTCATTACAAGCTGGATATCACATCTAGAGGTAGAGCATCCTTTGGCTCCGCTGTGCTCCGGAATATCCTTCCATGACGGCCGCCCAAGATTCAGGTAGCTGGGGACTCTGTCCCACAGGTTGCAGACAAATGAATCTCCTACTTCAGATTTAGAAGTTATGTACTTACCATAACATTCCATCTGAGTAGGTGGATTCATTTGTCTGCAACCATCCCGCCCTCCTATCCCCCTGGCCTTGTCAGTTTCCTGCATATTATGTGTTACCCTTTTCTAGGGTATTATGATACAGGGCAAACTCGATCTGAGGTCATGTAGGGAGAGCAGGGCATTATGGGTGAGGGGAGGAGCTAAGAGCTCGGATCCATAGCTGGATAAACCATGCCGGTTCGGATCCAATATCGGATCCATAACCCACAGGTTGCAGACAGATGAATCCACCTACTCAGATGGAACGTTATGGTAAGTACATAACTTCTAATTATTGTTAGTGTGTTTAATTTAGTCTGTTTAGAGTGAGTCAGTTAGTGTTTTGATACGACTACTCTAGTTATTTTTTCTCATGTAGATATGTATGTGTGTATGTGTATATATATATATAATATATATATATATATATATGTATGTGTGTGTATATATATATATATATATATATATATATATATATATATATATATATATATATATATATATATATATATATAAAATATGTGTGTATATTTAGGATAGATTCTTTTTGGTACCAAAGAAAACAGGGGACTGGAGACCTATTGTGGATCTCAGCAATCTAAACAAGTCAATCAAAGAGCAAGTTAATGGACTGGTGCTCCAGAAGGTATCTGCGCTTCCAGCTGGAAACCAGTCACTACCAGTTTCGATCCCTGCCCATTGGTCTCACTACAGCCTCTGGAGTGTACACCAAATGCATGGCATTTGTTGCAGTTCACCTCGGATGTCAAGGATTCTGAGTGTTTCCATACCTAGGCGACTGGATCCTAACTGCTACGACCAGGCATCAACTTGTAAGAGCAAGAGAAACCACTATAGATCTTTGCTATCATCTGGTCTGGAAGTCACCTTGAATTTCAAAAAATTGGCTCTAGAACCCTGCCAAAATCATTTTTCATAGGAACTCATTTAGACACCAAAGACATGATAGCGAGACTTCCACTTGACAGACTTATTTCATTAAGAAATCAGGTGAAAGTCCTAATTCATAAGAAAAGAGCATCTGCAAGACTAGTAGCTTCCATTATTCCGCCTTCACATGCAAATTCTACAGTGGTTGTTGTTCAGTGGTCATTTCTAGATCTACCAATTTCTCTCACGATTTTGATAACTGATGCCTGCAGGAAGGATCTTAATTGGTGGATTAATCCAGTCCAAGTCTCTCAAGGTCATCAGTTTGTACCCAGGAAACCCCAGGCCACAGTGACCACAGATGCCTCCTGGATAGGGTGGGTTGCATTATCTGAGAAAGGCTGTCCAAGGCACTTGGTCCACCCATGAGGCCCATCTGCATATAAATGTTCTAGGCTGGTTCTTTTGTGTTCTTGTAAAAAAAAAAAAAAAAAAAAAAAGTTTCTGTCTTTTGCATACAGTGCAGACTAGAGAAGTTGTGACTGCAACTGAGCTCCAAAATATAAGTATCATCTTGATTTTTTTTTATTATTTTTACAGATTACTGTTTTTACAATTTAATATATAGAAAGCACTTTGTCTATTCAGTATCTTCACAAATCCTTATCTGTTTAAAAACTTTCATTTGTCTCTAGTGCTTGCTGTCTGGTAGGCTATTGTGTAAACTGAAACATCTCCTCTGTGTAATTATCTCTTGGCTAGTGGGGGCTGGTTCTTTTGTGTTCTTGTAAAAAAAAAGTTTCTGTCTTTTGCACACAGTGCAGACTAGAGAAGTTGTGACTGCAACTGAGCTACAAAATATAAGTATCATCTTGATTTTTTTTATTATTTTTACAGATTACTGTTTTTACAATTTAATATATATAAAGCACTTTGTCTATTCAGTATCTTCACAAATCCTTATCTGTTTAAAAACTTTCATTTGTCTCTAGTGCTTGCTGTCTGGTAGGCTGTTGTGTAAACTGAAACATCTCCTCTGTGTAAATATCTCTTGGCTAGTGGGGGCTGTTTCTTTTGTGTTCTTGTAAAAAAAAAAAAAGTTTCTGTCTTTTGCACACAGTGCAGACTAGAGAAGTTGTGACTGCAACTGAGCTACAAAATATAAGTATCATCTTGATTTTTTTCTGTCTTTTGCACACAGTGCAGACTAGAGAAGTTGTGACTGCAACTGAGCTGCAAAATATAAGTATCATCTTGATTTTTTTTTATTATTTTTACAGATTACTGTTTTTACAATTTAATATATATAAAGCACTTTGTCTATTCAGTATCTTCACAAATCCTTATCTCTTTAAAAACTTTCATTTGTCTCTGTAGTGCTTGCTGTCTTGCAGTTGCCCGCCCCTACTGTGACACACCTCCCAGTCTGGTGTCATTAGCTCATTCTGCTTAATACAGAGAGAACATTTGATAAGGCCTTCTGTTCCTCCTTTTTTCCTTTCAAAAAGTAAAACAAAACTTTTTTTTTCTCTTTCGCCTGAACCTTCTTGTGTTCTGACTGTCCTTCTCAAACATTTTGGAAATATACAGTATATTTCAGAGCATTTGTTATAACTGTATTTGCTATAACTGATTTAAGTATTTTTTTCTGGCTTTTTGATTATTTACTGCTTAGCGACTGCATTTTAGCCTGTTTATACAGCTCTGCATTCTATTTAAACTGTGTTTGTGTTGATTAACTGTTTTGCACTTTTAAAAGGTTAGTTTTTGCTTAATTTTACCTGTAGGCTAACACACTCAAGTGCGCTAGCCGCTTAAAAGCATTTATAGCATTTACTGTCTGTTTTTCCTCTGTTTTCTGCAAAAAGGAAAAAAAAAAAAAAAAAAAAAATAATCTTGTTTTCCCGCCTTACTGAACTAGAATAGTCCAGTCTTCAGAGTTTGCTGATCTCTGGGCTTTGTCTTGGTTCCTGTGCTATTCCATATCCTTATTTGGATAAAAGGAAGCGTCTTTGTTCACCAGTGGGAGTGGGGAGCACTGAGCGGCCTATTTGTCCCTAGAGGAGTGGTTTCCAGCCAGAAACTTGTAGTCTATTGGCCATTTTGGGTCAATTCCTAGCTCTTTTCAGCCCCCTGTAATAAAGCCCGCTTTTTCGCTTGTATTCAACTCAGCACAGCTCCTCGTGGTGTACTGCAGAGTTCTACAAGCAGCAGAGAGCAAAAGAGTGACTTTTTCCTGATTTAAGTATTTTTTTCTGGCTTTTTGATTATTTACTGCTTATCGACTGCTTTTTCGCCTGTTTATACAGCTCTGCATTCTATTTAAACTGTTTATGTTAAGTTGTCTATCTCGCCTTCATTCTTGCTGGATGGGTTCGGAGCCGACCTCGGCTCCGACTCGGCCACTCTAAAAGCTCGAGAGTTGGTTCCACCGGCTCGAGGCTCCCCTTATATCCCACAATGCTAGGCGAGAGTTACCCCAGATCTCGTTTGCCGCTACAGCTTCGAGGTTGGTTGTTTCTACCGGTTCCTGGTGAGTGCTATTTTTCTTGTAAAAATTACTCTTTAAAACCCCTTTTAAGTTAATATTCTTACTTAGTTAGTGTAGATTAGAAAACTTTATCCCCGACCCTAAATATTTTCTGTTTCTTTCCCCAAGAACCTTTGGTTCTTCCATTGGGCCTTTAGGCCTTCCCTTCCCTAGTGGAGTGTGTGTTTTTTGTAGTTTATTCTAGTTTATTGTAGTTTTAAATACTAGTATTACTACTAATTTTATTGTGTTTTCCTGACAGGGTATAACTTGTGTGTTTGTGTGCGTGTTTGTGTACACCTGTCAGTCAAAAAAATGTCTAAAGAAGCAAAGGTCTCCGGATTCAAGAAGTGTGATGCGTGCTGTCAGAAAATGTCTCTGACAGACGCTCACACTTCTTGTGTCTATTGTCTGGGGCCTTTGCACCTGCAGGACTCCTGTGCTGTGTGCCATGGCTTCAGCCCCAGGGTCCTGCAGGAAAGAAAAAATTAATTCTTAGAGACTTACTGAAGCCAGAGGATTCCCTGTCAGTTTCAACAGGGAAGCCCTCTAAGGCATCGAGGTCTTCGGCTCCGGCTTCTGAGCCGAGACCCCAGGTTGCTCAACCTTTGCCTTTATCGGCTCCGGCTGGAGCCGATAAGTCTCAGTCCACAGTTTCTGTGGCTCCCTCGGCTCCGGCCGGAGCCGAGGTTATTGAGGTTCCGTGTCGGCTCCGACCAGACCTTTGGAGCCGACAACCAGGAAGAGGTCCAGGTCACCATCTCTTGGCTCCGTTCATTCGGCTCCAGGATCTCCCTGCTGTCTGAACGGAGCCAAAGGTCTCACTCCTCTAGGTCATCGAGGCTGTCGGATCATGACCTTCAGAGGGTAGTGAGTCGACTACTTAAGTCCGAGGCACTAGCCCAGATGCTTCAGAGCCCGACTCATCAGTCGATGCCTGCCCCGTCCATCAACATTTTCCTCCTTCGACTCTCTTGAGTTCGAGCCGGGTCGCTGGAACCGAGACTGTGATTACGCCGGAGCCGATACAATTGTCTTGGGCTCCGTCGCCCGTTTTCTTCTTTGGAAGAATCTCGGCGCCGGACTTCCCTCGTCGGCTCCGAGGGGTGAGTGGCATCGGACCCTTGTCCGACCCCCTCTCCCTCGGGCTTCGCGCTGGTGAGTTCGGCTCTGACATCGCCTCGGAGCCATCACTGTCGGTGCCGAGGGGTTCTTAGCTCCTCGAGCGGGACCTCTGGCTCTGCCTGACAGGGGTGCATTCGAGGTCATGCGGAGTGTGTTAGAGCCTGGCTCTACTCCACAGTCGGCTCCGTCGCCCCTCCCTCTATGCTGCCTCAGGGTAAGTCGACTCACTCCCTCATCCCGACGCAGAGAGCCAGCTCCTCAGGAGCCCCTGTGGGATTTCATCCTCTTCCGAGGCCTCTCCTGATTTGGCAGAAGAGCCCCTCGGAAGAGGAAGTGTAAGAGGAAACACATTGACTCACCTGAGTCTATCACGCCAGACACAGATTTGGATGATTCTGAGGGTTCCCCGTTCCCCTTCTGAAGATGTCTCATTTGCAGACATTCTGGAGATCCTGAAACAGAGGGGAAATTGGCCAGCCCTCAACCCTTCGGAGGACGAATCTGTGTATCTTGAGGCGTTTGGCTCTCGTCCTTCCACCTCCTGGGTGTCCCTCCCTTGACCCCCTCATGCAGGTGGTTGCTAAGAAGGCATGGACGGCTCCTGATTCAGTGGACCCCACTCCCAGGAGACCCTCTAAGTTCATCACAGCTCCAGCAGACAAGCAATTTTTATCAAAAGGAGTTTCTGTGGATGCTATGGTGGTAGCTGCTGCCACAAAGAAGGAACTGGCTGATCCTTCAGTACCTGTCCATCCACCTAACAAGGAATCTAGGTCCATGGATAGGTACGGAAGCGGATGTTCTCCTCCGCGACATTTACCATGCGTTAAGCTGAACTACCTGTGCCATTTCACTCGTCTTCAAAGGGACTTGATCAAGGAAGCGAGTGAAATGTTAAAGGATCCTACAGCTGCGGGTTTCCAAGACAAGATGAACACGCAGCTGGCTACCCTTAATTCCATATCCAACTCCTCCATGCGCCTCCTTTCTTACGCGGCCGATGGAGCGAGCAGAGCCGCAGGGACAGGTGTAGCCTTACGTAGGCACGCCTGGATGCGGCTATGCAATTTTGCGGACCCTTTCAAGACGTCTTTCATGAACTCCCCTTTTGATGAATCATCTCTCTTTGGTCCTCAAGTGAAAGAAACCCTGACTAGGTGCGAGACTGATGGCAAGACCCTTTCTGCCGTCTGAGTCCGTTTTTCGACTCCTTCCAGGCCTTACCCCAAAGGCCAGAAGGGTGGAAAGATGTGGTTCCGTAAACAATCTCAAGGGACTTCGCCTGACGCACAGAGTCATTTTCCTACCAAAGGCAGAGGTGGGAATAACAATGGTAGACGTCGCCCTAGGGGCAGGGGGGGTCCGCAGAACCAGGGCAATCAGGAAGCCTTCCCTGACCAGCCCTTTCAGCATCCCTGAGGTGTTGCCCGACTGCCCATCTTCGGAGGCAGTCGGGGGAAGATTGTCACTGTACCCAGAAGCCTGGCTATCCCTGACTCAAGACAAATGGGTACAGTCCATCATTTCCGAAGGCTATTCTATCCCCTTTCTTCGCTTTCCAAATCAGTCAAAAAAATCCCTTCCAGATGTTCCACCCGCTCAAAGGTATCTAGCAGCTTTGGAAATTTCAAAACTGCTTGCAAAAAGAGCAATTCAGCCAGTGCCAGCAGACCAACAAGGATCCGGAATCTACTCAAGGTTCTTTTTAGTTCCAAAGAAAACAGGGGACTGGAGACCGATATTGGATCTCAGTGTCTTGAACAAATCAGTCAAGAAAACAAGATTTCGGATGGTCACACTGCAATCCATTCTTCCCCTTTTGGGCAAAGGAAACTGGATGTGCTCTATAGACCTTCGGGATGCGTACTATCACATAAAAATGAACAGACGCTCCAGAAGATTCCTCCGCTTCAGGCTGGGAACCAGTCATTTTCAGTTCAGGGCCCTGCCCTTTGGTCTCACCACTGCCCCCCGGGTGTTTACCAAATGCATGGCAGTGGTAGCTTCTCACCTGAGACGACAAGGATTCCAGGTGTTTCCATATTTGGACGACTGGCTCCTCACAGCTCCCACCAAGCATCTCCTTCTGATGGCCAGAGATTATACTTTTCGCGTTTGTCAAAAACTGGGTATTTCAATAAATTGCGAAAAGTCTGTTTTGTCGCTTTGTCGTACTATTACCTACATAGGCGCAAATCTAGATACTATAAACATGTCTGCAAGGCTAACACACCAAAGGATATCAGACATTCACAAATTGGTGTCACTCCTTCTCAACAACAACAGAATCAAAGCCAGGTTAGTTCTAAAGGTGTTGGGAATCATGGCAGCGCCATACCTCTCCTTCCATTAGCCAGATACCACATGCGGATCCTTCAGTGGATGCTTTTTACTCAATGGTCATACCAGGAACTTCCAATGTCTCACACCATTGTGATCACGCAGGCGTGCAAAAGCATCTCATGTGGTGGATGTCTTCCCCAGCTCCTGTTGGGAAGACCCTTTGTTCCACCTCCTCCGGTTGCTACACTGACAACGGATGCCTCCTGATCGGGTGGGGGCATTATCAGGGCAGGACAGTCCAGGGCACATGGCAACCAAACGAATGCCACTTGCACATAAATGTTCTGGAGATGAGAGCAGTGCTTTTAGCGTTGCAAGCCCTTCAAGACTCTCTTCCCTTGGGAACAATTGCAATCCAGACAGACAATATGTCTGTAGTGTGGTACATCAACAAACAAGGCGGAACCAGATCATACCCCTGTGTCGAGAAGCACTCAGACTGTGGCAATGGGCGATTTCTTCTCAGCGTTTTCTGATAGCAACGCACATCCCGGAAGTCCAATCACATTGCGGACAAGTTGAGCAGAGCTATACTCATGCCTCACGAGTGGTCTCTGAAAGACTCTGTAGTGAGAGAAATTTTTCTCAAGTGGGGTCAGCCTTGCTGCGATCTTTTGCTACTCCCCAAAACAGCAAGTGCAGAGAATATTTCACTCTATTCCCTTTACCAGGCCAACCCAGCAGAGACGCTCTAGTCCAAGTTTGGCCCGGGACTTCTGTATGCATTCCCCTTTCCCACTGATCTCTCAAGTAATTCAGAAAGCTATCGCTCAGAAGGCATCCTTGATCCTCATTGCTCCTTACTGGCCTCGACAAGTGTGGTTCCCCTTTCTACATCGCTTTCTCTTGAGCGACCGTGGAATCTGGACCTAGTTCCAGATCTTTTGATCCATCAGTCGGGTCAGTTTCATCGCTCCTCCCTCTCTGAACCTCACTGCTTGGTTCCTCCAGTTCCAACCGTAGCCAGGCTTCCTCAATTATCTCACTCTGTTAGAGATATATTGATAGCTTCCCATAAATCTTCCACTCGAAAGATTTATTTGAGTAAGTGGAAACGCTTCTCATATTGGGCACAAGGAAAGGACATAGATCCTTTCACCGCTTCCATCCAACTAGTCCTTGATTTTCTAGCTGAACTCTTCCATGCAGGTTCATCTCCATCTACACTTAAGGTTCAATTGGCAGCTATTTCTAACTTCCATGTGGGTATTTCTGAATCTGCCCTAATGTCCCACAAACTTTGCAAAGCCTTTTTGAAAGGAGTTTTTCTTCTCAGACCTCCTATAAGAAATCCTCCTTCTCCTTGGGACCTAAATTTAGTTCTTGCTTCTTTGATTCTTTCCCCTTTCGAACCTGCAGCTTCCTGTTCCTTGAAATTGTTATCATGGAAAACTCTTTCTGGTAGCTATTACATCAGCTAGAAGAGTTTCAGAACTTCAAGCACTCAGTTGTCGTCCTCCTTATCTTTTGTTTCATAAGGACAGAGTATCCTTACGAACTAACCCGTCCTTTTTGCCTAAGGTGGTCTCGACATCAAATCTAAACCAAAGCATTGACCTCCCTGTCTTTTTTCCAGAGTATTCCAATAGGTCTGAACAAAAATTACACTGCCTGGATGTTCGTCAATTGAGGTACTACTTGGATAGAACAAAACAATTCAGAAAATCTGATCAGCTGTTTGTCTCCTATGCGGAAAGCAGAAAGGGACTTTCAGTTTCAAAGGTATCATTATCCAGATGGCTAACATCTTTGATTTCCCTGGTATATGAAATTAGACAACAAAAATTGCCTTAGTAGCTTTGGCTACTTCTTTAGCCTTCCAAGACAGACTGCCTATTGACACCATTTGTGCAGCGGCTACTTGGGCTACTCCTCACACTTTTATTTCTCATTATAAGTTGGATTTAGCTTCTAGGCATAGAGCTAACTTTGGTTCCACTGTTCTCAGGAGTCTGTTCCGTTAGGCCACCCAGGACAAGGTGCTAGGGACGCGGTCCCATCCAGCAAGAATGAAGGCGAGATAGACAACTTAACATATAGAAGTTATGTTCTTACCATAACGTTCCATGTTAGTTGTCTTCTTCTCGCCTTCTTCTTGCCCCACCCTCCTTCCCCCTGGCCTGGACAGACCTAGAGGAGTTGTGATTGTGACCTCTCTTTCTACCACCTCTTTCTTAGACATATGCTATTATGCATATTTCCTGGTTCAGGATGTAGGTCACCCTTCTTTCTTCCTGTTGTTAGAGGTGGATTCTGTTTTACAATTATACTGTTACTGTTATAAGCTGGGGTTAGCTTACAAACGAGATCTGAGGTAACTGTCGCCTAGCATTGTGGGATATAAGGGGAGCCTCGAGCCGGTGGAACCAACTCTCGAGCTTTTAGAGTGGCCGAGTCGGAGCCGAGGTCGGCTCCGAACCCATCCAGCAAGAAGAAGGCGAGAAGAAGACAACTAACATGGAACGTTATGGTAAGAACATAACTTCTATTTTGTGTTGATTAACTGTTTTGCACTTTTAAAAAAGTTATTTGTTGCTTAATTTTACTTGTAGGCTAACACTCAAGTGCGCTAGCCGTTTAAAAGCATTTATAGCATTTACTGTCCGTTTTTCCTCTGTTTTCTGCAAAAAAAAAAAAATCTTGTTTTCCCACCTTACTGAACTAGAATAGTCCAGTGTTCAGAGTTTGCTGATCTCTGGGCTTTGGCTTGGTTCCTGTGCTATTCCATATCCTTATTTGGATAAAGGGAAGCTTCTTTGTTCACCAGTGGGAGTGGGGAGCACTGAGCAGCCTTTTTGTCCCTAGAGCAGTGGTTCCAGCCAGAAACTTGTAGTCTATTGGCCATTTTGGGTCAATTCCTAGGTCTTTTCAACCCCCTGCTATAAAGGCTGCTTTAGCGCGGAGTTGCCCATAGAGCACAATCGGGCAGCGCCGGTTAAACAAGGTTAAACTATTTCTGGCTCCGTAAAGTCTGCGCTTCAATTTTTCCCTTAGAACTTCTCTACTTGCAATCTAAACAGTCTATTCTCTATAGCTCAGCACTTGCTCCTAAAGCATTTTTATATAGGTAAAGTACTTGTTTACTAAACAAAGTACTACATTAGCCTAGAATCCCCTTGAGTACCCATTTCCCTATAGGTCCCTTCTGACTCAGTTACACAGCAAACTTTTTCACTTTTTCTAGCATGTCGAAGGGTCAGTTGCTAGCGTCCTCTCCTGTTCAGCTGGTGAATCTGGGCATCTTGAGGCAATGTTACAATTGCCTCATGTACACAGACAACCCACTCCTTCTCCCACAAAACACAAATACATGTGAGAGATGCAACTATATAGCCAAACTGGAGGCTGAGCTCTCTCAACTCAGGACTGGCAACACCAGACAGGAGGAGAAGGAAACCACGCACACCACAAACCCAGTTTCACATAGAACTATCACAACTGCAAAACAAACACATAAACACACAAAGACATACTCGGAGGCACTGATCAAAAATCTACCAAAACTACAGAGGCCTCCAAAGCAGACACCCAAGCAACTGCCATCTCAAGACATAAGACATGCAACACATAGTTCTCAAAGTCAGTGTGCTAAACAGTCACAGCCCTTAAGGCCAAACACAATGCCAGACACACTTGTTATAGGTGACTCCATAGTCAGACACACTGACGTCCCACTCACCAGACTGAACAAGGAAAAGATCACAGTTAGCTGCCTGTCAGGCGCTAGAATCCGCCACATAACACAAGCACTCGGGTCACTCCACAGCAAGTACAAGTATGACTCAGCCATTGTCCATGCCGGTGTGAACGACCTGTGACGTACCTCCCTGGACTACATGAAAATAGACATAGAGGAGCTCTCAGATTATGTAGCCCAGACCGGTATGACCCTGACCCTGAGCAGTATCCTACCCTCACCAAGAATGATGCCACAATACAGAGACAAAATGATCAGCTTTAATAATTGGCTTAATTACTGGTGTCATTCTAAGGGGATCCGATGTCTGTCTGCCTGGGATGACATGCTTGACAAGCCACGCTGCTTCGCAAGGGACGGCTTGCACCTGTCACCCCTGGGCTTCCGGATATTGGCAAAGGCTCTTGCCACCCCCATAGTGCCTTTTTTAGGCAAGGCTCAAATGATAAACCTACCACCCTAGAAAACAAAATGGAGAAAAACTAAGGGTAATACTGCTCAATGCCAGAAGTCTAAACCTGAAGATACACGCCCTTGAAGCCCTCCTCAGTATGGAGAACATCGATGTTTGTGCTGTGACTGAAACCTGGTTCAAGGCTCCTGAGAGCACCCCAGCACTATCATGTTATACCTCATATCATGCGTTCCGGCCCCAAAATCCGGACCGAACTACAAAAGGAGGGGGAGTATCCATATTCATAAAGGATACCCACACCTCCAGGTTAGTGGCAACGCACGAAGCATCGGAGACCATCCAGGTGCAATTAACCATAGGTAAAACTGCCCTACAGTTTGTAACATGCTACAGACCACCTTGTCAAACTCAGGAAACCCACACACCCTTCCTGAAGACACTGGAGAGTATAAATGTCTCTCCAAACACCATCATATTGGGTGACTTCAACTACCCAAACATAGACTGGGAACATTACTCAAGCCCCAACACCCTAGCCCAAAGGTTCCTTGAGTTCATAAACTCAAATGCTATGGAACAACTAGTCACCATTCCCACAAGAGGAGAAAATATACTAGACCTGATCATCGCAAACATGGGGACAAAATGCTCCACACCGGAAGTATATCCCTCATTGGTGAGATCAGACCATAAATTAATGTCACTGGAGATCCACATCCCGCCCCCACCCCAGCAAAAAAGAGCACAGTGAAGAACTTCTCAAAAGCAAACTTCACACTTCTCAAGACTGGAGTGGTATCCTTCAAGGCCCCCGAGCCAGTGGAAACCACAACCCACGCTGCTGAAACCCTTACAAATGCCTTCTACGAGCACCTCCAGGAATGTATGGATCAAGCAATCCCTAATAAAATCAAGACCCTTTCCACCAAAGGCAGGCACCCGTTCTGGTGGACTCCAGCCATAAACAAACTCTACAACAAGAGGAGAAAGCTACTACATGACAGAGCAAAATCCCTAAATGGGAAGGCATCTCTGATCAATACTAGCAAAAAACTACGATCACTCATAAAATCATCCAAGGCCAACTTTGAGAGAAAAATCGCTAATGACACAAAAGACAATCATAAAGCCTTCTTTAGCTATGTTAGAAACCTGGGTGGAAACTCCCAGATATGCTCAGAATTAGTCCAAAATGATAAAAAATCACTGAACCCACAGACATTGCCGACATACTGGCAGACAGGTTCAGTGCAAATTTCTCCCTCCCCCAAAAGGAGAAATATTTATCCCACCAGAGTCTAGCCTCCCAAACATCTCAGATGCCCAGGTGAGAGCTGCTCTCTCTAAAGCAAAAAACACAGCATCAATGGGACCTGACGGTGTCCCCGGCTGTGTGCTACACGAACTCAATGAGGAACTAAACCCACACATAAGGCTGCTGTTTAATCTTAGCCTTACTACAGGATACGTACCCAAAGAATGGCGTACGGCAACTGTGGTCCCACTCCACAAAGGCGGTGCTTCTACGGACCCTGGAAATTACCGCCCCATAAGCTTGACGAGCCTTGTCTGCAAAGCTATGGAGAGGATCATAATGGAACTCATAAATAAAGACATTGGGGACCTAGAGACACTGGATCCTACCCAATTTGGATTTTTCAAGGGCAGATCCTGCCTCTTGAACTTGGTCGACTTTTTCGAAACAGTCACTAAGGCCATTGATGAGGGTAAGGCAGTTCACACAGCCTACCTTGACCTAGCAAAAGCATTCGACACAATACCCCACTCGGGCATCATAGAAAAGCTCACCAGCTTAGATGTAAACCCATATGTCACAAGATGGGTTGCAAACTGGCTCAAGGACAGAACACACAGGGTTAGAGTTGCTGGTGCCATGTCAGACTCTAAGCCGGTCACGAGCGGTGTCCCACAGGGCTCAGTCCTGGGCCCCCTCTTGTTCGGCATTTATTTTTCTGAAGTGCAGGCAAACATAAGGGGATTGTGGCTGACAAAATTTGCAGATGACTGCAAACTGGGCACCATAATTGACACTCATCAGACACAGACATCCTCCAGAAAGGTCTCATAGAAATGGATAACTGGTGCCAGTGCCATGGCCTTAAGCTAAATGCCAAAAAATGTATAGTCATACCCTTTGGGAAAAACAAGGTAACCCCTAATTACCACATAGGTGGTAATCCATTAAACACGGAAGAAGTTATCAGGGACCTGGGGACCCAAGTTGACAGTAACCTCTCTTTTGACACTCACATTGCCAAAGTGGTTAGGAAGACCTTCTACATTGCCCACCTGATCATGAAGGGATTCACTTCTAGATCAGGAGAGGTCATTGTACCCCTGTACTCTTCACTTATCAGACCAATGATTGAGTACAACGCCCCATTTGGAATGTACCTTACCCGACACCTGCAGCAGTTGGAAAGACCCCAAAAGTTCCTCACCAAAAGGATAAAGGGGCTCAAACATATGTCATACGATGCCCGACTGAAGAAACTCCAGCTCTATTCAGTCGCATACCGTCTGCTCAGAGGTGATCTGTGCCTGACATACAAGGCCATGTCCAACCCGGAATTAATGAACATGCTCCACCTCAAAAAATCCAAATCCACCAGAGCCACGAGAGCAAGAGACTTAAACCTCAACACGGATATAAATAGGACATGCTGGAGGGACAGATTCATCACCCAGAGACTCCCTACACTATGGAACAGAATCCCAGTCCATGTGAGGCAGAGCCCCTCACTGACTCTGTTCAAGAGAAATCTTGACGAGTGGATGGGAGATCGTAGGTTTACCCCGGGAATCATCTCTGTATCACTGCTGGACAGAGGGACAGAAAACTAATGGGTATAGTATTCTCATCCTAAGGGGTGGTGAAAGCCACACACACTCTGGCTAGGCTTATAAATGCCCTAGGGCAGATAGCCTAGTATGAACCTATGAACCTAAGTGCTTCTAGCATTGCAGGCCTTTCAAGACTCTCTTCCTCAGGGAACAGTAGCAGTCTAGACAGACATGTCAGTAGTCTGTTACTTCAACAAACAAGGAAGCACTAAATCTTACACCCTTTGTCGGGAAGCCCTCCGAGTTTGGCAATGGGTTATATCTTCCAACTGCTTTCTGATTGCAATGCACATCCCGGGAAATCAACGTTATAGTGGACAAGCTCGGCAGGGAGTTCATATGCCTCATGAGTGGTCTCTCAAATGCAAAGTGGCGGAAGAAGTTGTCCTGAAATGGGGTCAGGCTTGCTGCGATCTCTTTGCATCATGCATAAACAACAAATGCTGCACCTACTTCCCCTTAACCCCCCCCCCCCCTCGGAGTCACCAAGGGATTTTCTGGTACACAATTGGCATCCTGGACTTCTATATGCTTATCCTCCAACTCCGTTAATCCGCAAAGTTTTCCAGAAAGCATAATTGTTGAAGAGAACAGTCATCCTTATTGTTCCTAACTGGCACCAGCAAATTTGTTTTCGTTATCTACGGTGTCATCGCTAAGAAGATCCATGGATTCTGGACCCAGGTCCAGACCTATTTTCACATCCACAAGGACTGTCATTTCCTGACTTGAAAAGCCTAAAATTGACAGCATGGCTGCTCCGATTCCAATGATGGGCATCCTCATAGGTTGGTACTAGGCCATCTGACCTAGGGCCTATACAAGCCTAGCCATAACAATTCCCTGGCTATTTCTTCCCACACTGTTTACTTCCCTGGACCCCTGTCTAGCAGAGCGACTGACGTGATCCCCGGGGTGCATTTCCTTTCTCTCATCCAATCGTCAAGGTTCCTTTTGAAGAGGGCCAAAGAGGCACTCTGCTTGATATGTATGGGCAATCTATTCTAGAGTCTGGGGAGTCTCTGGGTCAGGAACCTATCCCTCCAGCATGTTTTGTTTATTGTGATGACAAGGTTTAGATCCCTGGAGCGTGTGGCTCTGAGGGATTGGGATTTCTTTGTGTAGTATGTCCAACAGCTCTGGGTTTGACATGGCCTTGTATGTTAAGCAGAGATTGCCTCTGAGTAGACGATATGCGACACAGTATAGCTGGAGTTTTTTTAAGGCGGTCAGCATAGGGCATTTGCTTCATCTTCTCTGGCGTGAGACATTTTGCTTTCTTCACATAAATCTTTCACACACAAACTTTACAAAAACAAGTAGAAAAGATTTGTTGTGTGGGCCATAGAAAAGAATGTAGATCCTTTTACAACTTCATTGCACTTCATTCTGGATTTTATTGATACTTTTTAGCGAGGGTGCTGCTGCTGCTGCTACCATAAGGTTCAGTTAGCTGCAATTTCTAATCATCACCTGGGAGACTATGGTTCCCCTGTCATGTCCCATAAGCTTTGCAAAACCTTTTTGAAAGGAGTTCTGTTGCTTCACCCACCTTACAAAAGTCCTTCTGCTGCTTGGGACTTGAATTTTGTATTCTCATTTTCCTGTTTGAACCTTCAGCAAATTGTGACTTGAAATTCTTAGCTTGGAAATCAATTTTTCTAGTGGCTGTTCTGCCAGAAGGCTATCTGAATTACAAGCTTTGTCAATAAAGCCACCTTATTTAATCTTTCGCCAAGACATAGCTTCATTGTGAGCTAATCCTTCCTTCCTGCCCAAAGAAGTTTGAGACTAATCTCAATCAGTCCATTGAATTACCAGTTTTATTCCCAAATTTCCAAAGCAAAGGAAAATATCTGCTGCACTTATTAGATGTTCACAAACAATTGGGTTTTTACCTACCCAGGACAAAGGATTTCAGTAAAACAGATCAGTTGTTTTCCTTTTCTGAAACGGGAAAAGGCTTACCAGTTTCCAAAGTTACCTTGTCAGAATGGGTTTCTGATTGTATTACTTTAATTTATAAATCCCAAAATAAGGGGTTGCCTAAACCAGTCAAAACATATTGTACTAGAGCTGTGGCTACTACTTCAGGTTTTCTGGCCAGAGAATGTATAGACAATATTTGTGCAGCAGCTACATGGTCAACCCCCATACCTTTGTTACTCATTACAAAGAAGATTTCGCCTCCAGGGGTAAGGCTTCCTTTGGATCAATGGTTCTGAGGAATATTCTTCCATGAGCCATCCAAGATTTAGGTTGCTAGGGATGCTGTCCCATATGTGAGAATAAAGGCAAGACTGACAACACACAAAGAAGTTCTGGAATTACCATAATGTTCCGTGTGTGTTTCCCACATACCTTCCAACTGTACCGAATTACTCTGTTTTTACCGAGTTTTGCGGTCCAAAACATGGTGCCACGATTCCTGAATGGCACCTCTTTATTTCCGATTTCCTGGCTGCTGTTTTGAAATCCCTCCCTGGCATTTTGAGCTGACATCATCACATGCACGATGACGACAGTGCTGTGAAACGGCCTACCAGCCAGTCAGAATTGAGTTCAGCTAGCTCAAGCAGTAACATTGTGTGCATTTCCGGCACCAGACACAAGGAGGAAATGGAATGGAATGGAACAGAACTTAGCTGCCGCGAGCAAGGGAGAATGAAATAAGTATACTTCAGAGAGCGAGAGAGAAACGAGCTGGGGAATGCTGCTGCATGAGAAAAGCATGGGAGTAGAGCTGGGTAAGCCAGAGACAAACTGGGAAATGCTGCAAGCTGCTGAGATGAGCGGAAATGGAGGCAGGGAATGCTGCAAGCTGCTGAGATGAGTGGGAATGGAGCCAGGCCCGGTGAATGCTGCAAGCTGCAGAGAGGTGCAGGAATCGAGCCGAGTAAGCTAATGGTGAGTGTGTGTGTGCTTTTTTTTGTGCTAGGAGGTTGAGAGCTATGACAGCATTGCATAAGCCATGTGCTTCCCATGCTCAGCAGTTGGTTTGCCATAATTTAATGCTTAGGAAGTTACTGCTACAGATGATAGGTGCTCTCTTGCAGGATACAAATTCAAAACCGAAAGAGCAGTTGCACTAAAAAAAATAATGCAGTCTGCATTTTACAGATAGGCTAGTATTGTTGCATCATATGTTTGAGATAATACTGCAGTTTGGGGAATATGCTACAGGAAAGTAGTTTGTTTTCATGTATTTGTGGTCTCTGGTTTGATTCTTTGCCCCATTTGCTGTGTTTGAAGACTACATGTTTAAATGTTTTCATGTTTCCACTGGGTGCTCTTTTCCTCAAAGGCATGGTGCTTAGATTAATAGTTTATTGTAAACTGTTTCTAAGTCTTTGAGTGCTGAATTGACATTCCAGTGTGCATCTTGCTTGGTGTCTGTTGGGTAGATTCCAGCTTGCATGAATATTCCATTTGTGTAAGTGTTCACTGATGGTAGATGAATAGATTTTAGAGTACTATTCACTGGAGACCATAATGCATTGTATTAAGAGAATGACTATTGTTTTACAGGATGCATGGACTCTGAAGGCTTTGTTTTAGCACAGTATCACTCTTGCTCTGAACAGCAGTGGCAGCATATCCTGTAATAAATGATATTCAGTAAGGAGACTATGAGAACAAAAAAAATTAGTGAAGATGACAGTGGAAAAAAGTGAAAATGCATTGTTTGAATGTGTAGATGGGTTTAAAGCTTTGTTGCCCTTGTTTTAGGATGAAATACAAACTGCCAATATTTTCATTTGTATACAGGTTGCTCAGTATTTCCTTTTTACTACATTGTTCCTGGAATGGCTGAAAGAACTACTGGTCTGTAGTTACTGAGTTTAGTTTTGGAGCTCGCTGCATGCAGCTGCACTACTGTAAACTTAATCCAGGTTTTAAGTATCCCAGCTGTGTCCTTGTAGAGAATGAACAACTTCACTCCTGTATAGATAATACATCAGTTCTCAATAGCCCTCATACCCTTCCTCTCTCTATTGTAACCACTCACTCATCCTCTATTCACTGCTGCAGTCTCTAAAGTCTGTCTTATTTTGTAATAAAACATTTGTTTCGTGTACAGTCCCCCTTCTTTTCTTACTGGTTTCTTATATATGTTTTTCATTAATAATTTTCTATATTAGAACAGTATTAATATTGCATCATGCCTTTAAACATCTCGTGTGCAGTGAGAAATCAGTATTAAATGTGACCTCCTCTATAGAAGATATAGTAGTTTTACGAGTAAATGGGTGGTGAGGGGCTAAGGGCAGTAAGGGATGATAAACAGCAGTTGCATGCTAGAAGTAAGCATCTGTGTGCATCCCACAATGGGCTGTCATTCATTCACATTTCTTCTCTGCCTTATTCAGTTACTTGCTGGGATAAGTTATGGCTCCCTCACAACTTAGAATAAGACTGCAGTTATTGGAGAATGAATGAATATGTAATGGGGATTGTTCAGTAAACAAAATTCTCTGTTGCTGAGATCAAACCAGACTTCATAGAGCTTCAGGTTGCAAAGTTGCAATGCTGTCACAGAACTCTGGACAGTTTTTAGTACTGAATGCCTGCTTTCTCAAAGTTTTTGAAGATACCAATCGATGCTGGGTGATTTTTTGCAGTGACAATGTCGTCATAGCATTTTTTTTTGGGGGGGGGGTTCTTTTGTCTAAAGAAGTAACATCTCCAAATATGGCAGTCTAATTTTTCCTTTGCTTGTTGCAGGGTGCCCCCAACGTAGAATACACAGCATTAGTTAGATGCTGCCTATGATGTCCAAGCCCCATTACATCACTGCACTGGAATCTTGGGGAGTGTGGTACTTCTTCCTTGGCTTGTGCTAAAAACAGCCTTACATGTAGTTCCTTTCTTCTTTTCTTTCCTTCCCCATCTTTCTTATTTATGAAAACCATGCAACTATATACGCTGCCCATGATGCATTGATCATACAATAGAGAAGGCTCTGCATTGGGTGAGGACTTTTATTTTCTGCATATACATTGTAGATGTATTTAATGTAGTAAAGTATAAAGTTATGAAAAGCCAGCGATACGTTAGCCTTTAGGGTCACTTTTTTTCTTTTCTGTCTTTGCCTTGTGTTTGTCTTAGCTCCCTTTCTAAGCATGAAAACTGCATGAGTCACTGTCGCAGTATTTGAGGAAAACCCTGGCTTCCCTCGATCTTTCTCTACATGGAATTTTTAACTTGGCATTTCTTGTAAGATGGTGTACTTTTTTCACAAAGCTCTTAGAAATGAGAACTGAATTCTGTATTCCCCCATTATTGGCTTTGTGTGTGGAAGTAGACTTGAATTGGGAAGTTTTGTCGTTATTGGTTCATGCATTTTGTTTCATTGCCTACTGGAAAAATGTGCAAACAATAAATTTAAAATGCGCTCCAAGTCTGACAAGTGTGCTGTATTATACAATGGATATAATTTAATAAAGTCAGGAAGGTGTATCAAAGAACATATGTATGTTTCTTGTTTTGTGTGCAAGGGGCCTATGGTAATATTTATCCACCACTGGCCAGATGCATTTTTATTTGGATGTGGTGTAGGTTTCAATGAATGTGAGTTTCAAGGACAGAGAAGTTTTCTAAGTCTGTTTTCATTGTGAGACCATATTGCTTTGTTTAGCAGATGTCTGTTAGTGTTTGTGCATTGTGCAATTTGTGGTATAAAATGTAAATATAAAATCCAAATAATCATTGTAGAAGTAAAGCAGTATGCTCATTAGTGTTTATGGTAAATGGGCGAAATAGCCAGGTAATGGGAATTTGGAATGCAGGGGGACTCTGGTGCCATATTTTTGTTGTCTGTTCTTCAGTTTGCGTTTGAAAGCTGGTATCCCACAATTCCATTGGAATGAGCGGAGTTATGTAATATATGTAAATTTTATGCTAATCAGTGTACAGATTTGTACCTATTTTTCATGGGCCTTGTCCAGATTTTTGATGTTTCCAGGTTGAGAGGTATGGTTGTCCATCTCTGCCTTTATTCTCTCACCCCTCCCACCTAACACCTTCCTACTCTCCTGGAAGAATGGATGATGCAAAATAAGGCCTTCTAGGACTCCTTGTTATTTGAATTGCTTCTTTAAATATCTTCTGTAGTATTATTTTTATCTTTCTTTATATGACTACTACCTTCTTTATTGGGCAAACAGGATCTGAGGTAGTGGGGTAGTGCATTCTGGGAAGGGAAGAATGCCCAAGAGCTCAGTTGAAGGCCACTAACTTTTGCATAAGGCCGAGACGGCTCTGACCCATATGTGAAAATAAAGGTGGAGCTGGACAACACACATGGAATGTTATGGTAAGTGCAAAACTTCTTTTTCTATAATATCTTGTAAGTTTGTATTTGGATACTCCTTCTGGGCCTATCTCATTTGCTCACTCAACTGAGTGCAGTGAGATCATATTCTGATTTCAGCCGCTCCTACTGTTTCCAGAGAGAGCATTTGAGAAGGACAACCCCTGTAGCCTCTTCATTCTGCTGTGTTCCCTCACTCAAAAAAAAAAAATATATATATATATATATATATATATATATATATATATATGTATGTATATATATATATAGCTCCTCTTACTGTAACTGTCTTAGTTGCTGTTCTGCGTGCTATCTGTTCAGTTGTTCTTACGCTGCACTTACTACTTGTTAGTAGCCTTCTAATTTAATGCCTTCTGCACTTGTTTTTTATTCATTTAATTTAATTGCATTTAAACTGTATTTGCCGTAATATTGATACATGTGTGCTAGTCTGCACTGCATTTGAATTGTATTTACCGCTGTTCTGTTAAAAAAAAAAAAAAAAATTCTTAGCTTGTTTCCTGCCTTTCCTGTAACTTAACTAGTCCAGATACAGACTTGCTATATCCAGGACTATTTGTAAGCTCCTGAGCCCCCCAAGCCTGTCTACCATGGGAAGAGTGGGTTTTGGCCCATAAATTGTAGTTTACTGGCCGTTTAGGCAGTTTTCCATCCCTTTCAACTTGCTGGCTTAAAAGCCTGCTTTTGTGCTTGTTCCCCACCTTTCCTGTAACTAGTGTAGTCCAGGTTCAGTTTTGCTGTATCCAGGACTCTCTGTAAGCTTCTGAGCTCCCCAAGCCTTTCTGTGTTGGAGGGAAGCCTTCTAGCTTCTCAGTGGGAGTGGTAAGCACTAGGTAGCCTATCTACCACAGGAAGAGAGGTTTCTGGCCCAGTAATTATAGTTTATTGGCCGTTTGGGAAGCTCTTCCATCACTTTCAACCTTCTGATTCAAAAGCCTGTGTTTGTTCTTGTTTCCTGTTACTAGTCTAGTCCAGGTACAGATTTGCTTTATCCGGGACTCTTTGTAAGCTTCTGAGCCCCCCCCCCCCCAAGCCTTTCTGAGTTGGAGGGAAGCCTTCTAGCTGATCAGTGGAAGTGGTAAGCATCAGGTAGCCTATCTACCACGGGAAGAGTGGATTTTGGCCCATAAATTGTAGTTTATTGGCCGTTTAGGCAGTTTTCCATCTCTTTCAACTTGCTGGCTTAAAAGCCTGTGTTTGCGCTTGTTCCCACCTTTCCTGTAACTAGTCTAGTCCAGGTTCAGTTTTGCTGTATCCAGGACTCTTTGTAAGCTTCTGAGCCCTCCAAGCCTTTCTGTGTTGGAGGGAAGCCTTCTAGCTTATCAGTGGGAGTGGTAAGCATTAGGTAGCCTATGTACCACAAGAGGAGTGGTTCCAGGCCCAGAAATTGCAGCTACTGGCCATTTGGGCAGTTTTTTCCCATCTTTTTCAAATTTCTGGTTTAAAAGCTGCACTTGCACTTGTTTCCCACCTTTCCTGTCACTAGTCTAGTCCAGATACAGAGTTGCTGTATCCAGGACTGTTGGTAAGCTTCTGAGCCCCGCAAGCCTTTCTGTGTTGGAGGGAAGCTTTCTAACTTATCAGTGGGAGTGGTAAGCACTCTGTAGCCTATCTACCACAAGAGGAGTGGTTCTGGCCCAGAAATTGTAGTTTATTAGCCGTTTGGGCAGTTTTTTCCATCTCTCTCAACTTTCTGGTTTTAAAACCCATGTTTGCGCTTGATCCCCACCTTTCCCATAACTAGTGTAGTCCAGGTACAGATTTGCTGTATTCAGGACTGTTTGTAAGCTTCTGAGCCCCCCAAGTCTTTGTGTTGGAGTGCAGCTTTCTAGCTTATCAGTGGGAGTGGTAAGTACTAGGTAGCCAGTCTCCCACAAGAGGAGTGGTTCTTGGCCCAGGAATTGTAGTTTATTGATCATTCTGGAAGTTGCCCATCTCTTTCAACTTTCTGATTTAAAAGACCACATCTGCACTTGTTTCCCATCTTTCCTGTAACTAACCTACTGGAAAGCACTAGAAAGCCTTAAACTGATGCAAGCCTTCTAGCTTAAAAGAGAGACTTTGGAATGATTGAGTATCAGTTTTCTGTATTTTCATGCTGTACTTAACTGTTTTCTGCCTAAATGCTGATTTTCCAGCACTTATTGTGATTTAAAAGCTTGTTTTTTTCACATATTGTACTTATTTGCCTGCACTTTTAAAAAGTTGTTTTTTGTTTAAATAAATTGTTTAACTGTTGTAGGCTTCACACTAAAGTGCGATAGGCTTTTCTGATCGCTTGTATTCGTTTAAAGCTGTTTTAAATGTACTTTTTACTGTTTTTGCCTTACCTTTTCAAAAAAAAATTCTTGTTTCCCGCCTTTCTAAGCTAGTATAGTCTAGTTTTCAGGCTAGTGCTGAATTCAGGGCTGTGTTACAAGTTTGAGTTTACCCATACCTTACTTGGATAGAGGGATGTTTCTATGTTCACCTGAGAGAGGGGAACTTTGAACAGCCATCTGTTCCTGGAGGAGTGGTTCCAGCCCAGAAGTCAGTAGTTTAAAAACAGCGTTTGTACGGCTTTGTGCGCCGGGCAGCACCGGTTAGCTAGGGTTAAATTATTTCCAGCCCCACTAAGTCTTCTCTTCAGTTTTTCACTTGAAACTAGTCTAACTCTCAGCCTAAGCACTTAAAAAGCATCCTACATTCCAGCACTTACTCAGACCTAATAGCAAGCACTAATATACCCCGACACTTGACTGCCCAGCAGGGCAAGGCTCTTTATCCACCTCTCACCAAGCAAGCGACTAAGCAGCTCACCCTACTATTCAGGTATGACCAAAGGGCAACTTCAGGTGTACTCTCCATTCCAGCTGGTGAATCTGGGTATCCTGAGGCAATGATACAATTGCCTCATGTACACAGACAGCCCTCTCCTCCTACCACAAAACACTAACATATGTGAGAGATGCAATTATACAGCCAAACTGGAGGCTAAGGTCTCTCCACCCAAGTATGGAACAGACAGTCATGAGGAGAAGGTTAACACTTGCACCACACCTCCAGTCTCGCATAGACCTACTAAACCAGCACTGGCAAAAAATACACTAAATCATACTCAGAGGCTCTAAATAAAAACCTGCAAAAGCATCAGACAGCTCCAAAGCTGACACCCACAAAACCTGCATCTCCCGTCACAAACCAAACACCACATAAAACACAAATTCAATGTGCCGCACAATCACAGCCCTTAAGGCGAAATAACGTACCTAACACACTAGTAATAGGTGACTCAATAGTCAGGCACACTGATGCCCCTACTCATTAGGCTGAACAAGGAGAAGGTTACTGTTAGCTGCCTGTCGGGAGCCAGAATCTGCCACATAACACAAGCACTCCGGTCCCTCCAGAACAAGTACAAATATGACTCTGTCATTGTTCATGTTGGTGTGAATGACCTGAGACGTACCTCCCTGGACTACATGAAAAGAGACATGGAAGAGCTCTCTGATCATGTAGCCCAGGCGGGTATGACCCTGACCCTGAGTAGCATCCTGCCCTCACCAACAATGATACCTCAGTATAAAGAAAAAATTATCAATTTCAACAATTGGCTAAGCCTCTGGTGTCATTCAAAGGGGATCCAGTGTCTGTCAGCCTGGGATGACATGCTCGACAAGCCGCATTGCTTTGCAAGAGACGGCTTGCACCTGTCACCCCTTGGCTTTCGAATACTGGCCAAGGCTCTTGCTGCCCCCATAGTGTCTTTTTTAGGCAAGGCTCAAAATTCAAACCCACCTCAGTAAACAGCACAAGTAAAAAAATGAGGGTTAATGCTACTCAACACCAGGAGTTTAAATCTCAAAATGCATGCGCTCGAAGTACTCCAAAGTATGGAAAACATCGACATCTGTGCAGTAACTGAAATCTGGTTCAAGGCTCCAGAGAGCACTACTGGGCTATAACTCATGCCACACATTTCAGCCACAGAACACGGACCGAAACACAAAAGGAGGGGGGGGTGTATCCATATTCAAAAAGGATACCCACACCTCCAGATTAGTGGCGCAGCATACCACCTCTGAGATCATCCATGTGAAGCTAACATTGGGCAAATCTGCAATGCAAATTGTGGCCTGCTACAGATCACCCTCCATGACCCAGGAACCACCACTCCGCCTTTTTGGAGACACTGGAAAACATGAAGGTCCTACCAAACACCCTGATATTGGGCGATTTCAGTTACCCTACTATTAACTGGGAAAACTACTTGAGTGCAAACTCCCAGGCTCAGCACTTCCTGGAATTTATCAACTCAAATGCCCTGGATCAGCTGGTAAACTCCCCTGCCAGAGGCCACAACATATTGGACCTGGTAATCACCAACATGGGCGACAGGTGTTCCGTACTGGAGGTCAACCCTTCACTGGTTGGATCAGACCATAAACGAATCACCCTGGATGCCGAAACTTTTCTAAAGCAAACTTCACCTTACTTAAGCCAGAGGTGGTAAGTTTCATAGGCCCACGCTAAAGGATAACACTGCCCAAGATGCAGAATCCTTTACAGTTGCACTCTGTGAGCACCTCACCAGACTCACTCCCCTAAAAGAAGGAAACCAGTCTGGTGGACCCCTGCCATAAACAGGTTATACAACAAAAGGAGGAAACTAGTTCAGAAAAAAAGCAAATCCCAAGAAGAAAAGACATCCCTGATCAGTATCAGTAAGAAACTAAAGTCCCTAATAAAATCATCCAAGGCTAACTTCGAAAGAAAAATAGCCAAGGATTCAAAAGATAACCACAAAGCCTTCTTTAGCTATGTCAAGAATCTAAGTGGCAACTCGCAGATATGCTCTGAGCTAGTGCAAAATAGCACAAAATATACTAAACGTACTGATATTGCCAGCATCCTGGCAAGATAGTTTCAGTGCAAACTTCACCTTCCTCTCACCTTCAAAAGGGCCCACAACAATACCGGCAAAGTGTAGTGTCCCGGAAATCACACAAGCCCAGGTGAAAACTGCCCTTTCAAAAGCCAAAAACACAGCATCAATGGGGCCAGATGGTGTCTCAGGCTGCGTCTTGCATGAACTACAAAGCGAACTTAACCCCCCACCTAAACACGCTGTTCACCTTCAGCCTGTCCACAGGCTACGTGCCTATAGAATGGTGCACAGCAACGGTTATTACGCTCTACAAAGGAGGGGCCACAACTGACCCTGGTAGCTATCGCCCCATAAGCCTGACTAGCCTGGTCTGCAAGGCTATGGAGCGCATCATCATGGAACTCATTACCAAAGACATTGGGAACCTCCGAACACTTGACCCGGCCCAGTTCAGCTGTAAGGGCAGATCATGCCTACTAATCCTGGTTGACTTCTTTGAGACGGTCACCAAGGCCATAGACGAGGGAAAGGTGTTTCACACAGCCTGCCTTGATCTCGACAAGGCGTTCGACACCATTCCTCACTCTGGTATTATAGAAAAACTCACCAGCCTGAACTTAAACCCCTACGTCACAAGATGGGTTGCCAACTGGATGTCCTTCGAGGATGCATCTGCAGTCATAACATATGGGTTGTCCTGCCTCAGGCAGCCCTTCGGTCTGCCGGATTCCAAAGTCTGGGTCTGGCCTCGGCTGATGTCGCACTTTCCCCGACGTCAGAGCGTCTGGGGTATAAAAGCATCAGCCGACGCCATTTTCCCCAGTCTTTCTTGCCGCGTGGTGCCCAAAGCAGAAGCAATTCGCAAGTGCCGGTCGGTCAGATCCTGTGATAAGAAGAAATTCAGCTACCGAAGACTTCGAAAAAGCCAAGTACCCCATTGGGGACTCTTTCTTGCCTCAGCCGATGTCAGATAAAGTAAATAATTGTTTAACTTGTGGGAAACAAATACCTCATAAGGATTTCCACTCTTACTGCCTCCCTTGCTTAGGCCCAGACCACGACGTCTCGGCCTGTTCAGCCTGTGCTTCCTTCAACCGACGAACTCTTAGACGTCGGTCGGAGTTTGCAGAGGAATTCTTTGGGGCTAATTTCACATATAGGATGCCGTCGGAGACTCCGACTTCGCATTTGGTGAAAAAACGGAAGGACAAGGACCAACACTCGCGGCCCGCGGTTTCGGCTGAAACCACGGTAAGGCCTACCGCGAGTGTCTCAGTTTCGGCCGAAACAGAGTCCTCGGAGCTTCCTTTAACCGAATCCACTCAACCGACCACCGCGGCCCTGGAGGCCCTGGCTGAGTTGGCTACCGAGCTACCTACCGAAACCAGTGTCCAGGAAATGTCCGACACCATACCTTTGGACAAATCTACTCCTGCACATGGGGCAGCTAGACCCCCTGCTTCCATGTCCATTAAGGCTTTTTCCAGGGCTAAAGCTGCCAAACTTAAAGCTTTGCCTCCCAAAACCACCTCCCAGAGGCCGCCTTCTTCTAGTTCTCGGATCCTCAGCCTTGCAGAGTATCTTATTTCTTTAATTAGAGGTTCTCAGCCTCACCCGGACAGGGGCTCTCACCCACCACCAGACAAAAGGCCCAGGACTGAGCCCTCTGACCAACACTCTTCAGATGAGTCTACGGATGGATCTGACTTAACAGACCACCAGGAGGAGGCTTATTCCCCCTATGAGGATTCTGATGCTGAAGAATCTATTCCTTCGGCCTCCCCTCCTGAAGAGTTTTCTTTTGGTGAGACTCTACATTCCATGAGAGAGCATTTTCAATGGCAGGGTCAGGAATTTTCTGATTCTAGAAAGAGATTAAGGACCTTTTTGCATTTGCCTCAACATAGGCCCTTAGCTATACCTCCTGTTTTGCATGTTATTGATGATGTGTACAATGATGTTAGTACAGCCCCTGATACTCTCCCCCCGGCACCTGCCAAACCTGATAGATACTACAGGGTCCCGGATTCTCATTTCCATCTGTATAAGGCCCATTCCGCAGACCCAGACACTATTTCTCAGGGCCCTAAAGGGGTTGCAGCTGCCACTGCCAAAAATCCTCTCCCTTCTGAAAGGGAGTCTAGAGCTTTAGAGAGATGGGGAAAGAAGGTATATACTTCTGCAACTCTTTCTGTGAGGGCATTAAATTGTCAATTTCATATGATACAGTACCAAGAGTATTTGTTAGATGAACTGAATAAGAAACTTACTTTTTCTGAACCCCTTGACCGTAAATCCCTTCAGTACCTGGTACATAACTCACAGCAGGTTAGTAATCATTTCTTAAAGTGTGGGTATGATGCACTGGAGGCTTCATGTAGGTCAGCTATGACTGGGGCAGTTATTCGTAGGCATGCCTGGCTGAAGGAACAATCCCTGCCAGACCATGTTAAAGCTAAACTCCTGGATGCTCCAATGGAAAAACAAAAATTATTTGGCTCCTCGGCTCAGGAGGTCTTAAAGAAATTTGAAGAAAAGGCTAAATCTGTGCAAACAGTTAAGGATTTTCTGCAAGTACAACCACCGAGATTCAGCAGAAACTGGCCTACTAAGAATTGGTCCTTTCCAGACTCAGACAGAGCCCAGAGAGGCAGGAACAGGCATCCCAGAGGTAGAGGGCAAGCTAGGGGCTCCTACAGAGGCAGTCAGTGGCAGCCTACCAACCAGAGAGGTAGTGCAGCAACAACTACTACTACTCCAGGACAGACACAATGACTTCACTTTGATTCCGCCTACCAGGGCTCAATTGGAAGCACCCTTGGGTGGAAAGCTTTCTTTATTCTCAAAAAACTGGCATTATATTACAAGGGACACATGGACACTGCAAATAATAGACAAAGGATACAGGTTCCACTTCCACACTTTGCCAAGTAGAAACGGAATGCCAGACCTGCCACCAAATCAGAGGGCAGAGGCTTTAAAGCAGATCAACAACTTACTTCAAATGAAAGCCATAGAAAAGGTACCTCTTTCAGAACAAGGTCAGGGATTCTACTCCAGACTATTCCTTGTTCCAAGAAAAGAAAATCAATGGAGACCTATTCTCGACCTGTCCGCACTAAATACTTTCCTCATTGTGCCAAAATTCAAGATGCTGACCCTACAGCAACTTCTTCCCATGCTGGGCAAGGAGTCTTGGCTGGTGACTCTAGATCTCAAGGAGGCATACCTGCATGTCCCTATTCGACCAAGTTGCAGAAGACACCTCAGATTTCTTGCAGGATCAGAGCATTATCAATTCTCAGCATTGCCCTTTGGCTTATCTACTGCACCCAGAGTATTCATGAAATGCCTGGCATCAGTAATTGCACACTGCAGACTTCAGGGGATTCAAATCTACCCCTATCTGGATGACTGCTTTATACAAGCGGACAACAAGAAACATTTGATAAAGGACTTGGCATATGCCATCCACCTACTACAGGCCTTGGGATACACAGTCAACATCCAAAAATCAAGACTTGTTCCATCCCAAACACCCAAATGGCCTTTCTCACAGAAGAAAAACAAAAACAACTTCCGGATTACTTCATGAATCTGACGAGACAAACTCGGCTAACTGTAAGGAAAATCCTGCAGGCCCTGGGTTACATGGCATCCTGCATAATTCTGATTCCACAGGCCAGGCTGCATATGAGAAAATTACAATGGTACCTAAGGAGTGTATGGTCTCAGCACAGTCACAGTTTAGAAGCTTTGATACCAATTATTCCTTGCCTTCAAAAGGAATTCCTGTGGTGGGCTCATGCCTGCCAGTCCAACAGAGGGTTGCCTTTCAACAAACCAAGAACAAAGCAAACCATCACCACGGACGCTTCAGACCGAGGATGGGGAGCACACATGGAGGGCAAATGTATCCAAGGCCTATGATCTCAAGGACGGCTGCGCATGCACATAAACCAAAAGGAAATGCTGGCAGTGATACACGCAATCGAGGTCTTCAAACCTTTCCTCCATCAAGGTCACCTGTTAATAAGGACAGACAACACCACAGTCATGTGGTACATAAACAAGCAGGGAGGCACACATTCCTATCCCCTATGCAGGCTGACTATGAATCTATGGGAGCTGTGCCTGAAACTCAATATCCAACTACAGTCCCAGTTCGTGCCAGGAAAAGAAAATGTACTGGCAGACAGCTTAAGCAGAACTACCATGGATGCACACGAATGGATGCTGCACCCAGATATCTTCCTACTCATAACAAAAGCATGGGGACAGCCGGAGATTGATCTGTTTGCTTCCCCCCACAACCATCAACTGATGACATTCTGCTCAAGGACGTATCACCCAAAAGCTTGGAGGGTGGACTTCCTCTCTTTCAGCTGGAAAGCTCTAAAAGTATATGCCTTCCCACCTCTCCCATTAATGTCCAAGGTTTTACTGAAGATCAGGGCAGAACAGCCAAGAGTGATTCTGATAGCTCCAGACTGGCCAAGGCAGCACTGGTACCCACTACTGAGGAGCATGTCACAGGCGAAACCATGGCCTCTCCCCCTATGGCCTCTTCTTCTGACGCAGAACAACTTCAAGATCATGCATCCCAACTTGAAAACATTGCATCTAACTGCCTGGAAAATTCCATAAATCCCCCTCACAATAACTTATCACAGAGAGTAAAGGACATTATTATGGAAGCTTGACGGCCTTCCACAAGGAAGACATACTCAGCAAAATGGAAAAGATTTCTCATTTGGAGCACAACAAAAGGCTTAGATGTGACAGTGGTGACTATGACACATATTCTGGAATACTTAGCAGAATTGTTCCACAACGGCCTGTCCTATTCTTCCATAAAGATTCATGCCTCAGCAATTTCAGTAGAATACAATGTGGATCCACCTATCTTCTTGCACCCTCTCCTCAGACAATTTCTGAGGGATCAAAAACATCAATCCTCCAAGAAAACCCCCTTTACCTACTTGGGATCTCAACTTTGTGCTGGAGAAACTAACACTTCCTCACTTTGAACCAGCAGCATCGGCGGATCTACAGTTTCTGTCTTGGAAAACTGCATTCCTTCTGGCCATAACTTCAGCAAGAAGAGTATCTGAGTTAAAGCTTTAATGGCAGTACAGCCATTTCTTATCTTCCATCAGGGCAGAGTCTCACTAAGAACCAATCCTACTTTTATGCCAAAGGTGGTATCTAGGGTATCCCTGAACCAAGCTATTCACTTGCCTACATTCTTCCCAAATCCACAAAACAGAGGGGAAAAACTTCTACACACTCTGGATATACACAGACAATTACGCTACTACTTGGACAGAACTAAAAGTTTCAGAAAAACTGACCAACTCCTTGTAGCATATGCTGCTGGGGTACAAGGAAAAGCAATTTCCAAACAGACAATTTCAAAGTGGATAGGAAATTGCATTCGATTTTGTTACTCCTTTCATGGAAAGACAGTTCCTGCAAACATCAGGCCTCATTCAACAAGGGCCACAGCCACCACTACAACCTTCTAAGAGGGGTGGCTACCAAGGACATTTTAGAAGCTGCTACATGGAGCTCCGTGCATGCATTTGCCAAACATTACAATTTACCTCTATACTCCAGATCCAGAGCGGGTTTTGCTACAGCAGTCCTGCAAGGGATCTTAACTACACCATCCTTTTCTTAGTACCTCCTCCCCCAGATTGGCTATGGTATTCTACCCATATGTTATGACTGCAGATGCATCCTTGAAGGACATAGTACAGTTTTGTACCTACCATAAATGTAGATGTCCGATAGGTATGCATCTGCAGTCAGGGTTACCCTCCCTCCTTCCCCTCTGTGGTATTCCTAGGGTACTTACCCCTCCATTAGCTAGCTGGGGGATCTATTATGGTGTATTTGTTTGTATATATATGTATATATTTTTTGGAAAATGTTTGGAATTTTACTGCATTCCTCCAAATTTGGCCTTCCTAGAGGGCACCTGGCATCTGGGGCAAGAAACACTGAGGAAAATGGCGTCGGCTGATGCTTTCATACCCCAGACGCTCTGATGTCGGGGAAAGTGCAACATCAGCCGAGGCCAGACCCAGACTTTGGAATCCGGCCAACCGAAGGGCTGCCTGAGGCAGGACAACCCATATGTTATGACTGCAGATGCATACCTATCGGACATCTACATTTATGGTAGGTACAAAACTGTACTTTTACAGACCGAATTCGCACGGTAAGAATAGCGGGCTCCAGGTCCGACTCTAAACCAGTCAAGTGGTGTCCTGCAAGGCTTGATTCTGAGACCCCTACTGTTTGGCATATATTTCTCAGAAGTATAGGCAAACACAGGAGGACTATGGCTAAACAAGTTCGCCGATGACTGCAAACTGCGAGCCATAATTGACTCTCCTGCTGACACGGACATCCTTCAAAAAGGCCTTACTGAGACAGACACCTGGTGACAAAGTCATGGCCTCAAGCTAAATGCCAAAAAATGCATAGTCATCCCGTTTGGGAAAAACAAAACACCCACGAATTACCACATAGGCGGCAGCCCCCTTAATACAGAAGAGGTATTAAGAGATCTGAGGACCCAGGTAGATAGTAATCTCTCCTTTGACAGTCATATTTCCAAAGTAGTTAGGACATCCTTCTGTGTGGCCCATCTAATTACTAAGGGGTTTGCATCTAGAAATAAAGAGGTTATAGTGCCCCTCTACTCGTCACTCATCAGACCCATCATAGTGTACAATGCCCCATTTGGGATGTACCTCACAAGACACTTCCAACAGCTGGAAAGACCACAAAAGCACCTCACAAAGAGGATTACTGGCCTCAAACATATGTCCTATACAGCCTGACTGAACTCCGTAACATATCGCTTACTCAGAGGTGATCTCTGCCTGACTTGCAAAGCCATGTCCAACTCAGAATTGATGGATATGCTCCACCTAAAGAAATCCAAGTTACTGCGAGCCACGCGCTTTAGTGAGCTAAACCTCACCATAACAATAAATAGAAAATACTGGAGGGATAGATTCCTGTCACAGAGACTCCCCATGCTTTGGAACAAAATTCCTAACTACATTAGGCAGAGCCCCTCGCTAACACTCTTCAAGAGAAGCCTTGGCGAGTGGATGGGTAACAGAAAATACACCCCTGGGATCACTTCATTGGCTCTGCTTGACAGAGGCTCAGTTAATTAATCAATGGGATGGCGAAAGCTGACACACTCTGGCTAGGCTTATAAATGCCCTCGGGCAGATAGCCTAGTACCTACCTATGAACCTATATATAATCAGACCATATTAACATTTGTTCTGTACCATGTAAGCAAGCTAACATTGCATAAATTGTTTACTTCCTGCCTTCTGTTGCACTTCATTCTTTCAAAACATTTTTCTGCATGTATTCTCACAATTTCCTTCTATGTGATTCACTCCTACCCTTTTCTAAAGATCCCATTTCCTGTTCTTTTATCTCTGTTACAATATTCACTATTTCAAGTATGGTAAGTATAGAGTCTGATTTTCATTTTTAAGTCATTGCTTTTTTTTGGCAGCCACCACAGTTAAACTTAACAAGGCCTTACTATATGCCTAGGCAATTCGAATCCTGTGTCTCAGCTCAGAAAAAAGATCATTTCCTTTGTTACACTCATTTGCTAACCCAGTATTCCTGACAAAGTACTCTCTACTAAATTCTTTAAAGTCTACTGACCCATCATACTCCAAAAAGCATATGCTCCCAGGTACCTTTTCTTTCCCATTACACCTGCAACATTTGCCGTCTACCTGAGGAAAAATTATTTGGAGTCTGCTTGGGGTATAAAAGTACCTATGCGAACACTTCCAGACAAAAGTTATAAATCATCTAGTTGCATATTTGGGAACCATACATATGTATTCCTATTCTGTCTTTGGGAAGCGATATTAGATAAACAGTTTGCTATCTTTTCTGCTCTTTTGATTAATTTCTATAGTGTACAATATTTCATATGCCTTACTATAATTATCCTAACAGCTGCCTCTGTTCTAGATTCAACTGAAAACTTAAACAGTGCAGGTATTACAGTTTTAGAAATTTTAAGAAATTACTTGATTGCAGTCTGTCACTAGTCACTGATGAACCAAGTTTAGGGAAGACTATTGATCAAAGTGAGAAAAGTTGTGTCCTAGGTAGCAGACTGCCTGTGCCAATTGCTTTGTACTGTGGTTAATTACAGGTAACCACAGAGAGTAATTTAAACTGATGAGTGAGGAACAACATTGAATATGGTTTCTTGCACAAGGATTTTCTGTAAGAGTCAATAAGGACATATTTAAACAAGTAATATTTTGAGTGGGCTGGAACAAGGACTTTTTTCAATCATAAGGTCTAAAAGGTAGAGAAACAGGCCATTTATTACAATGTTGGTAACAGCAGCAAATTAATAAAATATTTATGACTGAGACTATAGGTACAGTAGGGGGATATGTCTATGTAGAATATTCTCAAGTAGAGTTTCTTCAGAGTTTGTGCACTACAAACTTCATGCACTTTTGCAGGTAGTTTACAGTGTTCATACTGTTAATATGTACACTGTTAAGGAAACCATCAGTCAGTGGCACACATGATCTTCCTCAAATGGGGTCAACGTTGCTGCGATCTCTTTTCATCCTCCTCAACAATAATGCAACAGGTTCTTTGCCTTGATTCCCCCATTCAGGGAAAGTCACCAAAAGATGCTGTAGTCCATGCTTACCCACCGGTCTACTTTATGCATTTCCCCCCAGTACCTCTAATTCCCGAATTCTTTCAGAAAGCACACCGATTGACGAGCAAAGTAATCCTCATAGCTCCTTTCTGGCCTTGCCAGGTCTAGTTCACCTTCCTTTGGTCTTGCCTAGTCTGCCTGCCATGGGCACTGGAACCACTTCCTGATCTACTGTTCCATCCCTCAGGGCAGAATTACCTGGATCTTCAAGGAGTAAAGTTGATCACATGGTTTCTCCATTTCTATTGATGGCTAGACATTCCAGGCTTTCATCCTCAGTCCAAAGGATTCCGATTCCTTCCCACAAAAAAACTACCAGAAAAATCTACAAGAGAAACTGGAAGAGGTTTTCCATCTGGGTAAAACAGAAGCTAATAGATCCCTTTACAGCGTAAAGTAGTATTGGATTTTGTACCTTTCCTTTTCCAGAATGGATCCAGCTATTCCACTGTGAATGTTCATTTGTCAGCTATTTCAAATGTTCATATTTGCAAGAATTATTCCGCTGTAGCTTCAAAAACTCTGCAAGCCTTTTCTCAGAGGTACCTTCTTTTTTCGTTCTCCAGTCAAAGATCCAACTCCTCCCTGGGACTCTATTTTAATTTTACAGGGATTAGTCCCCCCCCCCCCTTTTGAACCTGCAGCTAATGTAGATTTCAAGTTTCTTTCCTGGAAAACAGTTTTTTTTTAGTAGCCATCACCTCAGCAAAAAGAGTTTCTGAACCACAAGCCCTTTCGTCTAAATCCCCTTATTTAACTTTCCTTAGGGATAGGGTATCCTTGCGGACAAACCCTTCCTTTTTACTTAAAGTTGAGAGAGAAAACAGCATCAGTCTGTTAACCTACCATGTTTTTCCCCAAATTTTCAAAACAAGGGAGAATACTTGTATCTTCTTGATGTTCATAGGCAGTTGCATGATCGTCTAGACAGGACAAAATCTTTCAGGAAATCTGATTAGCTGTTCATCTTTCTCAGATGTTAGGAAAGGGCCAGCAGTTGCCAAGTCCACATTGGCTAAATGGCTATGAGATTGCATTTCTTTGTTTATTCTTTGAAAGGTATTCGCTAGGCTGGACGTATCAAAGCTCATTGTTCAAGATCCATGGTGACATCTCCAGCCTTTTGCTCAAAGGTGCCAATTGGTGACATTTGTGCAGCTGTTTCATGATCAAACTCCCATACATTTATTACACATAAATTGGACATCATTTCTAGGAGCAGAGCTGCCTTTGGCTCTGCAGTGCTCTGGAATATCCTTCCATGAGGGCCACTCTAGGTTCTTTGTAGCTGGGTACTCTGTCCCACAAGCAGAGAAACGAATGAAAATGACATCAGGTAAAAAAATTATGCACTTAGCATAATATTCCATCAGTGTTGCCCATTTTCATTCTTCCTCAACTGTCCTCCTTCCCCCTGTCCATAATTATGAAAGACCTCATGGAGATACTAGTAGGAACCATTGCTCCTATTTTGAGTCCCTGAACTGTACTCTTTCTATTCTTTAGTTTGGGTCTATATCAGAAGATCGAAGTTTCAAAACTTCAGATTTGATATGGTTTACACAATATGATCGAAGTTTTGAAACTTCTACTCTTTGAATGGAGATCTCCGTACAGCGCGGAAAGTTGTTTTCCCTTTCCTGCAGTGTAGTGCGATCTCTGAGTTGGCATACTTAAGTAGCAGGTGGTGTGGGGGGTGCAGGGGGCTTGTCCCCCCTGCTTAGAGTATTTAAATGTTTTTTTTGTAGGTTGTGTTTTATTACATTTTCGAAGTTTCAAGACTTCGATTATATGGTGTCGACCATATCAGATTTGTAGTTTTGAAACTTTGATCTTGTAATATAGACCCTTTAGTTTTGTATGGTGGATATGTGATTACTTCTGAATGTGTTATGTAGTTATCTTTCTGCATATATATTAGCATCAAACTTGATCTGAATTAATCGGGGGGGGGGGGGGTTTGAGGCATTATGGGATGGAGGAGGAGCTTGTGCTTTACATCCAAAGCTTGTAAAGTGGCCAAATCAGATTCGAAGGTTGGATCCAAAACCCATAGGTTGAGGAAGAATGAAAATGGACAACACAGATGGAACATTCTGGTAAGTACATAACTTCTTTTTATCCTGCCCACTAATAAGATGATATACCTTACATCTCAGAAGGCATGGAAGGAGCTGGACACAACTGAACCCATCCCAGAGAGTCCAGATCATTTCCTTGTTGTGCCTAAAGATCATCCCCCCTGGAGCAAGTGTCCGGCCCTGGATTCCATGGTAGTGATGGCAGTCGAATACGTTGAGTCCATCACCTTGGTTCAGGAGGAGTCTCCTGGTTCATTGGAAATGGGAGCTCCCTTGGAGTTTGGGGCATGGTGCTTTTGAGGTTGTGAGAGTGCTGTCACCCCAGACGCCTCCACTGTCTGATCAAAACACTTTTCCCCCTAAAGAGCCAGAGTGTCTCTCTCTACCACCTCTCCCTTCCAAGCATGGAGATCCAAAAGTCCCAGGATGCCCCACTGGGCGTAACCATGTCTTCTGAAACCTTCCCGGAGTACCCCTCTGAGGAGGTTCCTCAGAAGAGAATATTTAAGAGGAAACATCTAAACTCCCCTGAGGAGTCCATCACTTCAGACATGGACCTAGATTCAGAAGGTTCCCCATGGTCACCCTCTGAGTATGTCTTTTTTTGTGGACATCCTAGAGATCCTTGAGTAGAGAGGTGGCTGGAAATCCATCAACCCTTCTGAGGATGAGTCTGTGTACCTCGAGGATTTTGGGTCTCATCCTTCCTCCTCTTGGGTGACTCTGCCTTTTGACCAACTCTTAGGTGACTCTGTCTTTCGACCAGCTCCTTAATGTAGTTAGTCGGAAGGCGTGGTGCTCTCCAGAGTCTGTTTTTTTTTCCTTTATCAGCCTGTTTGTTTCTACTTGTACGTTGTGAGAGAGAGTTTTCTGTTTTCTTGTGGAAACTTTTTCCTGACTAGTGCTCGCTATGTCTAAAGAGTCTAAACCCTCTGGGTTTAAAACATGTGACTCATGTTGCCAGAAAATGTCCCTTACGAACAGGTACATGAGTTGTGTATTGTTTAGGGGCTGTTCACCTGCAGGACTCTTGCTCGATCTGTCAAGAGTTCAGTTAGAGTCCTGCAGGAGAGCAAAAATGAACTTATTTTGCGTGACCTCCTGAAAAACCCTCAAGATGCCTTGTCTCAGGGTCCTCAGCTAGCCAAAGCATCCGAGAAATACTCCCAAGCTCGGAACCGACAAAAATTACTGAGAAGCCTTTGGCTCTGTTGGCCTTCAGCATTGGCTGCGACAAACATAAGTCTCCAGCGGCTCCATCTGTGTCCTTGGAGCCAGTCCGGATCCGTAAGAGATCAAGGTCTCCCTCTTTGGAGCCAGTACACTCAGCTCCACAATCTCAACTGCTGCAGCCTGGAGTGGGCAGTCACCGGTATTCTTCACACTCCCGGTCCTCCAGACATTCGGAGCACGATGTGGAGAGAGTCAACAGGCTCCTCAAGTCACAGGCAATTGCTAAATTACTCTCAAGCCCAGCCCATAAGGATTTGGTTCCTTCGGCCCTCCCAGCTTCCCCATCGATTCCTCCTCTTACTCTCTTGAGCTTGGAGCCGGAGTGCATGGAGATCGTGGTGGGGAAACCATCAGCTCTGGTTTCTTTTTCCTTATTGGTTCTGACGACCGCTCCAATCTCCTTGATGTCTCGATCCATTGAGGGGTCTGGGCACCATAGCCCTCTCGCCAACTCCAAAGGGGGAAGTGGCATCGGACTCTTGTCCGACCCCTGCTCTCCCTCTCGGAGCTTTGGTGCTGGTGAGCTCGGCTGCTACATCAGCATTGGAGCCTTCGCTACCGGTTCGAAGGAGATCTCTGGGCTCTTCCGAGATGGCAGCTTCTTTGACTTGGGACCATGGCGCCTTCAAGGTGATGAGGAGCGTGCTGTCTCCTGAGACTGCTGCACTTGCCGCTCCATTGGCTCCTTTTCCCTCAGTACCTGTGCCTGCCTTTGTCCCTCCTCCTGACAAGCATAGGGAACCTGTGCACCAGGATGCCCCACTGGGTGACCCCACCTCTGAAACCTCCCCTGAACATTCGAAGGAGGTCCCTTGAAAGAAGAATTGTACTAGAGGAAGCATCCAGACTCCCCTGATTTTTTCACTTCAGATACGGACTTGGATGAGTTGGAAGGGTCCCCCCTCTGAGGATGTCTCCTTTTTGGACATCTTGGAAATCTTTAGACAGAGAGGGGTGGCTGGAAGTCCCTAGCCCCTTCTGAGGACAAGTCCGTATACCTGCACGCATTTTGTTCTCAACCCTCCACCTCTTTGGTGTCTCCGCATTTTGACCCACTTTTGTCTGTAGTGAGTCGAAAGGCATGGAGTGCTCCAGAGACCATGGAACCTGTTCCGAGGAGACCTAACAAATTTTTTACAGCTCCAGAAGATAAGTCTTTCCTATCCAAGGGAGTCCCTGTTAATGCCATGGTGGTGGCAGCAGCCACCAAGAAGCAACTTGTGGAAACTTCGTCTGTCCATCCGCCAAACAGAGTGTCTCGTACGATGGACAGGTATGGGAAGCATACATTTTCTAAAGTGACTTTTTCTTTCAGATCGCTGAATTACTTGTCACATTTCACAGGACTTCAGAGGGATCTCCTGAAGGAGCTAGGAGATACCCTGCAAGATCCTACAGCTGAGGGAGCTGCGAACAGGGCAGCTTCCCAGCTTGCGACCTTGACCTCCGTGGTAAACTCCTCCATGAGGCTCATTTCTTATGCAGCAGATTAAGCGAGTAGGGCAGCAGGTACCAGAGTGGCTTTACACAGACTCTCCTGGATGCACCTTTGTCAGTTTGTGGAACCCTTTAAGTCATCATTTACCAACACCCTCTTTGATGACTTGTCCTTTGAGTCTCAGGTAAGACTCTCACCATGTGTGAACAGGATGGCAAGACTCTCTCTGCAAAAGGGGTCCATTTTTCCACTCCATCTAGACCCTATCCTAATCGTCAGAAGAGTGGGAAAATGTGGTTCTGAAAATCCCAGGGATCTTCGCCTGACACATGTGACTTTTTCCCCAGGTGCAGAGGAGGAAACAATGGAAGATGCCGCCCTCATGGCAGAGGGGGTCTGGAAAAGCAGGGCGACAGAGGTACTGTATCTGCTAGGCCCTTCCAGTACTCCTGAAGGGAGGCCTGGCTGTCCAGCTCTGGCGGCATTCGGGGGCAGACTATCAGCAGCCTGACACTCAATCATGAAAGAAACATGAGTACTGTTGATAATATCCAGGGGTTACAAAATTCTCTTTTCTCAGTTTCCCCTTGAAAGACAAGCGTTCTATCCCAGATGTCCCACCCTGTCTTCGAGATCATGCAATCTTAGAGGTTCAAGGATTGCTAGAAAAAACAGCCATCCAGGACGTCCCCACAGATCAAATCGGATCCAGAACTTACTCAAGGTTCTTTTTAGTTCCAAAAAAGACAGGGGACTGGAGTCCAATCTTGGATCTCAGCAAGCTAAACCAATTGGTAAAAGAGACATTCCGGATGATGACACTGCAGTCCATTCTTGCCTTCTCTGTTCAGGACAGTTGGATGTGCTCCATAGATCTACAGGACATGTGTACTACCTTATAAAAATGGACAGGCAATCCAGGAGATTCAGAACGCTTTCGACTGGGAGCCAGTCATTGTCATTTCAGGGCCCTGCCCTTTGGTCTCATCACAGCCCCCACGGTGTTTACCAAGTGTATAGCAGTGGTCAAGACTCACCTGAGGTGTCTAGGATTCTAGGTGTTTCCATATCTAGACGACTGGCTCCTCACTGCTACCACCGAGCATCAGCTAATCAAGGCATAGGACTACACAGTCCAAACTTGTTCCCAGTTAGGCATCACAATAAACTACGAAAAATCTGCCTTGTTAGTCTATTACCTTTATAAGGGCAGACTTGGATACAAGACGCATGATAGCAAAACTGCTTCTAGACAGGATGTCAACCTTTCGTCAACAAGTTTCCTTTCTCATAAAGAAGACAAGAGTTCAGGCAAGACAAGTCTTAAAAGTACTGGGCTCAATGGCTGCAGCTATTATGCTAGTTCCTTTAGCATGCTTCCACATGCGGATTCTACAGTGGCTTCTTTTTGCTCAGTGGTCTTTCCAGGAATTGCCAATGTCGCACATGATCTTGATCACGGAATTTTGCAAAAAGGACCTACTGTGGTGGCTGGTCTCCCCCCAGGTGACTCTGAGCAGACCCTTTCTAGACCCACATCCAGTAGCCTCAGTGACCATGGATGCTTCCCATATCGGGTGGGGGGACATTATCTGGGAAGGACTGTCCATGGAACATGGCAATCTCACGAGTACCATTTGCACATCAATGTTCTAGAGATGAGTGGTGCTTCTGGCATTGCAGGCACTTCAAGATTCACTACGTACAGGGACCATTGCAATCCAGACAGACAATATGTCAGTGGTATGGTACATCAGAAAGCAGGGCGGAACCAAATCCTTACCCCTTGTGTCAGGAGGCACTTAGAGTATGGCAATGGGCAATGTCTTCCCAATGTTTTATGATTGCAATGCACATTCCTGGAAAATCCAACACAATAGTGGACAGGCTCAGCAGGGCTGCTAGCTGTCATGCCTCATGAGTGGTTCCTGAAGCAAGAAGTTGCAGACTTGATTTTCCGCAAATGGGGTCAGCCATGCTGTGGTCTTTTTGTCACTCCCCTAAACAACAAATGCAGAAGCTACTTCACCCTAGTTCCCCCTCTGGGACAGTCACCCAGGGATGCACTTGTTCATTCCAAAGGTGCTTCATAAAGCAAAATCGTTGGGTTGCAAACTCATCCTCATTGCTCCTTACTGGCCTCGTCCGATATGGTTTCCATTTCTTCGCCATCACCTTCAATTGGAGCCTTGAATACTGGACCCAGTTCTGGACCTCCTGATGCATCAGTCAGGTGGGCTTCAGACATTTTTGTTTTTAATTTTTTAATTTTATTTTACATTTGTTGACCAGGCTAGTCTAACTGGATATATGTCCATTTTCAGTAGAGGCACGGGAAGAAAAGCTCCAAGCATAGGCAGTGACATAACATACATTGTATGCAATAGTGACATGAGTTGCAATACATTATTTAGATTACACATAAAACTTGTACAGAGTCATTTAGTAAAACATATAAGCTAAGATCTAATAAAGAGAACAAGCAAATTATAAAGTAAATTTTTTTTTTTTTTTTTTTTTTATGGCCTGGTTTACAGATGTACAAAATTATGTTTATATTTGGTACAGTGGAGGGCCAGCACTTTGAGTAAGAGTACTAAGAAGGAAATCTTGTTAAATACTAGTTGGAGGCTGGCTTACTAGTTAACGCAGGTAGATGTAATAGAACAACAGAGCAGAGAAGTGTAGGTGGAGCACGATGGGAATGAGATATTAGTCAGGGTTAGAGCAGGGACATAGCCAGTGTGTTTTAAGATATTCTTTAAGGTATTTTTTTGAAAAGCAGTGTAGAAGAGACAGAGAGGAGAGTTCACGTGGAGGCAGGTTCCAGGTTTTCCCCACTGTTCGTCAGTAGTGAGTCCCCTGCCTTGTTTGATTTAATAGTGGAAACTAGAAGCTTATTAGCGGAGTGTAGTGTTGCCAGATTTTTATATGGGGTAATCTGATTAGTGAGGATTTGGGTGTTCTTAGGGTGGTAAAGGATCTTTTGGGTGATAGTAAGTTGTTGACAAAGTAGTTGGTTCTGCAGTTCTAACCATCCTAGTTTGAGGTTATGACAGTAGTGGGTTCTAAAAGGGGCGCAAGTGGCAAATCTGGCAATGTTATAGCTGATGTTCATCGTGCATACAGCTGCAGTCATAACAGATGGGTTCTCCTGCCGTCAGGCGGGTCCTCGGTCGGCCAAATTCCAAAATCTAGGTCCGGCGTCGGTTGTCGTCGCTTCTTCCCTGACGTCAGTGCGACAGGGGTATAAAAGAACCAGCCAACGCCATTTTCTTCAGTCTTTCTTGCTGCACGGTGCCCGAAGCAGAAGCAGTTCGCAAGTGCCGGTCGGCCAGCTCCTGAAATTACGAAAAATTTGCAACCGAAGTCTTCTTGAAAGCTAAGTACCCCGTTGGGGAAACTTTTCTTGCCTCACACCGATGTCAGACAAAGTTAATAATTGTATTTCATGTGGGAAGCAAATACCGCATAAGGATTTCCATTCCCTCTGTATTCCTTGTTTAGACCCAGACCACGACGTCTCGGTCTGTCGCTTTTGTGCTACATTCAACAAACGCACCATTAAGCGTCGGGCGGAGTTCGCCCAGCATTATTTTGGCAAAAAATGTAACTATATTATGTCGTCGGATACTCCGACTCCAGTTTTGTCTAAAAAGCGCAAAGATAAGGACCGACACACGAGGTCCGCGGCCTCTACCGACACCACTCCAAATCCGACTACACGTGGTCTGGTACTCAGCGAGGCGCCTACGCAGCCCCTGACTACCGACGATGCCTCATTGGCGGTGTCTCCTGTGCCCGAGGTCGCAGGCTCCTCGGCCCACACCCCGACTACAGATACCGAAGCCACTCTTGGCGGTGAATCTCAAAATGTGGACAGGTCTACCTCCTCTCAAGGTGTCTTCAGACCTTCCTCTTCTTTTTCTATCAAGGCTTTCACGAAGTCTAAAGCAGCCATGCATTCTAAGAGACAAGCTGCACAGGGCCCATCTCCAGGCCCCATGCCTAAAAAAACAGATGCTTAAAATGGCTGAGGATTTAATTACTCTTATCAGGGGTTCTCAACCCCCCCGGACAAAAGGCCCAGAGTGGAGGAAGAATCCCCCTCCTCTGATCAGGGCTCCATTATATCAGAGCACTCTGAACAGGAACATTCTTACTCCCCTTTTGAAGACTCTGATGCAGAGGAGTCCATTCCCTCTGTATCCCCCCCAGAGGATTACTCATTTGGGGAAACTTTGCATACCTTAAGGGAACACTTCCACTGGGAAGGCCAAGATTATTCAGATTCCAAGAAAAGGCTTAGGGAATTTCTCTTGCTACCTGAGCACAGGCCTCTGGCTATACCTCCTGTCTTGGACATACTAGATGATGTGTACTTGGAGGCATGCCTTAACCCGGATTCTTTACCTCCAGCCCCAGTCGAGCCTGACAGGTACTACAGGGATGTTCTTCATTCCACATTGCTGCAGTCCTAACTATTGGGTAGTGCGCTGTCCAGTCGGCCCGAATACCAAAGTATATGGCTGACGTCGGTCACGGCACATTAGACTGACGTCAGTACGTCAGGGTACTAATGCGCATGACCGACGTCATATCCTCAGTCTTTTTTGCCGCATGGTCCGATGCAGAAGCAGTTTTTGCGAGTGCAAGTTGGCGTTCTGAAAGTTTCTGAAGTCAGAGTTTCAGACCGAATCAAAGTTGGCTAAGTACCCCGTTGGGGAATATTTTGGTTTTTTCTTGCCTCAGTATTTAACCGGATGTCAGAAAAAGTGAATAACTGTATTTCTTGTGGGAAACAGATACCTCATAGGGATTACCATACTTTGTGTATACCTTGTTTAGGGCCTGAGCACGACGTTGTTGGATGCGCTCTTGTGCTAGGTTTAACAAACGCACTATTAAGAGAAGGTTAGACTGTGCCAGGTTAGTGTTTGGGAAGCGTTGTAATTATAAAATGCCGTCGGATGCTCCGGCGCTTCAGCCAAAAGCGCAAGGACAAAGCGGGAAGCCTAGAGTGGAAGAACCGACAGTCCCGGACGTCGGTTCTTTAGAAGGCTCAGTGGAGCCGGAGGTTCTGCCAGGAGTTTCTTTGGAGTCTCAGGGAGAAACTTTACTGTTACAGGATGTATCTCAGGAAGTAGGCCAGCCTGAAGGGGCTTCTCAGGTGGCTGTTCTTCCCTCTCTTCCTAAGGTGGTTAGGGCCTCGCCTTCTGTTTCTAAGGCTTCTTTAAGAGGCAGGCCTGCTTTAGCTTCAGTGGGGTTTCTCCGAGTGTTTCAGGGTCTTTGCCTAAGAAGCATATGCTAAAATGGCAGAGGATTTGATTACAATGATTAGAGGTTCTATGCCCCCTCCTGATAAGAGGCCTAGGGTGGAACCTGAGTTTGAGAGTTTTGAGCAATGTTCGGAGGCTTCTGAGTCTTCGGCTGAAGACTTGCAGGAGTTTCCTCCTTATTCTGATTCTGATGTGGATGATTCTACTCCTTCAGCTTCGCCTCCTGAGGATTTTTCATTTTCAGAGACTCTGCATTCCATGAGGGAGCATTTTAAATGGGAAGGTCAAGATTTCTCTGATTCCAGGAAGAGGCTTAGAGAATTCTTGTTTTTACCCCAGCATAGGCCTTTAGCTATACCTCCTGTTCTGAATGTGGTGGAAGATGTTTTTGCAGAGGCTTCCCTGAATCCTGACTCTTTGCCTCCTGCCCCAGTTAAACCGGATAGGTACTATAGGGTGCCTGAAGCCCATAAGTATCTTTTTAAGAGTCCTAGGGCAGACCCAGAAACTGTCTCTCAGGGGCCTAAAGGTGTGAAGGCTTCTGTGGTTAAAAATCCTGTTCCTCCTGATAAAGAGGCAAGGGCTTTGGATAGATGGGGAAAGAAGGTGTATACTTCTTCCACTTTAGCCATGAGGGCGTTGAATTGTCAGTTTCATATGTTAAAATATCAGAATTATCTCCTTTCACAATTGAAGTCTAAGGTGGATGCTCTGGCTGAAGGTATTGAGTGTAAAGAATTGCAGGATTTAGTTCATGTTTCTGAACAGGTGGGTAAGCATTCTTTGCAGTGTGGTTTTGATGCTGTGCAGGCCTCCTCGAGGGTGGCTGCCACTGGTTCTGTTCTTCGTAGGCACGCCTGGTTGAGGGATCAGAACTTAGCTGAGCATGTTAAGACAAGGATTTTGGATGCTCCTTTACAGTCTGATGTGTTATTTGGTTCGCCTGTGGAAGCAGTTTTAAAGAAAATGGAGGACAAGGCTAAGTCTATGCAAACTGTTAAGGATTTTTTGCAGGTGCAGCCTCCGAAGTTTAGTAGAAATTGGCCTACTAAGGGGTGGACTTATCCTGCTTATGATTCCCAGTCTAGGGGTAGGTCTAGACGTGGTAGAAGCAGAGCTCAAGGTTCTTTTAGGCCTAGGACAGGGAGTTCACCTGCTCAGACTTCTGGTGAGGGCAGGGGTCAGTCCTTTCGTAAGCAGATCCAGTGACCTGCCTTTTCAGCTGCCTGTGCATTCTCGCCTGGCAGCACCTTTGGGAGGAAGGCTGTCTCTTTTCAAAGAAAATTGGGATTTAATTACCCAAGACAGATGGGTTCTGGATATCATTCACCACGGTTACAGGTTTTATTTCCATACCTTGCCTCCTTTCAAAGGCATGCCGGACATTCCTCCTCTACAAAGAACAGAGGCTCACAAGCAAATTTCTCTGTTGCTCCAAATAGGGGCTATTCAGTCAGTTCCTGTGCCAAAAAAGGGCCTAGGATTTTATTCTCGTCTGTTCCTAGTACCAAAGAAGGGGAACACGTGGAGACCAATTTTGGATTTATCTATCCTCAACACTTATCTGGACATTCCCAAGTTCAAAATGTTGACGTTACAACAACTTTTACCTCTGCTTGGCAAAGATCACTGGATGGTAACTTTAGATCTCAAGGAAGCTTACCTTCATGTGCCAATAAGACTAAGTTGCAGGAAGTATCTGCGTTTTCGAGCTGGAAATTCTCATTATCAGTTCTCTGCATTGCCCTTTGGCTTATCTACTGCGCCCAGAGTATTCACAAAGGTTCTGGCTCCAGTGATAGCTTACTTCAGGCTAAAAGGAATTCAAATCTATCCTTACTTGGACGACTGCCTGATTCTGGCTCAAGAAAAGGAAGATCTTCTACAGCATTTGGAATATGTCATAGCAGTGCTAAGATGCCTAGGGTATTCTGTGAACGAAATAAAGTCCAGTCTAGTACCCTCTCAAGACATGTGCTTTCTGGGTGTGAGACTGAATACAGCAGCCCAGATGGCCTTTTTAACCCCGGACAAACAAAAGAATCTTTCCAGTTACTTCCATCAACTATCTCTTCAGTCCGGGCTGACTGCAAGGACAGTCCTTCAAGCCTTAGGGTTCATGGCATCTTGTATTCTGGTGCTTCCCAATGCCAAACTGCATATGAGGAAGCTACAATGGTATCTCAAAAATCTGTGGACACAGCACTGCCAGGATTTGGACACTGTCATTCAAATAATACCTTGCATTCAAAAGGAATTTTTGTGGTGGGCTCAGGAATGTCACCTAAACAAGGGACTCTCTGTGACCCGGCCAGAGGCAAGTCAGATTCTAACGACAGATGCCTCAGATATTGCTTGGGGGAGCTCATCTAAATGGAAAGTGGATACAAGACAAGTGGCCTGCCAGACTACAGCATCTACATATCAACATGAAAGAGATGTTAGCAGTCCAGTTTGCATTAATGGCTTTCAAGGAGTTACTTCTTCCAGGGCAGGTGTTGATTCTAACAGACAACACAACTGTCATGTGGTACATCAACAAACAAGGGGAACACATTCTTACCCATTGTGCAGACAAGCAATGATTTTATGGGAGACTGCGCTCAGTTTGCAACTAACTCTTCAGGCAAGGTTTCTGCCGGGAGCACAGAACTCCTTAGCAGATGTGTTAAGCAGACAAATCATGGATCCCCACGAGTGGAAACTGGATCTTCATGTATTTCAAAAATTGACAGTGTCATGGGGAACTCCAGACATAGATCTGTTCGCTTCTCCACTAAACCACCAGCTGCCAAAGTTTTGCACGAAGGAATTTCATCACACAGCTTGGAAAGTGGATGCTCTTTCTTTCAGTTGGAAAAATCTTCATGTGTATGCCTTTCCACCTCTGCCTCTTCTCCCAAAGGTGCTTCTAAAGCTCAGACAGGACAAGCCAAGGATGATTTTAATAGCTCCAGATTGGCCTCGGCAGCACTGGTACCCATTACTGAGGAGTCTGGTAAGGAAGCCTCCATGGCCTTTACCCTGGATTCCACACCTGTTGTCTCAGAAGGACGGTCGTCTGCTCAATGTCAAGCTTCACTCTCTTCATCTAACAGCCTGGCATATTCTGTTTTGAAAGACAGCAGGTCTCAGCTTCCTCAACAAGTTTTAAATGTGATTATGGAAGCCAGAAGACCTAGTACAAGGAAAGTGTACAGAAAAATGGAAGAGATTTTTATTTTGGACTGCAGCAAAGAATTTGGAGATTTCTGAGCCTAATTTGAGTGTGGCTCTTCAATATCTTACTGAGTTATTGGACAAAGGTTTGTCTTTCTCTTCTATTAAGATTCATGCTGCAGCAATTTCAGCTCACTATGATTGTGACCCACCATTGTTTTCACATCCTTTGTTCAAGCAATTTCTTAGAGGGGCAAAGAATATAAGACCCCACGTAGAGCTCCTACTCCTGCTTGGGACCTCAATTTTGTGTTGGAGAAACTTACTCTACAACCTTTTGAGCCTGCGGCTACTGCTGAACTGAAATACTTGTCATGGAAGACTGCTTTTTTGTTGGCCATTACTTCTGCTAGAAGGGTTTCTGAGTTGCAGGCCCTTATGGCGGTTGAGCCTTTTTTGATTTTTCATAAGGATAGGGTATCATTACGTACTAATCCTTCCTTTATGCCTAAGGTGGTTTCTAGTGTGGCTTTAAACCAAACTATTCATTTGCCTACTTTTTATGCAGATCCCCAAAATAAAGGGGAAAAGATTTTGCACTCTTTAGATGTACACAGGCAATTGCGTTATTATTTAAGCAGGACTAAGGATTTTAGGCAGTCTCAGCAGTTTGTTTCTTTTGCTTTGAGTTCCCAGGGCAAGCCTGTGTCAAAACAAACTATTTCTAGGTGGATTGGGTTTTGCATTGCATTTTGTTATTCCCATCATGGCAAGGAGATTCCAGCTGGGATTAGGCCTCATTCCACTAGGGCTACTGCCACTTCAACAGCATTTCTAAGGGGGGTGGCAACTAAGGATATTTTGGAGGCAGCTACTTGGAGTTCAGTGCATACTTTCTCTAAGCATTACCACCTTCCTCTCTACTCTAAGTCTAGGGCTGGTTTTGCCACAGCTATTTTGCAAGGCATGTTATCAGCTCCTGCTTCCTTATGATTTGCCAGCCTCCCTTACCTCTGCTTTGGGATTCTACCCAATAGTTAGGACTGCAGCAATGTGGAATGAAGAACATAGTACAGTTTTGTACCTACCATAAATGTAGATGTTCGAGGATCCACATTGCTGCAGTCCAATTTACCCTCCCTCCTGCCCCTCTGTGTGTAGGGGTGGTTCTGTAGGTGAGATTTTATTCTGGTACCTTTGTATATTTTGTATATATTTTTGGTGCAGGTATGTTTGGTGTTTTTGGTTTTGGCCTTGTCTTTTTAGGGTCTTCTGACATCTGGGGCAAGAAAAGACTGAGGATATGACGTCGGTCATGCGCATTAGTACCCTGACGTACTGACGTCAGTCTAATGCGCCGTGACCGACGTCAGCCATATACTTTGGTATTCGGGCCGACTGGACAGCGCACTACCCAATAGTTAGGACTGCAGCAATGTGGATCCTCGAACATCTACATTTATGGTAGGTACAAAACTGTACTTTTCCTGACTCACACCAATTTCTATACAAAAGCCATGCTGCTGACCCAGAAATTATCTCACAGGGCCCCAAGGGAATTGAGGCCTCCACTGCTAAAAATCCATTACCTTCCGAGAGAGATTCCAGATCCTTAGAAAGGTGGGGAAAAACGGTATATACCTTGGCCACCTTAACCATGAGGGCATTAAACTGTCAGTTCCATATGCTAAGGTACCAACAGTTTTTGTTATCACAATTGAGAAGTAAAATGTCACAACCTGAACAATCAGACTTGAAGGAGTTGCAGGATTTGATGCATAGTGCAGAACAAGTGGGTAAACAATACCTTACAATGTGGTTTTGATGCTCTAGAGGCCTCATGTAGAGCTGCTGTTATAGGATCAGTCATACATAGACATGCCTGGCTCGAGGAACAAACCTTACCAGATCATGTCAAAGCTAAATTACTAGATGCCCCTCTACAAAAGGATGTATTATTTGGTGCTAATGCTGAGGAGGTATTAAGGAAAATGGAGGAAAAGGCTAAATCAATGCAAACAGTGAAAGATTTTCTACAGGTACAACCCCCACGTTTCAGCAGAAATTGGCCTTCCAAAAATTGGTCCTTTCCAGCCACGGACAGACCCCAAAGAGGTAGATACAGGCGCCCGAGGGGCAGAGGGCAATCCCAAGGATCGTTTAGAGGCAGACAATGGCAAGCTCCTACACAAAGAGGTGGTGAGGATAACTCGCAACCATTCAGAAAACAAGCCCAATGACTTTCCCCTTTGCATGCCAAGCAAGACTCAAATGGCAGCACCCTTAGGCGGAAAACTGGCATTATTTTCAAAAAATTGGCATATTGTCACAAAAGACAAATGGATCCTGGACATTATAAACAGAGGCTACAGATTCCATTTTCACACCCTTCCAAAAATGAGAGGCATGCCAAACCTGCCACACAATCAAAGGGCAGAGGCATAAAGACAAATTTCAGATCTCCTAGACATGAAAGCTGTTCAAGAGGTACCTACGCACGAACAAGGTCAAGGTTTTTATTCCAGACTATTCCTGGTACCAAGGAAGGGAAAAGATTGGAGACCTATTTTGGACCTATCCATCCTGAACACATTTCTACTCGTACCAAAATGCAAGATGCTCACTCTACAGTAGCTTCTTCCCATGCTGGGCAAGGAGTCTTGGCTGGTGACATTGGACCTCAAGGAGGCATACCTGCATGTCCCAATCAGACAAAATTGCAGAAGATACCTCAGATTTCTTGCAGGTTCAACCCATTATCAATTCTCTGCATTGCCCTTTGGCTTATCTACTGCGCCCAGAGTATTCACGAAATGCCTGGCATCAGTAATTGCCTACTGCAGACTTCAAGGGATACAAATATACCCCTATTTGGACGACTGCCTGATCCAAGCGGACAGCAAGCGCTTTCTTCTGAAACATCTGGCTTATGTAATAATGTTGTTGAATTCTCTGGGATACACAGTCAACAAAACGAAATCAAGGCTAATACCCTCTCGGAAAATAATTTTCCTGGGTGCCAACTTGGACACAAACACCCAGATGGCCTTCCTCACGCCAGAGAAGCAGGGGCAACTAACTCAATACTTCAGAACACTAGCAAATTGCACCAGGCTGACTGCAAGGAAAACCCTGCAGGCTCTGGGATTCATGGCATCTTGCATCTTACTAATCCCATGTGCAAAGCTGCATATTAGGAAACTTCAATGGTACCTGAAAAACCTATGGTCTCAACACAGCCACAGTTTGGAAACAATAATACCACTAATTCCATGTCTTCAAAAGGAATTTCTGCGGTGGGCTCAAGCATGCCAAACAAACACAGGTCTCCCATTCAGCAAGCCTCAAGCAAATCAAGTCATCACAACAGACGCCTCGGACTATGCCTGGGGGGCGCACATGACAGATCGGTGCATTCAGGGCAAATGGTCCCAAAAAGAAAAGCACCTTCACATCAATCAAAAGATAATGCTAGCAGTAATAAATACTGTTATAGCTTTCAAAGACCTTCTGCAACCAGGTCAACTATTGATAAGGACGGACAACACCACAGTAATGTGGTACATAAACAGGGAGGAGCACATTCATACCCACTATGCAGACTGGCCATGACACTTTGGAACATGGCCGTGGATTTACAAATCGAACTACAAGCACAGTACTTGCCAGGCAAGGAAAACACGCTGGCAGACAACCTAAGCAGAAATATGACAGATCCACACGAATGGAAGTTGCATCCTCAAGTTTTTACAGAGATAATTCAAGCATGGGGAAGGCCAGACATAGATCTCTTTCCCTCCCACAAAAATCACCAATTGACAAAAGTCTGCTCAAGGATTTTTCATCCAAAGGCCTGGAGAGTGGACGCTCTCTCTTTCAGTTGGACATCATTGACAGTTTATGCCTTCCCACCTCTTCCTGTGCTGCCCAAAGTTCTATTAAAAACCAGAGCAGACGGACCAAAGATGATTCTCATTGCTCCAGACTGGCCAAGACAACACTGGTACCCACTCCTGAGGAGCCTGACGCATTCCCCACCATGGACCCTGCCTCTAATGCCGCTTCTTCTGACTCAGCACAGCTTCAAAACTCTTCACACTCAGCTAAAAACACTCAATCTAGCCGCATGGAAGATTCCTTAGCATCACAACAGACCCTACTCTCCAAGGAGGTGCAGGATGTCATTTTGGAGGCTAGAAGGCCATCTACTAGAAAAGCTTACTCCGCAAAATGGAAACTGTTTTGTGTCTGGAATGAGAAAAAGGGCCAGGATCCTGGAAAACTGAATTTACCTCAAATATTGCAGTATCTAGCTGAGCTGCTAAGCAGTGGACTTTCATTCTCCTCCATCAAAATCTATGCCTCAGCCATTTCTGCAGAATACAACACTGATCCACCCTTTTTCTCTCACCCTCTCTTAAGACAGTTCCTCAGAGGGGCTAAGAATCTAAAACCCCCAAGAAACAACCAATACCTGCTTGGGATCTCAATTTCATTCTAGAAAAGCTGACCTTGCCTCCTTTTGAGCCAGCTGCCTTGTCAGATTTGCAATATTTGTCCTGGAAAACTGCTTTCCTTCTGGCTATTACCTTAGCTCGTAGGGTATCGGAACTACAAGCTTTCATGGCTGTGCAGCCTTTTATCATCTTACATCAGGACAGAGTTTCCTTACGAACCAACCCGTCCTTTATGCCAAAAGTGGTATCCAGGGTAGCTTTGAATCAGGCTATACACTTACCTACCTTTTATCCTAATCCTCAAAACACAGGGGAGAGATTACTACATTCCTTGGACATCCACAGACAACTGCGTTATTATTTGGACAGAACAAAGCCTTTCAGAAAATCAGAACAGCTCTTTGTGCCCTGTGCTATAGGAGCTCAAGGAAAGCCAATTTCCAAACAGACAATCTCAAAGTGGATAGCCCACTGCATACGTTTTTGCTATTCTTTTCATGGCAAAACTGTACCTACAGGCATCAGATCTCACTCCACAAGGGCCACGGCTACCTCTGCAGCTTTTCTCAGAGGAGTTCCTACCAAAGATATTTTGGAAGCAGCCACTTGGAGTTCTGTGCATACCTTCTCCAAGCGTTACCACCTTCCATTATACTCCAAATCTAAAGTGGGCTTTGCCACTGCAGTCTTGCAGGGCATTCTGGCTCCTCCTAGTTCCACCTAGTGCCTACCACCCCTTTCTTAGCTTTAGGATTCTACCCATCTGTTATGACTGCAGCTGTATGCACGATGAACATAGTACAGTTTTGTACCTACCATAAATGTAGATGTTCGAGTGCTAATACAGCTGCAGTCCAGGTTTCCCTCCCTCCTTCCCCTCTTGGGAACAGGCCTATTGGCTAACACCTCCTCATGCAACCTGATTTGGGGTATTCATTCCTGATGTATTTGCTTGCACTACTGTATTTTGATTATATGGCATTGCTTTATTACACAAATTTATGTATTGCCTTCCTTCTGGGGGCACCTGATATCTGGGGCAAGAAAAGCTGAAGAAAATGGCGTCGGCTGGTTCTTTTATACCCCTGTCGCACTGACGTCAGGGAAGAAGCAACGACAACCGACGCCGGACCTAGACTTTGGAATTCGGCCAACCGAGGACCTGCCTGACGGCATGAGAACCCATCTGTTATGACTGCAGCTGTATTAGCACTCGAAAATCTACGTTTATGGTAGGTACAAAACTGTACTTTTGCAAGTTTGCTAAGGTTGTTTTTAGATTGGTATAAATGGCTGAAGCATAGAACAGGGTGTGGAGATAAGGTGGGTCTGGACAGTAGTAGTTCTAGCTACCAGTGTAAGGAAGGGTTTGATTCTGTAAAGGGAGCCTAGTTTTCTGCTGACAGATTTTATAGTCGTATTAATATGATCATCATAGCTAAGGTTGTGGTCTATTGTAATACCAAGGAGTCTGGTTGTAGTGTCTGGAAATATGATGGTTCCATTGTTAGAGGTTACTGTGAAGTGAATTTGTGGTGACTTATGGGTAGGAGCAAAAAGCAATAATTTTGTTTTTTTTTTTTGGGTTCAGAAGGAGGCAATGTTGCATGAACCAATTTTCAACAATATTAAATACCGTTTGGGTGAGTGTCTGGAGTGAAGTTGTGGACTTAGCTGAACATATTAAAGTTGAGTCATCTGCATATTGTATGCAGGTGGCTTGTGGAATTTTGGCATTGAGATGATTAAAAATTGAAGAGAGAAGAGGACCTAGAATAGAGCCTTGAGGTACTCCAATGTTGAGGGGAGGGGTGTAGAAAGATTATTATCCCAAAGCACTGCTTGTTGTCGGTTTTCTAAATAGGATTTAAACCAAAGTATTGCCTGTGGGTCAAGATGTTCATCGTGCATACAGCTGCAGTCATAACAGATGGGTTCTCCTGCCGTCGGGCGGGTCCTCGGTTGGCCGAATTCCAAAGTCTAGGTCCGGCATCGGTTGTCGTCGCTTCTTCCCTGACGTCAGTGCGACAGGGGTATAAAAGAACCAGCCAACGCCATTTTCTTCAGTCTTTCTTGCTGCGCGGTGCCCGAAGCAGAAGCAGTTCGCAAGTGCCGGTCGGCCAGCTCCTGAAATTACGAAAATTTTGCAACCGAAGTCTTCTTGAAAGCTAAGTACCCCGTTGGGGAAACTTTTCTTGCCTCAGACCGATGTCAGACAGTTAATAATTGTATTTCATGTGGGAAGCAAATACCGCATAAGGATTTTCATTCCCTCTGCATTCCTTGCTTAGGCCCAGACCACGACGTCTCGGTCTGTCGTTTTTGTGCTACATTCAACAAACGCACCATTAAGCATCGGGCGGAGTTCGCCCAGCACTATTTTGGCAAAAAATTTAACTACATTATGTCGTCGGATTTTCTGACTCCAGTTTTGACTAAAAGACGCAAAGATAAGGACCGACACACGAGGTCCGCAGCCTCTACCAACACCACGCCAAAGCTGACTACAGGTGGTCCGGTTCTCAGCGAGGCACCTACGCAGCCCCTGCCTACCGACGACACTTCATTGGCGGTGTCTCCTGTGCCCGAGGTCGCAGGCTCCTCGGCCCACACCCCAACTACAGATACCGAAGCCACTCTAGGTGGTGTAACTCGCAATGTAGACAGATCTGCCTCCTCTCAAGGTGTCTTCAGGCCTTCCTCTTCTTTTTCCATCAAGGCTTTCACTAAGTCTAAAGCAGCCATGCATTCTAAGAGACTAGCTACACAGGGCCCTTCCCCAGGCCCCATGCCTAAAAAACAGATGCTTAAAATGGCTGAGGATTTAATTACTCTTATCAGGGGTTCTCAACCCCCTCCGGACAAAAGGCCCAGAGTGGAGGAAGAATCCCCCTCCTCGGACCAGGCCTCCATTATTTCAGAGCACTCTGATGAACAGGAACATTCTTACTCCCCTTTTGAAGGTTCTGATGCAGAGGAGTCCATTCCCTCTGTCTCCCCCCCTGAGGATTACTCTTTTGGGGAAACCTTGCATACCTTGAGGGAACACTTCCACTGGGAAGGCCAAGAGTACTCAGACTCCAAGAAAAGGCTTAGGGATTTTCTCTTGCTCCCTCAGCACAGGCCTCTGGCTATACCTCCTGTCTTAGACATACTAGATGATGTGTATTCGGAGGCCTGCCTTAACCCAGACTCTTTACCTGCAGCCCCAGTCAAGCTTGACAGGTACTACCGGGTTCCTGACTCACACCTATTCTTATACAAAAGCCATGCGGCTGACCCAGAAACCATCTCACAGGGCCCCAAGGGAATTAAGGCCTCCACTGCTAAAAATCCATTACCTTCAGAGAGAGATTCCAGAGCTTTAGAAAGGTGGGGAAAAAAGGTATACACCTCGGCCACCTTAACCATGAGGGCATTAAACTGCCAGTTCCATATGTTAAAGTACCAACAGTTTCTGTTATCACAGTTGAGAAGCAAAATGTCACAACTTGAACAACCAGACTTGAAAGAGTTGCAGGATTTGATGCATAGTGCAGAACAAGTGGGTAAACATACCTTGCAATGTGGTTTTGATGCTCTAGAGGCCTCATGTAGAGCTGCTGTTACAGGATCAGTCATACGTAGACATGCCTGGCTCAAGGAGCAAACCTTACCAGATCATGTCAAAGCTAAATTACTAGATGCCCCTCTACAAAAAGATGTATTATTTGGTGTTAAAGCTGAGGAAGTATTAAAGAAAATGGAGGAAAAGGCTAAATCAATGCAAACAGTGAAATATTTTCTACAGGTACAACCTCCACGTTTCAGTAGAAATTGGCCTTCCAAAAATTGGTCCTTTCCAGCCTCGGACAGACCCCAAAGAGGTAGATACAGATGGCCAAGGGGCAGGGGGCAAGCTCAAGGATCGTTTAGAGGCAGACAATGGCAAGCTCCTACACAAAGAGGTGGTGAGGATAGTTCACAGCCATTCAGAAAGCAAACCCAATGACTTTCCCCTTTGCATGCCAAGCAAGACTCAAATGGCAGCACCCTTAGGCGGAAAACTGGCATTATTTTCGAAAAATTGGCATATTGTAACAAAAGACAAATGGATCCTGGACATTATAAACAGAGGCTACAGATTCCATTTTCACACCCTTCCACAAAAGAGAGGCATGCCAAACCTGCCACACAATCAAAGGGCAGAGGCACAAAGACAAATTTCAGATCTCATGGACATGAAAGGTATTCAAGAGGTACCAACTCAAGAACAAGGTCAAGGTTTTTATTCCAGACTATTCCTGGTACCAAGGAAGGGAAAAGATTGGCGACCTATTTTGGACCTATCCATCCTAAGCACATTTTTACTCGTGCCAAAATTCAAGATGCTCACATTACAGCAGCTTCTTCCCATGCTGGGCAAGGAGTCTTGGCTGGTAACATTTGACCTCAAGGAGGCATACCTGCATGTCCCAATCAGACAAAATTGCAGAAGATACCTCAGATTTCTTGCAGGTTCAACCCATTATCAATTCTCTGCATTGCCCTTTGGCTTATCTACTGCGCTCAGAGTATTCACAAAATGCCTGGCATCAGTAATTGCCTACTGCAGACTTCAAGGGATACAAATATACCCATATTTGGACGGCTTCCTGATCCAAGCAGACAGCAAGCACATACTTCTGAAACATCTGGCTTTTGTAATAATGTTGTGGATAAATAACTCAAGCAGGCGTTGACCGAGTGAGAGATAACATTCAATGTGTAAAAAGTCCAAGCAATCCAGTCTTCTGGAACAGATAAATCAGTTTATTACACAGATAAACCACGATAAGCGCTTTCACTAACTAGTAGCTTCTTCAGATCATAAACAGGAAGCACAAAAACCATGTACTTTAAATATCTGCATGTTAATTAATCAACCAACTTTTAAAGCAGAAGCGCCATAAAACAGAGCAAACAAAACAAGAATAAAAACTAGATATATAAACGTAATGTCATCTCAAGATGCAACATAAAATAAACAATGATATATGCATCTTCTTTTAAAAATTTTTAAAAGGCTTCATTCCATAAAAAACAAAAGAAATTAGAACAAATATAAAGACATACTATGAGCAGCATACTGTCAGGTACAAAAGTATATACAGCTTAATATATAACTGCATGTAATGGTCATATTGAATAAAGTCTTAATATATACAGTTAATATCTGAAGCAGCTTAAAAACTATACAAAGTAGGTGCCATCAAGAACATAAAGATTAACAATAGAAGCCATATACAAATCGAAAGAACTATCATCAGCCAAAGTGATGCTTGATATGATAAAGTCAATGCGTAAACAGAAATGTATATTTGAATGTTTATAAAAATGTATATCTAAATATAAATATTTATAAAAGTGTATATAAATGTAGTGTCTTAATAAATATATATCTAAATGTAAAAGAATTGATGTATGAATAAATGTGTGCAGTAATAAATAAATAAATAAATAAGTTATTGTCTAAAAGTATGAAGCTAAAACCATTAACATTAACAATGCTACAATAAGGAATGAATAAATGTATGTATATATGTATGTATGGGAACGGATATCAAAATACATTAAAGTCTTGAAAAAGTCAGAACTTAGTATGCCTCGTTTCTTTAAATATGGTCTGATAGATGCCCTTTCATTTAAGCCATGTCCTTTATCAGCTCTCAGCAAAATAATCCACCTACTTTCTCTGTCTTCGGTATGATTCATGATGTCACCTCCTCTTGCATTAACATTCATTTTCTCCAACACCCTAAACATGAATTTGTGTTCAGGACTTGTTTGTGTGACATGCTTGGCCAGTGCATTCTGCAGATTACCTTTCTTTATATTATAACAGTGTTCCCTTATTCTATCTCTTAATACCCTATTCGTTTTACCTACATAGAAACATGAACACAGTTCACATACAGCAAGGTATATGACATCAGGTGTCATACAGTTGGCATTGGCTCGGGTATATATTTCCCTCTGTGTATCTGGATGTATAAATACTATGCTAGAATCTATTGATTCTATTGACAAATGCAAAAGTTAGGTTTCTGACTTCATATACAGCAGACAATAAACAAATTAGAGACATCATCTCTAAAAATTGGAATATACTACAAACTGATGTCATACTGACAAATATTGTAGGTGATTCTCCGTCCTTTACCTATAGGAATAAGAAGAATCTTAAAAGATTGCTTTGCTATCCACCAAGTAAGAGAATGCACCCGACTTTTAGTTATGGTACCACACCTTGTGGACAATGCAATTTCTGTTCCTCAATAGATTCTAGCATAGTATTTATACATCCAGATACACAGAGGAAAATATATACCCGAGCCAATGCCAACTGTATGACACCTGATGTAATATACCTTGCTGTATGTGAACTGTGTTCATGTTTCTATGTAGGTAAAACGAATAGGGTATTAAGAGATAGAATAAGGGAACACTGTTATAATATAAAGAAAGGTAATCTGCAGAATGCACTGGCCAAGCATGTCACACAAACAAGTCCTGAACACAAATTCATGTTTAGGGTGTTGGAGAAAATGAATGTTAATGCAAGAGGAGGTGACATCATGAATCATACCGAAGACAGAGAAAGTAGGTGGATTATTTTGCTGAGAGCTGATAAAGGACATGGCTTAAATGAAAGGGCATCTATCAGACCATATTTAAAGAAACGTAGGCATACTAAGTTCTGACTTTTTCAAGACTTTAATGTATTTTGATATCCGTTCCCATACATACATATATACATACATTTATTCATTCCTTATTGTAGCATTGTTAATGTTAATGGTTTTAGCTTCATACTTTTAGACAATAACTTATTTATTTATTTATTTATTACTGCACACATTTATTCATACATCAATTCTTTTACATTTAGATATATATTTATTAAGACACTACATTTATATACACTTTTATAAATATTTATATTTAGATATACATTTTTATAAACATTCAAATATACATTTCTGTTTACGCATTGACTTTATCATATCAAGCATCACTTTGGCTGATGATAGTTCTTTCGATTTGTATATGGCTTCTATTGTTAATCTTTATGTTCTTGATGGCACCTACTTTGTATAGTTTTTAAGCTGCTTCGTATTAACTGTATATATTAAGACTTTATTCAATATGACCATTACATGCAGTTATATATTAAGCTGTATATACTTTTGTACCTGACAGTATGCTGCTCATAGTATGTCTTTATATTTGTTCTAATTTCTTTTGTTTTTTATGGAATGAAGCCTTTTAAAAAATTTTAAAAGAAGATGCATATATCATTGTTTATTTTATGTTGCATCTTGAGATGACATTACGTTTATATATCTAGTTTTATTCTTGTTTTGTTTGCTCTGTTTTATGGCGCTAATGCTTTAAAAGTTGGTTGATTAATTAACATGCAGATATTTAAAGCACATGGTTTTTGTGCTTCCTGTTTGTGATCTGAAGAAGCTACTAGTTAGTGAAAGCGCTTATCGTGGTTTATCTGTGTAATAAACTGATTTATCTGTTCCAGAAGACTGGATTGCTTGGACTTTTTACACATTGAATGTTATCTCTCACTCGGTCAACGCCTGCTTGAGTTATTTATCCATTTATTTATCTTCTTTATAAGCAAGCGTGCTGTGGCAGTAACCAGCATTTTTATTTTACTTTCCAACGCTGTTTGTAATAATGTTGTTGAATTCTCTGAGGTACACAGTCAACAAAAAGAAGTCAAGGCTAATACCCTCACAAAAAATAATTTTCCTGGGTGCCAACTTGGACACAAACACCCAGATGGCTTACCTCATGCCAGAGAAACAGGGGCAACTAACTCAATACTTCAGAAAACTAGCAAATTTCACCAGGCTGACTGCAAGGAAAATCCTGCAGGCTCTGGGATTCATGGCATCTTGCATCCTACTAATCCCATGTGCAAAGCTGCATACGAGGAAACTTCAGTGGTACCTGAAAAACCTATGGTCTTAACACAGCCACAGTTTGGAAACAATAATACCACTGATTCCATGTCTTCAAAAGGAATTTCTGTGGTGGGCTCAAGCATGCCAAAGAAACACAGGTCTCCCATTCTGCAAGCCTCAAGCAAATCAAGTCATCACAACAGACGCCTCGGACTATGCCTGGGGGGCGCACATGACAGATTGGTGCATTCAGGGCAAATGGTCCCAAAAAGAAAAGCACCTACACATCAATCAAAAGGAAATGCTAGCAGTAATAAATACTATTATGGCTTTCAAAGACCTTCTGCATCCAGGCCAACTATTGATAAGGACAGAACACCACAGTAATGTGGTACATAAACAAACAGGGAGGAACCCATTCATACCCCCTATGCAGGCTGGCCATGTCACTTTGGAACATGGCTCTGGAATTACAAATCGAACTTCAAGCACAGTACTTGCCAGGCAAGGAAAACACGCTGGCAGACAACCTAAGCAGAAATATGACAGACCCACACAAATGGAAGTTGCACCCTCAAGTTTTTACAGAAATAATTCAAGCATGGGGAAGGCCAGACATAGATCTCTCTGCCTCCCACAAAAATCACCAATTGACAAAATACTGCTCAAGGACTTTTCATCCACAGGCCTGGAGAGTGGACGCTCTCTCTTTCAGTTGGACAACAATGACAGTATGCCTTTCCACCTCTTCCTCTGCTGCCCAAAGTTCTATTAAAAACCAAAGCAGACAGACCAAAGATGATTCTCATTGCTCCAGACTCTCCAAGACAGCACTGGTACCCACTCCTGAGGAGCCTGATGCATTCCCCACCATGGACCCTACCTCTAATGCCGCCTCTTCTGACTCGGCACAGCTTCAAAACTCTTCACAGTCAGCTGAAAACACTCAATCTGGCCACATGGAAGATTCCTTAACTTCACAACAGACCCTACTCTCCAAGGAGGTGCAGGATGTCATTTTGGAGGCCAGAAGGCCTTCTACTAAGAAAGCTTACTCCATTTTGTGCCTGGAATGAGAAAAAGGGCCAGAATCCTGAATTTACCTCAAATATTACAGTATCTAGCTGAGCTGCTAAGTAGTGGACTTTCATTCTTCTCCATCAAAATCCATGCCTCAGCCATTTCTGCAGAATACAACACTGATCCTCCCTTATTCTCTCATCCCCTCTTAAGACAGTTCCTCAGAGGGGCTAAGAATATAAAACCCCCAAGGAAACCACCAATACCTGTTTGGGACCTCAATTTCATTTTTGAAAAGCTGACCTTACCTCCCTTTGAGCCAGCTGCCTCAACAGATTTGCAATATTTGTCCTGGAAAACAGCCTTCCTTCTGGCTATCACCTCAGCTCGCATGGTATCGGAACTACAAGCCCTCATGTCTGTGCAGCCTTTCATCATTTTCCATCAGGGCAGAGTTTCCTTACGAACCAATCCGTCCTTTATGCCAAAGGTGGTATCCAGGGTAGCTTTGAATCAGGCTATTCACTTATCTACCTTTTACCCTAATCCTCAAAACAAAGGGCAGAGACTACTACATTCCTTGGACATCCACAGACAGCTATGTTATTATTTGGAGAGAACAAAGCCTTTCAGAAAATCAGAACAACTCTTTGTGTCCTATGCTATAGGAGCTCAAGGGAAGCCAATTTCCAAACAGACGATCTCAAAATGGATAGCCCACTGCATACGCTTTTGTTATGCCTTTCATGGTAAAACTGTGCCTACAGGCATCAGATCTCACTCCACAAGGGCCACAGCTACCTCTGCAGCTTTCCTCAGAGGAGTTCCTACCAAAGATATTTTGGAAGCAGCCACTTGGAGTTCTGTGCATACCTTCTCCAAGCACTACCACCTACCATTATACTCCAAAACTAGAGCAGGCTTTGCCACTGCAGTCTTGCAGGGCATCCTGTCTCCTCCTAGTTCCACCTAGTGCCTACCACCCCTTTTTTAGCTTTGGGATTCTACTCATCTGTTATGACTGCAGCTGTATGTACGATGAACATAGTACAGTTTTGTACCTACCATAAATGTAGATGTTAGAGTGCTAATACAGCTGCAGTCCAGGTTTCCCTCCCTCCTTCCCCTCTTGGGACAGGCCTATTGGCTAACACCTCCTCATACAACTTGATTGGGGTATTCATTTATGGTGTATTTGCTTGCAACTACTGTTTTTTGATTATATTGCACTGCATTATTACATAAATTTATGTATTGCCTTCCTTCTGGGGGCACCTGACATCTGGGGCAAGAAAAACTGAAGAAAATGGCGTTGGCTGGTTCTTTTATACCCCTGTCACACTGACGTCAGGGAAGAAGCGACGACAACTGACGCCGGACCTAGACGTTGGAATTCAGCCGACCGAGGACCCGCCTGACGGCAGGAGAACCCATCTGTTATGACTGCAGCTGTATTAGCACTCGAACATCTACATTTATGGTAGGTACAAAACTGTACTTTATAGGGCTTTTAGTATGTCAAGTAGTTGATGGCTAACCATGTCAAAGGCTTTTGAAAGGTCAATAAGTAGAGCAGAGGGAAGAGAGTTATTGTTACGATGTTTGTTTATACAGTCAAAAAGATAGCAGGGCAGTGGTTGTACTATGGAATGGCCTAAAACCATGCTGACAGCAAGTAAATTATTTTGGAGAAGGTGGTCAAGTAGTTGTCGATGGATGCATTTTTCCATTATTTTAGCTATTGGAGAGAGTAAGGTAATTGGTCAAAAGTTAGAAACGTCAGTAGAAGTACCACCCTTATGTAGAGGGATGATGGAGACTTTCCAGATGGAAAGGATTGTGTTTTCTGTAATTGTTCTATTTATAAGGATGGAAATGGGATAGACATTGGCTTTAGCTGCTGTTTGCAGGTATTCAGCTTGTAGACAGCTGAAGGGGTGCATGGTTTGAGTTTTTGAAGGAGTGTGCAAATGAGGGATGTAGATATAGGTTGTATATGAAAAGAAGGAACTGGGCTATTTGTGGTCATTAGCGGGTTAGTGTTAACAGGTGGTAGTGTTTTAGTTGGAGTTTGAATGGCTTCAGTAAAGTAGTTAACGGCATCAGCAATTTTCTTAGAGTTATTATGAGTTAGCGTGCCCTGTCTGAAGTAGTTTGTTAATGCCTGATCAGAACTTTTGTGGTTTTTGCTGGTGGGTTTGTTGGAGGTGAAGGTAAAAATTTCTTTTGTCGAGTAGAATTACTTTTTTGGTGGCATTTCTTAACTGTTTAAAGGTGGTCTGATGGGTTTTTAGAGGATCTCCATTTGGCCCAGATTTTATTACGTAGTAGGATCTTGTGTCTCAAAGCCGTAGTGGTGCAGTGGTACTGTTGCCTCATAGCAAGAGGTTCTCCTGTTTGATTCTCAGCTGGTGCGCCTTCTGTGTGGAGTCTGCATGTCCTCCCTGCGGTCGAATGGCATTCGAAAGACATATGTAAATGGACATGCCTTAGTTGAAGTTTGGGTGTCGGGCTGGCACCTCGGCACTATAAAAATCGACTGCCAATCATTAGCTTACCGGAGTTCCGCTGTGGTGACCCCTAACTGGGAAAAGCCAAAAGAAAAACAAGGAGGATCTTTTGTCTAGTTTCTGTTGTGAGCCACGGGGCAGTTTTGGTTCTTATACGGGTAGAGCGAGAGGGGGCATGGTATTCTATGATTTGTAGGAATTTTGTATTAAAGTAGGACACTGCTTCATCAAGTTGTAGATGATGTAGTGGTTACCAGTCACATGCCTTAAGTTCATTTTGGAAGCTGTGTAGATTAGTGTTTTTTTTAGAGTGTGAGGTTTTGAAAAAATTTGAGTTGGGGCTATGGGTTTTTTGTTTAATTATATAGGTTAGAGCATGGTCACTAATGTCATCTGGAAGGGTACCTGGTTTGTGTGTCAGGATGGCTGTTTATAAGGATCCAGTCTAGGGTGGTTTCCTTACTGCCTGATTTGTGGATTCTAGTAGGGGTGGTTATTTGTGAAAAAACGTATAAATTTATGTGGGTGATAGGATTGGGGAGCTACAGGTAGCCCAGTCTATATTAGTCACCTAGCACTATGGTTTCCTGAGGTAGGTGAGTAGAGAAGGAGCTAAGGATGTTTTCAAGTGTATTGATATTATTTTCGGGGGAAAGATGGGAGCAAATTATGTAAATAGATTTACAGTTGTTGATATGAAGTTTAGCGGTAAGGGTTTCTGCATTAGTATCTGAGGGTAGGGACACATTGAAGGATGTAGCCTCAAGTTCTTTTTTATAGAGAATGGCTACACCCTCACCTTTTTTGGTTTTGCGGTCACATTTCAGGATGTTATATCCAGGAGGGGTAATTTCCTGGTTCTGAGTTAAAGGCTTTAGCCAAGTTTCTGTAATACAGAGGATATCAAATGCGTGCACTTCTAGGAGTGCATGAAGGTGGGACATCCCTTCAAACTGTCAGGCTGACTGCTTGGTTACTCCACTTCCAGTCTTAGCCAGGCTCCCAAACATTTCCCGTGCTGTACAACACATCCTAGTGTCCTCCCACAAGCCCACTACTAGGAGGATTTATACTAGCAAATGGAAGAGGTTTTCCTACTGGGCCAAAAATAATAACATTGATCCTTTTACTGCTCCTGTTCACAAGATATTCTTGACTCTCTAACCAAAACCTTTGGAAAAGGGGCAGCTGCAGCTGCTATTTGGGTCCAACTGGATGCCATCTCCAATTTTCACGTAGAAGACTTGGGTTCTAACATTATGTCCCATAAGTTGTGTAGGGCATTCTTATGAGGTACAACACTTTTATGGCCCCTGTTAAGAGAACCTCCTGGGACCTAAATTTGGTTTTAGTTTCAGTAGTTCTGCCCCCTTTTGAACCAGCAGCATCTTGCCCTTTGAAGTTTCTATCTTGGAAAACCCTCTTCTTAGTTGCTATAACCTCAGCTATACGGGTTTCTGAATAACATGCTTTGTCTATTCGCCTGCCGTGTCTCATTTTCCACAAAGATGGTCTCTCTAAGGACTAATCCTTCCTTCTTGCCAAAGGTTTGTTCTTAGTATAACTTAAATCAGTCCATTGAGCTTCCTGTGTTCTTCCCAAATTATGGCAGCAAGGCAGAGTATAGATTACACCAATTGGATTTTGTCAAAGGAAAAATAACTTCAAAATAATCAACACACGGCAGGTTCAGGTTAAGGCACTTTAATCTTGCAGCAAGGAGACAAAAATGTGCTAATACAGAGTTTGTCTAACTAGAATCAGGAAGTGAAGCTACTCATACATTTCTTACAAGGTATTGCCTACTAAGCTGACGTAATAAATCATAAGTTCTTTCAATATTATTTCACAGCAGCTGTTTGTCCATGATTTTCTGCTGGCATATCAAGTTTACAAAAAAACTTCCTAAGAAAAACAATGTGGCCTTGATGACCACCGGTCAGATACAACTTCTCACTATGCAATGTTACCATTCAAGGTACTATGGCTAATTCGAGCACAAAGCAAGTACAGATTACAGTTCATTTCTTCAAGCAGTCTTTGTTTGATGCATCTCTTCTTTTCCGCAGCTGTGCATGTTCTCATAACACGAACAGGGCTGATTGTTCATATTTAATCACATTATAGAAAACAGTATTGTTCTATTCATTCACTATTCATTCATTTTCCTGACCTAGCAGATAATCACCTGCTTCTCAGTACATTTCCAAAAAGCATAAACATGAATTTTGCTGTGCTAGCAAATACTAGGTCAGAGGGCATCTTGCAATTTCAGAAAGCATACTACAGTTTGAAAAAGCATCTTATAATTTCATACAGACTTAAGCTGTACATAATATAGAATGAAATGTGTTAACTCTTTTGGCTTCTAATAAGCACTAAACATATACATTAATACATATTCTTCTAACATATCACATGTTAATATTTTTTATTCTATTTTCAAAAGCATAAACAGTTGCTTCTTCTCCTAACCTCTTTCTGTTCAGAATTTGCAGTTGAGAGAGTCATTCGGTTTAAACTTATGAAAGCGTTTCATTTTTCAACAGTTCTTCAATTTCAGTACTTTGATATAAAGTCTCAGAAACTGACATGTCTATAAAATCTTTAATCAATCTTTTCATGCAGGGAATACCACAACAAACACACACTCTCCTAATAGGAGTAATCCCACACAAATGGCAATCATGATGTTCATTAGAATGCTACCCCACCCCCCCCAAACAAATTCTGGAAAAAATCCGTCAGTGGGTTTGGGCCTGGTTTGGTCATGGCCGACACTTGCTGAATCACCTCAAGATGATCATTTATCTCATGCTGGTTGTCAGGAATATATGAACAGTACTCCTCTTTTATTAAAGCGCACGCACCACCTTTTGCCGCTAGGGTGAAGTCAAGAGCCATGCGGTTTTGAAGCACCACAGTTCTCATAGCGTTCAGTTCATCAGTCATTAATTTGAGAGCAGAAAAAGTTGCATTACTCATTACTTCGAGAAGTTTGGACAGATGTCCTTCAAGGATGCATCTGCAGTCCTAACAAATGGGTTGTCCTGTCGTCAGGCAGCCCTTCGGTCGGCCGGATTCCAAAGTCTGGGTCTGGCCTCGGCTGGTGTCGCACTTCACCCGACGTCATCTCTGCTGGTCTTCGGGTATAAAGGCATCAGCCGACGCCATTTTCCTCAGTCTTTCTTGCCGCGTGGCGCCCGAAGCAGAAGCTGTTCGCAAGTGCCGGTCGGTCAGATCCAGAGATTACTACTACCGAATACTACTTCGAAGACTTCTAAAAGCCAAGTACCCCGTTGGGGACTCTTTCTTGCCTCAGCCGATGTCAGAAAAAGTGAATAACTGTTTAACTTGTGGGAAACAAATACCTCATAAAGATTTCCACTCTTACTGCTTACCTTGTTTAGGCCCAGACCACGACGTAGCAGCCTGTTTAGCCTGTGCTTCTTTCAACCGACGAACGCTTAGGCGTCGGTCGGAGTTTGCTGAACAGTTTTTCGGCTCAGATTTTGCGTACATTATGCCGTCAGATCCTCCGACTTCGCAAATTGTTAAGAAACGCAAAGAAAAAGACCGACACTCACGGTCCGCGGTTTTGGCCGAAACCACAGTTAAGCAAACCGCGAGTGTCTCGGTTTCGGCCGAAACCGAGCAAACGGGTCAATCTTCAGCCGAATCCATGACTACTACCGAGGCTCCTGTTACCCTAGTTGAATCGGCCTCTGAAGTTTTGCCTACTAATGTGGTTTCTCTAGAATTATCGGACACCATCCCTTTGGATGTCTCTACCCCAGCACGTGGTGCTGCTAGGCCTCCTGCAGCCATGTCTATAAAGGCCTTTGCCAGGGCTAAAGCAGCCAAAACTACTAAGTCTGTGCCTGTTAAGCCCCCCTCTCACAGGCCCAGTTCCAGTTCCCAAATGCTTACTTTGGCAGAGGATCTCATCTCTTTAATAAGGGATCCCAATCTCACCCAGACAGGGCCTCTCAACCTCCAGAAAAGAGACCTAGAGCAGAGCCCCCTGAGCCAGTGTCCTCGGATGACTCTTCTAATGACTCAGACAATACAGACCATCCAGAGGCTCCTTTTTCTACTTATGAAGATTCCGATGCTGAAGAATCTATACCTTCTGCCTCTCCACCAGAGGAATTTTCCTTTGGGGAAACCTTACATGCCATGAGAGAGCAATTCCAATGGCAGGGACAAGATTTCTCAGATTCAAAAAAAAGGCTTAGGACCTTTCTACACTTACCGCAACATAGGCCCTTAGCTATACCTCCAGTTCTACCAGTTGTGGATGATGCATTTAATGATGTTTGCACTGCTCCTGATACTTTACCTCCAGCCCCTGCCAAGCCCGATAGGTTTTACAGGGTACCAGACACTCATCAGCACTTATACAAGGCTCCCCTTGCAGATCCTGAGACTATCTCCCAGGGGCCTAAGGCAGTAGCTTCTACCTCAGCGAAAAACCCTCTCCCTTCTGAAAGGGAATCCAAGTCCTTAGAGAGATGGGGTAAAAAAGTATACACCTCTGCTACTCTCTCAGCTAGAGCTTTGAACTGTCAGTTTCATATGATCCAATACCAAGAGTTTATGCTTGATCAGTTAACTAAGAAACTGTCCTCTGATGATTCCTTAGATAAGAAATATGTTTTAGAAATGGTGAATAACATTCAGCAGGTTAGTAACCATTCTTTAAAATGTGGCTATGATGCACTGGAGGCTTCATTTAGATCAGCCATGACTGGCACAGTTATAAAAAGGCATGCATGGTTGAAAGAACAGGTCTTGCCGGATCATGTTAAAGCAAAGCTATTAGATGCTCCTATGGATAAGGTCAGTCTATTTGGTTCTCCTGCCCAGCAAGTAATGAAGAAAATGGAAGAGAAGGCAAAATCTGTACAAAGTTAAAGATTTCTTACAGGTTCAGCCCCCAAGGTTTAGCAGGAACTGGCCTTCCAAAAATTGGTCCTTTCCAGACTCCTCTAAATCTCAGAGAGGCAGGAATAGACGTTCCAGAGGCAGAAATCAATCCAGAGGAGGTGCCTACAGAGGACGCCAGTGGCAAGGCAATACCCAACGAGGCACAGACACAACCACTGCCACTGCAACAGGACAAACACAGTGACTTGGCTCTGACACCGCCTTCCAGGGAACAAATAGCAGCACCCTTAGGCAGAAAGTTAGCCTTATTTTAAAAAAATTGGCACTATATCACAAGAGACAAGTGGATTTTGCAAACTATAGACCAAGGCTACAGGTTTCATTTCCACACCTTACCAGTAAAAAGAGGAATGCCAAACCTACCACCAAATCAAAAAACAGAAGCTCTAAAACAGATAGCTCAATTAACAAAGATGAGAGCCGTGGAAAGGGTGCCACCTACAGAACAGGGCAAAGGATTTTATTCCAGACTCTTCCTAGTGCCAAGAAAAGAGAAAAGTTGGAGACCTATTCTCGACCTGTCCGCTTTAAACACATTCATCATTGTTCCAAAATTCAAAATGCTGACCCTACAGCAACTTCTTCCCATGCTGGGCGAGGAGTGTTGGCTGGTAACTCTAGATCTCAAGGAGGCATACCTGCACGTCCCCATACGACCAAATTGCAGAAGATACCTCAGATTTCTTGCAGGATCAGAGCATTATCAATTCTCAGCATTGCCCTTTGGCTTATCTACTGCGCCCAGAGTATTCACAAAATGCCTGGCATCAGTAATCGCTCATTGCAGGCTACAGGGAATCCAAATTTATCCATACCTGGACGACTGCCTGATACAAGCGGACAACAAAAGCAAGCTGACACAAGACTTACAAAGAGTTATTTGCTTACTACAAGCCCTGGGATACACAGTCAATTTAAAAAAGTCAAGACTGATACCATCCCAAACAAGAACATTCTTGGGTGCAGAATTGGACACAGTAAAACAGATGGCATTCCTAACTGCAGAAAACAAGAACATCTACCTCTTTACTTCTTGGCATTAACAAAGCAGAACAAACTAACAGCAAGGAAAGTACTGCAGGCCTTGGGCTTCATGGCATCATGCATAATCCTGGTCCCCCATGCCAGACTGCACATGAGAAAGTTACAGTGGTACCTAAAGAATTTATGGTCTCAACACAGGCACAGCTTAGAAACCGAGATACCACTAATCCCATGCCTGAAACAAGAGTTCCTATGGTGGGCTCAAGCATGCCAGTCAAACCCAGGCTTGCCCTTCCACAACATTCAAGCAAGCCAAACCATCACAACGGACGCCTCAGACTTAGGTTGGGGGGCCCACATGCTGGACAAATGCATTCAAGGATTATGGACTCCAGATCAGCTGCACCTGCACATAAATCAAAAAGAAATGCTGGCAGTAAAACTAGCAATCCAGAATTTCAGACCATTCCTCAAAGAAGGCCAATTAATGATAAGGACAGACAACACCACAGTCATGTGTTACATCAACAAACAGGGAGGCACTCATTCTTACCCCCTATGTCGAATGGCTCTGGACCTATGGAATATGGCTCTGAGCTACAACATTCAGTTACAGGCAATATTTGTACCGGGAAAAGAAAACATCCTAGCAGACATGTTAAGCAGAACTACCTCGGATGCTGACGAATGGATGCTACACCCGGACATCTTCAAGGCCATCACAAAAAAATGGGGAATGCCACAAATAGACCTATTCGCATCCCCACTCAATCACCAGATCAAGAAATTCTGCACAAGGACATACCACCCACTTGCTTGGAAGGTGGACTCTCTATCCTTCAGTTGGAAAGACCTGACAGCATATGCATTTCCACCTCTTCCTTTGATGCACAAGGTACTACTGAAAATCAAAGAGGAACGTCCAAGGATAATTCTGATAGCTCCAAATTGGCCAAAACAACATTGGTATCCATTGCTGAGGAGCATGTCTCGGGGGGGGGGGGAACGTGGACACTACCCCTGATTCCCTTGATGTTAACTCAGAGCAACTACAACATCATGCATCCAAACCTGAAAACTCTGCAACTGACTGCCTGGAACATTACATAAGAGCAACTAACCCAGATTTATCCCAAAGGGTTAAAGACATTATCCTTGAGGCCCGCAGACTTTCAACAAGAAGGAACTATGCAGGAAAATGGAAAAGGTTTGTCATTTGGAGTATTGAAAGAGGAAAAGATGTGTCAAAGATAGATATTGCCAACATCCTGGAGTATTTGGCAGAGCTTCTCCATACAGGCCTGTCCTATTCCTCCATCAAGATACATGCATCAGCTATTTCTGCAGAATACAGCTTGATCCCCTGTCTTCTCACATCCTCTACTCAGGCAGTTCCTCAGAGGAATCAAGAATGTAAAACCTCCTAGGAAACCACCATTACCAGCATGGGACTTGAACTTTGTGCTAGAAAATTGACACTCCTCCATTCGAACCAGCAGCAACAGCAGACCTTCAACACCTATCCTGGAAAACTGCTTTCCTACTGGCAATTACTTCAGCAAGGAGGGTTTCGGAACTACAGGCCTTAATGGCAGTACAACCCTTCCTAATCTTCCATCAAGATAGAGTATCCATGAGAACTAATCCTACATTTATGCCTAAGGTGGTATCCAGAGTGTCTCTAAACCAGGCAATCCACCTACCTACCTTCTTTCCCAATCCACAGAACAGGGGGGAAAGACTGCTGCATACCTTGGATGTACACAGACAGTTGCGCTACTACCTGGACAGAACCAAGGGCAATAGAAAAACTGATCAGCTTCTAGTAGCTTATGCAACAGGAAGGGAAGGAAAAGCAATTTCCAAACAATCTCCAAGTGGATAGGAAATTGCATAAGATTCTGTTACTCCTACCATGGAAAGCAAATTCCACAGAACATAAGGCCTCATTCTACAAGGGCTACAGCCACTACCACAGCTTTCTTACGAGGAGTGGCTACCAAGGACATTATTGAGGCGGCTACTTGGACCTCCGTGCATACATTTGCCAAGCATTATAACTTACCTCTATACTCTAGATCCCGAGCAGGCTTTGCCACTGCTGTTTTGCAAGGGATCCTAACTACACCATAATTCTTCTTCCTCCTCCCCTAGTTTGGCTATGGTATTCTACCCATTTGTTAGGACTGCAGATGCATCCTTGAAGGACATAGTACAGTTTTGTACCTACCATAAATGTAGATGTCCGAACAGGATAGCATCTGCAGTCAGGATTACCCACCCTCCTTCCCCTCTGTGGTACTCCTAGGGTATTTACCCTCCTAATAGCTAGCTGGGGGGGGATCTCTTATGGTGTATTTGTTTGTATATATGTACATACATGCTTATTTTTTGTGTTTGCCTTCTACTTTTTTGGAAACATTGGCATTTACCCAAAATTTAGCTTTCCAAGAGGGCAATTGGCATCTGGGGCAAGAAACACCGAGGAAAATGGCGTCGGCTGATGCCTTTATACCCGAAGACCAGCAGAGATGACGTCGGGTGAAGTGCGACACCAGCCGAGGCCAGACCCAGACTTTGGAATCCGGCCGACCGAAGGGCTGCCTGACGACAGGACAACCCATTTGTTAGGACTGCAGATGCTATCCTGTTCGGACATCTACATTTATGGTAGCTACAAAACTGTACTTTTTCTCAGCTCCCAAATCTGTTTCACTACGCCATATGCAGGGGCTATAACTGCCCACGATATAATAGTGTCACTCAAGTTCATGTGTGTCAGTTTATCTTTGTTTTTCACTGAATTATGGTTTCTCCAACCTGCTTCGATTCGTCCCACTGGATTTTCAGGCCTTCTGATTGGATTTCCGGTTTTCTTGGTGATCTCTCTGACATTTCAAATTTTTCCCTGAGGCAAGACTGCAGTGTGTCGTATGGCCGGAACCAGGTAACCCAAAAATCAACTGCCGGACCAGTTCTCAGGTAACCATTTGTATGCCTTTTTCCCACAAACAAAATAACAATTCTCTACTTTTATATTAATATACACTTGTCCTGCATGAAACATTTTCTTATCAATAATAGTTGTTTTAAAAGAACAGGATTACGTTGCATCTCATCAATAGTTTTATGGATCGACTCAAGATAAGAGTCATAGTTTGCATCACAGATATAACCTGCATTATTGGATTTGGTATAACATTTGTAAGGGACAGTCACATTACAATTACTCCAACCTACCTTAACAGTATCATTTTTGTAAAAACATACAATTCCCTTTTGTGTAACAGGCAGGTACAATGCTATTTTGTCTTGTGATTTTACAGTCATAGTATCAAAAAGCAAATTTTCCCAGGTCTCATTGACCCCTAGGGGGACAGCAGTCATTAATAATCCCCCGTATGCTGTTGGTATAGCTGTGCAGATCCAGCAATTCGAAACATTAAAAGTTTCAGCATAAGTGTTAAAGTTCAGATGCCAGTCTATGAATGATTCGCGTTTATTCAGTTCAGCTCGTGTGGCTGGAAAAAGGAAAGGCCACAACAAAAAGATTAATGTTATCAGAATGGCCAACAGAATGATCATGCAATACTTCTGAGGTTGTTCAGCATTACTATTTGCTCTGTATCTGGTCATTTTGTTCTTGTGTAACAGTAACACGTTTTTTGTCCAGTTCAAAGTTTTTAACCAATTTACAGTGTGTCAGATGAATCCAGGATGCTCGCTCTGCGATCTTGACTGCAGTGGGTGTTGACAGTAGCACTTGGTACGGCCCTTCCCACTTCGGTGTGGTCCAGTTCTTTTTCTTGATAACTTTCACCCAGACCCACGTGCCTGGGACTACTGCTGCTTCCGATGGTCTGGTTTGTTCTTTATCTGAAACAGAATTTAACTGCAAAAGTTGTTTATTGCTTAAAAGTCGTCTTATATATTCTGCAAGTGAACTGTCAGCCTTCTGGTCTGCAGGCATGAGAGGTTTCCACTGAGGTATATAGTATGTCCTCCCAAACAGTATTTCAAAAGGAGTTAACCCCTTTGCATTTGGAACAGTTCTCATGCTCAACAGTGCCAGATGCAGGCAGTGCACCCAGTTCTTCTGTATCTCACTAATCAATTTCCTAAGTTTGTTTTTCAAAACCCCATTATGCCTCTCTACTAATCCTGCGGATTGGGGTTGGTATGCACAATGGTTCTTTAAGGAAATTCCGAAATATGGGCTCAACTGTTGTATAGATTGATTTACAAAGTGTGTGCCATTGTCACTGTAGATCTTTTCCGGTATGCCAAATCTTGGAATAATTTCTTTAACAAGGACTTTTGCAACTGTGGCTGCATCTGGATTTTTGGTCGGAAAAGCTTCCACCCATTTGCAAAACATATCTATAATGACAAGACAATATTTCTTATTTTCATATTTGTTTAGTTCTATGAAATCTATACAAATAGTATGGAACGGGTACAGTGGTGTTGGGAAACTCCCTTGCTTAGGCTTCAGTGCCCCTTGTGCATGATGCCTGTTACAAACATGGCATGCTGCACAAAAATTTTTTGTGTAGTTTGTAAATCCATATGCAGTAAACACTCGGTTCACTAACTGTACCATCCCTCCTGTTGAGACATGGCACTGCCCATGGCTCAACAAAGCTGCATATCTAAACAAGTTAGACGGCAAAATTGGTTTTCGTTCTTTGGAGATGTACAGCCCTTTCTCAAGAATTGCTCCTCGTTTTATCCATTTCTGTTTTTCTACATTTGTAGTAAGTGTCTGCATTGTTTTTAACATTTCTAAATCTAAAATCTCAGAAGGTTGTAATTCCTGATGTAAAAGAAATACTTCTGAAGCTGAAGCTGCCTGCTTTGCAGCTGTATCGGCTCTCGCATTACCTTTTGAAATCCTGTTGCTTGGTATGAGCTACACATTTACAAATAGCTACTTTCTGACGTCACTGAATAGATTCTAACAAATCTAAAATAAATTGCTCATGATTAATGATTAGTAGATGTTATCATTCCTCTATTTTTCCACTGTTGTGCAAAAACTTGTACAGTAGAAAAAGCATACTGGCTGTCAGTAAAAATGTTCACACTTTTACCCTTTGCTAAGGTACAAGCCCTTGTCAAGGCAATCAATTCTGCTGCTTGTGCAGATAAGTTGTGCGGTAAAGATTTCACTTCTAAAATCTCAGTATCAAACTACTGCATACCCCACTAGGTTCTGTCCTGTAGGACCCCTTCTGCATGAGCCGTCCACGTAATATGTCACCTCGGCATCATCCAATGGAACATCCATTAGATCTTTTCTAGGCAGTGTCTTTTGCTCAATCTCCTGCAGGCAGCTGTGTGGTGTGCCATCCGCAGGGGTCGGGAGCAAGATAGACGGGTTTAAAGTTGTACATAGTTCAATTGTCATATGAGGTTGGCTCAAGAGTATAGTCATACAGGAAAGATGTCTAGCAGGAGAAAGATATGCTACTTTTTCTTGCAGTAAAATAATTACGACTGCATGAGGCACTCTCAATGTGAGAGGGTGGAACAACACTACTGAGGCCGAAGCCTGTACTGCCATTGCAGCTGCAACTACTGCTTATACACAGTGGGGCAGGGATTGCGCCATTGGGTCCAGCTGTGATGAATAATAAGCTATGGGGTGTTGCTTATCTCCATGTTGCTGTATTAACACTGATGTCATGTAACCTTGCTTACAATCTACAGTTTGGAAAAAATGTTTGATAGTTTGGTAATCCTAAAACTAATGAGGACGCTATCAGTTGTTTCAGTTTGCAGAAAGCTGATTCTGCTTCTGGTGTCCATTGCAATAAATCTTGTGCTGCCATAGGCTTCTTGTATATCAAGTTGGTCAATGGAGCAGACTCCAAGGCATAGTTTGGAATCCAACTCAGACAGAAATTAGTTGTGCCCAGGAAAGGACATCATTTCCTTCTTGGTAGTCTGTCTGGGTGCTTGTAAAATTGCTATTTTCCTATCTTCATCTAATGTTCTGCCTTCTTTGGATATTACATATCCCAGGTATTTAACCTGCTTTCTCCAAAGCTGTAATTTGTTTTTGTTTACTTTATGTCCTTGAGTGGCTAGAAATTGTAGTAATGCTATTGTATCTTCTCTGCATTCTTGCTGGGTGGGGGCTGCCAGCAGGATGTCGTCTACATAAAGTAAAATTTGGCTACCTCTTGGTGGGCTAAATCCTGCCAAGTTGCTTGCCATCTCCTGTGCAAATATTGTTGGGCTTTCACAATACCCCTGTGGTAGTCGCGTGTATGTATACCTTTTCCCCTGAAATGTGAATGCAAACCAATGTTGGCTGTCAGGATGTATCGGTGTCGAAAAGAACACATTGCTAATATCTACCACAGAAAAATACTTATGTTGAGGCTTTAAATCATTCAATAGGGTGTGTGGATCTGGCACTGTAGGTGCTCTAGGTATTACTGCATCATTTACAGCTTGTAAGTCTAGGACCATACGCCATTCTCAGTTTGCTTTCCTAACCGGAAATAAGGGTGTGTTACATAGTGAATCGGGAGATTCTACCAGTACTCCTTCCTTAAGTAAAGCTGCTATTATAGGTTTGATTCCTATTTCTGCTTCCTTTCTTAAGGGATACTGTCTCTCTCTTGAGGTCTAAATGCTGATTTTGGCGTAATAGTAACTGGTCCTGCTGTACGAATTAGTCCTACATCTGATTTCCCTGTTGACCAGAGAGTTTCTGGTATGTTTCTTAAAGCTTTTTCTTCCTCTTCTAGTAAGAGTGCTAATCAGCTGTCCTCGCTAGTCTGCAAGTGTACAGCTGGGTGTGTCTGCGTTATCCAATTTAACTTCTGCTTTTGTACTCCCTGTTCTGACAATTCTAACTCTGTTTTTCCCACTTGGTGACTTTTTCTCCAAGATCTGCCCATTTCACATTCTTGTCTTTAGTTAAACTAACATGTGGTAATCTATTAGATTTACAGAGTGCAAAGAATTCCTGGGGCAATGAACAGCTAACTACACTGTTCCCTTCTGTGTTCCAGTACAGATTATGTAATACTAATCTGTTTGCATGGTTTCTAAACAGTTCTTGCTCATAGCTCATATTCCTTATCAGGTCCTGGTGTGCTACAATAATACAGAGTACAGTGCAACAAATGCTGTTTATCAGTGTCAAGGGAGGGGGACTTACTGATAGCTACATTCATCAGTTCTTCGGTTACTGCCCCTGGACCAGTCATAACTAAGTCCTGGCTGTACCAATAAAATGTTTCACCCTCCGGTCGCACCACAAAAGTATCCATTTGTCGCTGTGCTTCCATACCCTGCATAGTCGGTACTACTGCTATGCCAAATATCTGCATAAGATCTCTGCCCAAAAGGTTCACTAGGCATTTTGCAGAAACAACAATTTTGCTTTTCTGGGTCATCCCTGAAACAGGGTCAGTTATTGCTATGTTATGGGAGAGTGGCTCCCGATATAGCTGTCCTTTAGCTGCTTTCACTAATATGTAATCAAGTGATTCTGAATTTTCTGGTAGTTTGGAAGGATGTATCCGGGTTCGTGAAGCCCCAGAGTCACACAGGAATTTAACTTCCCTCCCCTCTACCAGAAGTGTAACTTCGGGTTTTGTGTCTGCTAAATAGAGCTCTAGGCTCAATAATGCTAAATCCAAAATTTCACTTTCTTCACCATTGGTGATTTTTTGTACTTCCTCTATTTCTTCTATCACATTCTCTACTCCCTCTATCACATTTGCATTTGTCTTTTCTCGGTTACTCCCTTCTAGCGATTCTTGACTATCATATAGTCGGTCCTCTCCCTCCTTATCTTCCATGGCTACCTTCTTGTTTTGCTTGCAATCCCTTGCTAAATGTCCCTTTTTTCCGCATTTAAAACATTCACCCCTTTTCTTTCTCTCTTCAAACTCTTCTGATTGTTTATCAGATTGTTTGTTTCCCTGGGCATTTTTCTTGCCCTTTTTTCCGGACTGTACTACATAAACTTCTGCTCCGTCTTCTACAGCAAATACGTGGGCTTTCTTTTTCTTTTTACTGTTAAAATGCCTTTCGGCATGCCTAGCATATTCAAGTAGTGACTGTAATCTACTTGTATGATGGTCTACCATGTGCTTTGTAATAAAGCTGCTTATAGGCAAAATACTGCCTTTCAAAAATGCATTCTTTAATTGCTGCTCATATGGGGAATCATGTGTTTGATCTTCAGGTACCTGCATTCCACAATGGTTATTAAAACACTCTAATAATCTAGCATAATATCTATCAACAGTTTCACCTTCCTGTTGGATGCATTGATTAATGCAAGTCCAGTCTGCCCTAGGCTTCCACTTCTCAGAGATTCGGTCTGTTAGACCTTTCACTCTGTTATCCAGTTCTGCGTTGCTTTGTGGGAGTGGCTTGTGTTCTGCATCACGGGGATTCCATTTGCCACTGATCATGTGCCAATCTGGACCTATGATTTGTCTGACTACTTTTTCTACTACTTCTCCATTTAAATAACTTAACCTCATGCCCTGTAAGTATTCTAGGAATTTTCTAAAATTAACTTTTGGATGGGGAATTCCCTCTGTGGCTTTCCAGATGTCTTCCGGTGTCCACGGTCTATATACTAGGAGAGTCGGGTCCTGCCTGCCTGTCCAGCCTGAGGATTTGGTACTTCTATGAGTGGACATATCTCTTCTTCACTCATAGCTCGTGAATTTTTGTTTTTCATATAACTCGGTATCTCCTCTTAAGTTACATGTTCGAGACCTAGTCTCGATGGGATCTCTAACATATGGTCTTGGCTTTGCGGTAACCTCCGGATATAGCGGAGGTAGACCAGCTTGTCCACTCGCTTCATATTCTGGTGCAGGAAGCGGAGGGGCTGATGCAATTACCAAATTATTGTCTTCTTTATCTAGAAACATAGCTTTTGAATTATTACTTTTTTGCTCCCTACGGTTTGCTTCCTCAATCCACCTGTGTGCCTGAGGGACACCCAATTGACGTTGCTTTTTTACCTGACCTTTTGCGTCAGCTTTAAGCTGTTTGACAAGTTTAATAAGTGAGGATTTTTTTAATTTGCCATTAAATTCATATTTATTAACCCATTTTGTATAGTATCTGACATTGTCGGCACGCTGTAATTGCATATATTTTGCATCTTCGATTAGCGGTGGGTCTTGGGAACTTTTTGTGCACTTATTACCCATATTGTTCTGATTGTTAAAAAAATGTTACGTAACCCTTCTTATTCTCACATGGTGCCATGATTTTCTGTTTCACAGTTTATCTAGAATAACTATCTTACTTATTCTGTTTCCCTGATCAATGACAAGACTGCAATCTTTCTGTCCCTGACTTGTACAAAACAAATCTCCTGACAGATATTTCCAATCAAGTCCCTGATCTAAAACAGAAAAAAGGTAAATCTCACCTTGCCTGAGCCTCCGTGATGGACCGTCTCTGATTTGTATTCCAATTCGTCCTCCAGTCGCAGATCAGAAAAGTGGCTGGCCTCTTTTGAACGACAATTCAGTCGGAGGTCTTTCAAAGCAGAAGAACCGATGTGGTTTCTTCCCCGTACGGTTTCATGCCACCTGGCCCATCTGACCTGAGGCGAAGTGAGAGTTTCCAGTCCGGCGGACCAATCTGTCAAAGGAAAAATAACTTCAAAATGATCAACACACGGCAGGTTCAGGTTAAGGCATTTTAATCTTGCAGCAAGGAGACAAAAACGTGCTAATGCAGAGTTTGTCTAACTAGAATTAGGAAGTATTGCCTACTAAGCTGACGTAATAAATCACAAGTTCTTTCAATATTATTTCACAGCAGCTGTTTTTCCATGATTTTCTGCTGGCATATCAAGTTTACAAAAAAACTTCCTTAGGAAAAACAACATGACCTTGATGACCACCGGTCAGATACAACTTCTCACTATACAATGTTACCATTCAAGGTACTATGGCTAATTCGAGCACAAAGCAAGTAAAGATTACAGTTCATTTCTTCAAGCAGTCTTTGTTTGATGTATCTCTTCTTTTCCGCAGCTGTGCATGTTCTCATAACACGAACAGGGCTGATTGTTCATATTTAATCACATTATAGAAAACAGTATTCTATTCATTCACTATTCATTCATTTTCCTGACCTAGCAGATAGTCACCTGCTTCTCAGTACATTTCCAAAAGGCATAAACATGAATTTTGCTGTGCTAGCAAACACTAGGTCAGAGGGCATCTTGCAATTTCAGAAAGCATACTGCAGTTTGAAAAAGCATCTTATAATTTCATATAGAATTAAGCTGTACATAAAATAGAATGAAATGTGTTAACCCTTTTAGCTTCTAATAAGCACTAAACATGTTCAATACTAAATAAATGTAGACTTGATCTACTACCTATAGTCTGCCCTCCTGTGTGTGTGTTCTAGCAGCCTACCGCAGACCGTTTGCCCTCTCCCCCTCCTGTTATTAGCCTAGAATATATGTAAACCAAAGAGGGGTTCAGTTATCCCTACTGTTTTGAATATCTAGGTGGCAGCATCTACCAATGTAAATCCTAGATATTCTTTATAGTTTCATAGTTTAGTACTAGGCTATCTGCCCTGGGGCATTTATAAGCCTAGCCATAGTGATGTGGCTTTCGCCACCCCATGTAATGGTACAAAAGTGTACAGAATAGATTTAGAATACTGTGCCTCTGTCTAGTAGTGACACAGTGAAGACCCCCTTACATAATAGAATTAGTTTACTGTGCCTCTGTTTAGTAGTGAGACAGAGATGACCCCCGGAGTAAACCTACGATCTTCCATCCACTCGTCAAGATTTCTCTTGAAGAGAGTCAGTGAGGGGCTCTGCCTAACATGAACTGGGATTCTGTTCCAGAGTATGGGAAGCCTCTGAGTCATTAATCTGTCCTTCCAGCATGTCCTATTCATATTTGTGCTGAGGTTTAAATCTTTAGCTCTCGTGGTTCTGATGGATTTGGATTTTTTGAGGTGGAGCATGTCCATCAATTCCTGATTGGACATGGCCTTGTACGTCCGGCACAGATCACCTCTGAGTAGGCGGTATGCTACTGAATAGTGCTGGAGTTTCTTTAGTTTGGCAGCATATGACATATGTTGGAAACCCTTGATCCTCTTGGTGAGGTACTTTTGGGGTCTCTCCAGCTGTTGCAAGTGCCGGGTGAGGTACATATCAAATGGGGCATTGTACTCAATCATGGGCCTGATAAGGGAGGAGTATAGGGGTACAATGACCTCCTTTGATTTGGATGTGAATCCCTTCATGATAAGGTGGGCAAGGTAGAATGCTTTCTAACCACTTTGGCAACGTGGGTGTCAAATGAGAGGTCACTATCAACTTGGTTCCCCAGGTCTCTCATAATCCCAACAAGTTTTATTTTTTTCACAAAAAGCTGGTTGTGAGTTAATTTCCTTAGACTGTAAATATCTACTCCCTCCTTGCTAAACCACTCTCTGTAAAGGTTGCCTTCATTTTCTGGCTGGAAATATTAGCTCATACCTTCTTACTACAGCCTTTAAACTGCTCTTTGCTGATACTTTGTCTGCTATACTCACCTCTATTGCTCTTTCATGCTCCGTTTGCCCTATGGGCTCACTCCGCTCTCCTATCCTGCCCCCCAATTCCCACCTGCCCCAGTACTCTTAACTTTATTCCTATCTTACCCCCACCTTCTCAGACTAATTACCCAATACCTGCTCCCCGCTCATTACTCCTCCCACCTATAGCCCTCCTTCTTAAACTCTACAATCTAGTACTCCACGCAATAATTATAGTCCCCTCCTCTTTCCTTAAATTTCTAGAATACCTACATCACTTTTTAAACCCTCTTTTTCATATCCTTCTCTATTTTCCTAGCCATACATACCACACTCCCTTAGCTCCAACATGCTCTCTTTAAGTTATCACTCCCTCCAGGCTCCCCTGCCTCCTCTTTCTGTTCCTACTTCCCTTATACTATGCTACCTCATATTCCACCAGTGCTTGTCCGATACTACCTACAAAGATAACTACCATACAAACCCACCTTCTCCCTCAATCTTACTCCCTTTTCCAATCTATCTCCTCTTCTCTCATTCAGCCCAAACCTCTGCATTTATTACACCCTAAACTCTTGTCTTCTGAAGTTAAGACACTGTCACTTACTCCAGTCTACCTAAACTCATATCTGGCAGACCAAAATGGCTGAAGGATATTTCCTTTAACAACCTAGTCCAAGCTGGTGATATCTGTCCTAACTCTGGTCCTACTTCCTTTATTGAAAGCACTCATCCCTTACCTTCTTCCTCCTATCACAACACCCTAAAGATTTTTACAATCACTACACAACGTCTCAACAACAAAGTACACCAATTTCAAGCTTGGTTAAGCCATAACCAACCAGACATCTTAGCCATCTCCGAAACCTGGCTCAAACCCTTTATCTCCAACTCTGAGATTCTGCCCCCCAGGATTTCATTGTCTCAAAAATGACTGACTAAATAAAAAAGGTGGTGGCACTGCCCTAGTCTACTGTAACCTTCTTACCTTAATTCCCCTCCAAATTTCAATTCCAGAACACTGAACTTGACTGCTGGACTACTAAAACTAAATAAACATAAAAATATCTGCATCATTTCCCTATATATCTCACCTGGTAACGGTATGTCTACACTCGAAAATATTCTCTTATGGGCTTCTACTGAAATTAACTATGAAACATATATCCTTGGAGATGTGAATATTGCGTGGAATAAAGTCAATTGTCCCTCTCCCTCCCTATCCATTAACCTCTCTAACTTCACTCAAATAATCCTCTCCATCACTCAACCAAACAAAATAACCCCCCTCCCCCCGGATCCACTATAGATTGAATCCTAGTCTCAGATCCAAATAAAATAACCAACTCTGGCACAATTCTTGATACCATTAGCAACCACCTCCCAGCCTTCATGCATCGCTCAACTAGCTGCTCCCCACACCAGCATCAATATATTCGAACTTGTAACCTCAGTAGCTTTAACCCCACTACTTTCTCTAATACTTTCAAACAAATGAACTGGCAAATTCTGAACATCCTGCCTCTTGACAAGGCTATAGAATACTTCAACTATGTCTTCCTTGACTCTTTAAACTCCCATGCCCCACTAACAAACAAAAGGATAAAAACTAAAACTTGTACCTTGGCTATCCAAAGGGACAGAACAGATTATGCACCAAAGAAACAAACTGGAAGCTTTACCAAAAACAAACTGCCCAATACCTTGCTCCAATATAAACAGCTCTGTAACTTTGCAAAACAACTAATCACCAAAGACAAAAAATCGTACTATATAAAACTCCAGTCCAATAACAATAAAAACCCCAAGCAATTCTGGAACTCAGTAAACTCGCTCCTCAATCCAGGCTCCAAGAATAATCCCTGTCCTGACCCAAGTAAATCTGACCTCCAACTAGGCACTGAATTTAACTCATTTTTCATAGAAACTATTTATACCCTCACCAAGACATTCCCCATTAATAACCCAGATGCTCTACACACTCCCCATTCTAACTCACCTCATCTGTTTGAGCTCAAACCCATCTCTACTAACTTTATAAAAAAACTTGTGTCCAAACTTAAACCTTGCTCTAATGCTAATGACAGTATTCCCTCTTCCTTCCTAAAATGTGCTGCTGATGGTATTGCTGTCCCAGTCAGCATCATTATGAACCGATACATAAAAGAATCATATGTTCCCAAACTCTGGCACTCAGCTTATATTCTTCTTCCTCATAAACGAGGCAAAAATACTAGCATCTCAAACTTTCGCCCCATTGCTTTGCTCTCACCAATCTACAAAATCCTAGAAAAATGCATCCACCTCCAACTTTTAATGCCTTTCCTGACCCAAAACAATCTTCTCACTCCTACCCAGCATGGCTTTTGCCCAGGCCATAGCACAATAACCACTCTACTGTCAATCAAGCCAGAGATTCAGGACACTTAGCTTCTACTGTTTTACTCGATCTGTATAAAGCTTCTGATACTGTTTCCCCACAAGCACCTTCTCTGTCATCTCTCAAACCTTAATCTCTCACCTAATACTTAATCCTGGTTCTCCAGTTCTCTATCGGGCAGATCAGAGGCAGTCAAATGGAAGAACTCCAGCTCTTCCTTCCTACCTACCCCGACTGGCGTACCACAGGGATCCATCCTTGGGCCAATGCTTTTTAACATCCTCTTCAATTACTTTCACACTGCTATTCCTGAAGCTAAAATCATTCAATACGCAGACGGTTCAACCTTAGTCTGCTCTGCCTCAAACCTCTTAGAATTGCTGACTAAAACCCAAACTGCCTTCTCAACAACCAAAAACTGGATGCTCCAAAGCCACCTCTCTGTCAATGCAAATAAATCAAAAATTCTACTATTCCCTCCCACAAAGACTCTCTTCTACGATAAAAACAACTTCAAAGTCTATAGTCAAACCAACTCACCTATAGAAGTCGACCTCTCTGCCAAACTACTTGGCATTACTGTTGATGAACACCTCAAGTTTGATATCCATATTCAACAAAATATTCAGAAAACCCACTAAAAGCTAGGTATGCTGTATAGGAATAATCGCTTTCTCTCCAACTCTACCAGTCAAACTCTGGCCTCTTCTTATCTTCTACCTTCCTTATTATACGGAGCCTCTCTCCTAACCAACCTTTCCTCCTCTATCACCTCTAAACTAGAAAACTGCTACAACAAAGTCTCTAAATTTGCCTCTAAATCTAGAAATACCACCCATCATTGCCTTACCCTACAATCCCTGAATTGGCTTGAACTCCCAATCTACCTAGACTACCTCCAGCTCACTACTGCACATAGACTCATATTTCACCCAACAAAATGTCCTGCTCTAACTAATATCCTTCCCCCTTATACACCCAGCAGAGCTGTCAGATCTGAAAATTCAGAACTTAATTGTTCTCCATAAACCTAAACGTTCTGCTGGCCAACTTTCTCCTCTTACTCACTAGGCAAAAAAATGTAATTCCCTTCCCTCCACTCTAAGAACCATATCAAACTCGGAAAACTTCAATACCCAACTATTCAAACACCTGTCCACTAAATGGAAATGTACCTGCCTTCACCCAACCTAATCCAAGGGGGTTCTCTCTCTGGTTCCCATGCTCTGTAACTCTCATAGTTATCTTCCTATGTGCCTATCTAAGCTCTCAACAATTGCTATAGCTACTCTCTCTCTAAGCTGTCAACAATTCCTACAGCTACTCTCACAGAACTCAACCTTGTAAATAGCATTCTACTGTCTATGTGTGTATGTAAGGTGTATCTACATTTTCTTAAAAGGTTCATATGTAAACGGTTTCCACACCTAACACAACTGTTTTCCTCAAATGAAACTGTATGATCCCTAACTTCAATCTTAATGAATTTAACTATGCATGATATTGAATGTGTTTATTTGTAACTGTTCTACATAATTGTATCTTTTATACCAAGTATCACTTGTCTATACACACTGAGCAGAGTGGATTAGAGTTGTTGACCACGACTGTTAGCGGAGATATATAAGTATCCAGTTTTTTTTTTCGATTATTTATACAGATTATTGTTTCTAACAATTAATATATAGCACATTTATTGCCTGCTTTTTAGTCTTTGAGTGTATTTTATTGCTATTAACTAATCTGCACAAGTAACTGATTTCTTTGCAGTTAAAAGCATTCTGTATCTTTACAAATCTTTATCTGTTTAAAAACTTTCATTTGTGGCTTTCTCTAGTGCTTACTGTCTGTAGGCTATTGTTTTTGTCCCCACCCCCCCAACTTGGTGGCTTTGTAGGTCCCCGCCCCTACTGTAAATCTCATCTGTGACACTCCTCCCAGTCTAGTGTCATTAGCTCATTCTACCTAATACAGTGAGAACATTGGATAAGGCCTTCTGTTTCTCCTTTTTCCCTTTCAAAAAAAAAAAAAAATTTTTTTTTTTTGCCTGAATCTCCTTATGTTCTGACTGTGCTTCTCAAACATTTTGGAAATATAGAGTATATTTCAGAGCATTTATTATAACTGTAATTGCCTTAATATTGCTACAACTCAAGTGCTCTAGGTTGCACTGCATCTGAAGTGTCTGTGATTTTAGCTGCTTTTCTGTATATATAGACTTCTCTGTTTCTTTAACTAAGCTCTGCAAAGTTGTTTTATTGCATTCCTGCCTGTATTTCTGAGTTTTTTGCACTTTTAAAGTTTGTTTTTGCTTAGTTTAACTGGTAGACTACACACTCAAGTGCTAGAATTAAAGCATTTACTGTGTTTCTGTACCTAATTTCTGCTACTTTGTAAAAAATAGAAAAAATAAAAAATCCTTGTTTCCCGCCTTTACTGAACTAGAATAGTCCACTCTTCAGGTATTGCTGATCTCTGGGCTGCGTCATAGTTTCTGTGTTGCCCATATCCTTATTTGGATAGGAGGAAGCTTCTTTGTTCACCAGTGAGAGTGGGGGAGCTCTGAGCAAGCCTATCTGTCCCTTGAGGAGTGGTTCCATCCCAGTAACTTGTAGCTTATTGGCCATTTTGGGCCATTTCCTATCTCTTTCTAACCCCCTGCTTTAAAGCCAGCTTTAGCGCGCTTTTGCGCTTGTAATTTAAAGTTTATCCTGTTTGTTGCATTTACCTGTTGAGGCTACACACTCAAGTGCGCTAGCCTGCGTTACATATTTATTGCATTTTCCTGCTGTTTGTTGCAAAAAAGAAAACAAACAAAAAAGTTATCCTCGTTTCCCGTCTTTCCTGACCTAGAGTAGTCCAAATACAGGCTTTGCTGTATTCTGGACTTTTGGAAAGTTCCTGTGTTGCCCATTTCCTTTCTTGGATAAATGGAGGCTTCTTTGTTCACCAGTGGCAGTGGGGAGCTTAGAGCAGCCTATCTATCCATGGAGGAGTGTTCCCAGCACAGGAATCTGGTAGTCTTTTTTTGGCCGTTTTGGGCCAATTTCTAGCTCTTTCAAGTCCCCCTGTATAAAACCCGCTTTGCACGATTTAAACCATTCTGGGCTCCACAAAGTCTGCTCTTCACTTTTTCCCTTAGAACTGATCTAGTTCTCATAATGAACACCCTATTCCTACCCTGAAGCCTGGCACTTGCTCACTAAAGCAATTATATAACTCAGCACTAAAAAATTAAAAGCACTACACCCTCACAAACTCCCCTTGAGTACCGTGTTCCCCATTGTCCCTTTTTTCAATTATAAAGGAATTCAATACTATTCTAGCATGTCCAAAGGTCAGTTGTCAATCTCCTCTCAGGTCCAGCTGGTGAATCTGGGAATCTTGAGGCAATGCTACAACTGCCTCATGTACACAGACAACCCTCTCCTCCTCCCAACAAATTCCAATACATGTGAGAGATGCAACCATATAGCCAAACTGGAGGCTAAGCTCTGTCAACTCAGTACTGGCGCAACCAGTCAGGAGAAGGTAATCACACTCACTACAATTCCAGTCTCGCGTAGACCTACCACGATGGCAAACCAAACACATAAACATACTCGGAGGCTCTAAATAAAAATCTGCCTAAGCTGCAGAGACCTCCAAAGCAGACACCCAAGCAACCGCTACCCCAAAACAAAACACATGCAACACATAGCTCACAAAGCCAGTGTGCTGAACAGTCACAGCCCTTAAGGCTAAACAACACACCTGATACACTTGTAATAGGTGACTCTATCATCAGGCACACTGACGTCCCGCTCACCAGGCTGATTAAGTAGAAGGTCATGGTGAGCTGCCTGTCGGGCGCTAGGATCCGTCACATAACACAAGCACTCAGGTCACTCCAAGACAAGTACAAATATGACTCCATCATTGTCCATGCTGGTGTGAATGACATGAGATGTACCTCTCTGGACTAAATGAAAAGAGACATAGAGGAGCTCTCTGAGCATGTAGCCCAGGCTGGTATGACCCTAACCTTGAGTAGCATCTGACCCTCACCAAGAATGATGCCACAATATGAAGACAAGATGATCAATTTCAACAATTGGCTTAAATATTAGTGTCATTCAAAGGGGATCCAATGCCTGTCAGCCTGGGATGACATGCTCGACAAGCCACGATACTTCGCTAGGGACGGCTTGCACCTGTCACCCCTGGGCTTTCGGATATTGGCAAAGGCTCTTGCCACCCCCATAGTGCCTTTTTTAGGCAAGGCTCAAAAGACGAACCCACCTCCATAGGTATCACAAGGGGTAAGAAACTAAGTGTAATGCTACTCAACCCCAGAAGTCTAAACCTGAAGATGCATGCACTCGAAACTCTCCTTAGCATGGAGAACATCGATATCTGTGCAGTAACAGAAACCTGGTTCAAGGCTCCCGAGAGCACCCCAGCACTACCAGGTTATACCTCATACCATGCTTTTCGGCCCCAAAACTTGGACCGAACCACAAAAGGAGGGGGAGTATCAATATTCGTCAAAGATACCCACACCTCCAGGTTGGTGGCACAGCACGAAGCATCAGAGACTATCCATGTGCAACTAACAGTGGGTAAAACTGCCTTCCAGTTTATAGCCTGCTACAGACCCACCCTCCCAAACCCAGGAACCCCACTTGGCCTTCCTGAGAACACTGGAAAATATGAAGATGTCCTTCAAGAATGCAACTGCAGTCATAACATGTGGGTTGTCCTGCCTCAGGCAGCCCTCGGTCGGCCGGATTCCAAAGTCTGGGTCCGACGTCGGCTGATGTCGCATTTCTCTCCGACGTCAGAGCGGCTGGAGTATATAAGCATCAGCCTACGCGATTTTCTTCAGTCTTTCTTGCCGCGCGGTGCCCGAAGCAGAAGCAGTTCGCAAGTGCCGGTTGGTCAGCTCCTGTATTCTACGATTCCGAAGTCATCAAAAAAGCTAAGTACCCCGTTGGGGACCTTTTCTTGCCTCAGCCGATGTCAGAAATTACTGAAAAAGTTAACAATTGTCTTTTTTGTGGTAAACAAATACCTCATAAGGATTTCCACTCTTACTGCCTCCCTTGCCTGGGCCCAGACCACGACGTCTCAGCCTGTGTAGCCTGTGCTCGCTTCAACAAGCGCACTCTCAGGCGCCAGGCGGAGTTCGCTGAAGAATTTTTCGGCGATAAATTTGCTTATACCATGCCGTCGGATCTTCCGACATCGCAAACTCCCAAAAAGCAAAAAGACCGGGACCGACATCCTCGGCCCGCGTCTACTACCGACTCCACGCCAAAACCTAGCGTGAGTGCTCCGGTTCCCTCTGAGACGGTCTCTCCACCGCTCCGAACCGAAGACACTGCAGTACCGACGACTCCAATTCCAGACATTACTCAGACGCCAGTTATAGATTTTCCTCCGGATACCGAAACCGAGGAGATGCCCGAGACCATTGCTGTAGACAAGGTCACTCCTGCACGTGGAGCGCCAGGCCTCCTATGGCCATGTCTATTAAGGCCTACACTAGGGCTAAGGCAGCCAGCAAAACAAAGCATATTACTTCTAGATCCTTACCTCAGCCGACTCCAGAGACACAAATTATGTCCATGGCTGCTGATTTAATTTCCATGATTAGAGGTTCACAGACCCATCCAGAGAGAGCATCCCAGCCTCCTCCTGATAAAGGCCCCGGGTTGAACCCTCTGACCCTACTCCTTCAGATGAAGACTCTGAGGGCTCTGTCCACTCTGATAGCCAGGAAGAGCTCTTCCAGACCTATGAGGACTCGGATGCAGAAGATTCCATTCCTTCGGCCTCCCCTCCTGAGGATATTTCCTTTGGGGAAGTTCTGCACACCATGAGGGAACATTTCAAGTGGCAGGGCCAAGAATATTCTGATTCCAGGAAACGCCTTAGGACTTTCCTTAAGAAGCCTCAGCACAGGCCCTTAGCTATCCCTCCTGTACTTGATGTTCTGGATGATTTGTATTCTGATTCTAGTGCTACCCTGATACTCTCCTGCGCGCCAGCCAAGCCAGACAGGTATTACAGGGTCCCAGAAACTCATTCCCATTTATTCAGGGCCCATACTGTTGATTTGGAAACTATTTCACAGGGGCCTAAAGGAGTTTCAGCCTCCACCTCTAAAAATCCTTTGCCCTCCAACAGGGAGGCAAGGTCTTTAGAGAGATGGGGTAAAAAGGTTTACACTTCCACTACTTTATCTATGAGAGCTTTAAATTGCCTTTTTCATATGTTCCAATATCAGGATTATCTCTTAGAAGATTTACAAAGAACACTAGCTTCTCCTGATCCTTTAGACAGGAAGACTTTGAAGGAAGCTGTACATAACACTCAGCAAGTAAGCAATCACTTCCTGCAGTGTGGATATGATGCACTGGAAGCTTCATGTAGGGCAGCTATGACAGGGGCAGTGATGCGAAGACATGCTTGGTTAAAAGATCAACCTCAACCAGATCATGTAAAAGCAAAACTTCTGGATGCACCTTTGGAAAAGAACAAGCCTTTTGATGCAAATGGTAAGGATGTGCTAAAGACCATTGAAGAAAAAGCAAAATCAGTTCAAACTGTAAAGGATTTCCTCCAGGTTCAACCCCCCAGATTCAGTAGGAATTGGCCTTCAAAAAACTGGTCCTTTCCTAATCCAGAAAAGTTTCAAAGGGGTAAGAACAGACATGGCCGAGGAAGAGGCCAATACAGAGGCCCTTACAGGGGACGTCAATGGCAGCCAGGAAACCAAAGAGGGTGACGCAGGGGTTCCTCCTGCCCAACAACCACAATCTCAATGACTTTCCTCTACTACCGCCTACCAGGGAACAACTAGAAGCTCCCTTGGGCAGAAAATTATCTCTGTTTGCAGAAAACTGGCACAGACTGACAAAGGACAAATGGATTTTGGACATTATAGACCGAGGGTACAGGTTTCATTTTCATACCCTACCAAGAAAACAAGGCATGCCAAATCTACCACAACATCAAAGGGCAGAGGCTATCAAGCAAATCTCTCTGCTAACTCAAATGAAAGCAATAGAAAGAGTTCCACAACAAGAACAAGAACAGGGATTTTAATCAAGACTGTTCCTTGTTCCAAGAAAAGAAACTCAATGGAGACCAATACTGGACTTGTCCGCATTAAACACCTTTCTCATAGTACCAAAGTTCAAAATGCTGACTCTGCAGCATCTCCTTCCCATGCTGGGCAAGGAGTCGTGGCTGATTACTCTGGACCTCAAGGAGGCATACCTGCATGTCCCTATCAGACACAGTTGCAGAAGATACCTCAGATTTCTTGCAGGGCCAGAACATTATCTATTCTCAGCATTGCCATTTGGCTCATCTACTTGCGCCCAGAGTGTTTACAAAATGCCTGGCTTCAGTAATTGCTCATTGCAGGCTCCAGGGTATACAAATTTACCCGTACCTGGACGACTGCCTCATGCAAGCAGACGACAAACTGATGTTGACAAAAAAATCTGGAATATGTCATACGATTACTTCAAGCTCTGGGATACACAGTCAACTTCCAAAAGTCAAGACTGCAGCCATCCCAAATAATCTTCTTAGGAGCCAAACTAGACACAGCCTCTCAAATGGCTTACCTGACAGAAGACAAGCAAGAGAAGTTAACTCAATACTTCAAAGATTTAACAAAACTCACCCAGATGACTGCAAGGAGATTCCTACAGGCCCTGGGTTACATGGCATCCTGCATTCTACTGGTTCCATTAGCAAAACTACACATGAGAAAGCTTCAATGGTACCTAAAAAGCGTTTGGTCTCAGCACAGCAACAACTTGGAGACAATCATACCACTCATTCCATGCTTACAAAAGGAATTCCTATGGTGGGCTTCGGTGAGCAGGGAAAACACAGGTTTGTCATTCAAAAAACCACAGATAACACAGACCATGACTACAGACGCCTCAGACCTCGGATGGGGGTCGCACATGGAAGGCAGATGTATACAAGGACAATGGTCTCCAAAGGAAACACATCTGCATATAAATCAGAAGGAAATGCTGGCAGTAATGCATGCTATCGAGGCTTTTCAAAACCAACTCCAGCAAGGTCACTTAATGATACGGACAGACAACACCACTGTGATGTGGTACATAAACAAGCAAGGGGGCACTCACTCTTATCCCCTTTGCAGACTGACAATGCAGCTTTGGGAGAAGTCACTGAGTCTAAACATCCAGTTGCAATCACAGTTTGTTCCAGGAAAAGACAATGTGTTGGCGGACAGCCTAAGCAGGAATTTCACAGATCCACACGAGTGGAGGTTGCATCCGAAGGCTTTCAGACAACTCACTTCGACATGGGGCAAGCCAGAAGTGGACCTATTTGCCTCTCACCTCAATCATCTACTACCAAAATTTTGCACAAGGACATACCATCCAAAGGCTTGGAAAATAGATGCTCTTTCATTCAAATGGAGCTCCCTAGCAATCTATGCATTCCCACCTCTGCCACTGATGACCTCAGTATTACTAAAGATTAAAGCAGAGAAGCCCAAGGGAATCATAATAGCTCCGGATTGGCCAAGACAACACTGGTACCCACTACTACGGAGCATATGTCACACCAGGAGGTGGGCCCTCCCTCAGTGGCCTCTACTTTTGACTCAGCACAATTTCGAAACACTGCATCCAAACCTTCAGACTCTGCAGCTAACAGCCTGGGAGATCCCATAAATAAATTCAACTTACCTCTCTCTAAGGAAGTTCAGCGGATACTAACAGAGGCTCGAAGACAGTCCACCAGAAAGGTCTACTTAGCCAAGTGGAAAAGATTCAGCAATTGGAATACCAGCAAAGGGCATGATGCATCATTACTGAACATCCCACTTATCTTGGAATATTTGGCAGATATGTTACAGAGTGGCCTCTCATATTCATCAATAAAAATACATGCATCTGCCATTTCAGCTAGATACAACACTGATCCTCCTGTTTTTCTCACCTTACTAAGACAATTCCTCAGGGGAATCAAGAACATTAAGCCACCAAGAAAGGCCCCAGTGCCAGCCTGGGACCTCAATTTTGTCTTAGAAAAACTGACTCTACCTCCTTTTGAGCCAGCAGCTTCAGTTGACTTGCAATTTCTCTCATGGAAAACAACTTTCCTGTTGGCAATTACCTCAGCAAGAAGGGTTTCGGAACTACAGGCCCTAATGGCAATACCACCCTTTATTATTTTCCACAGAGACAGGGTTTCATTAAGGACCAACCCTACCTTTATGCCAAAGGTGGTATCCAGGGTTTCTCTAAATCAAGCCATTCATCTGCCTGCCTTCTTCCCCAATCCTGAGAATAAGGGGGAAAGGCTTTTACATATCTTGGACATTCATAGACAACTTTGATACTACCTGGATAGAACCAAGGCCAGTAGGAAGTCTGAACAGCTTTTTGTAGCTTACGCCCCTGCAGTCCAAGGAAAAGCAATTTCAAAACAGAATATTTCTAAATGGATGGGACATTGCATCAGATTCTGTTATTCCTTTCATGGAAAGACTGTTCCAGCCTATGTCAGACCACATTCCACCAGAGCTATAGCCACCTCTACAGCATTTTTAAGAGGGGTGCCTACAAAGGACATTCTAGAAGCTGCTACATGGAGCTCCGTGCATACATTCTCAAAACACTACAATCTCCCCCTATATTCCAGATCCAGAGCAGGCTTTGCTTCGGCAGTCCTGCAGGGTTTGATTGCCACACCATCACTCTCCTAGAGCATACCTCCTCCCCCAGCTAAGCTATGGTATTCTACCCACATGTTATGACTGCAGTTGCATTCTTGAAGGACATAGTACAATTTTGTACCTACCATAAATGTAGATGTCCGAGACATGCAACTGCAGTCGGGTTTTCCCTCCCTCCATACCCCTCTATGCTTAGGGTCCACTCCTATCCCTCTCTCTCTTAGCTGGGGATATCTGTTATGGTGTATTTGTTTTATTGCTCATGTATTTGTTTGGAATCCTGTTTTTGTCTTCCAATTTGATTACAGCCTTCCTTGGAGGGCACCTGGCATCTGGGGCAAGAAACACTGAAGAAAATGGCGTCGGCTGATGCTTATATACTCCAGCCGCTCTGACGTCGGAGAGAAATGCGACATCAGCCGACGTCGGACCCAGACTTTGGAATCCGGCCGACCGAGGGCTGCTTGAGGCAGGACAACTCACATGTTATGACTGCAGTTGCATGTCTCTCGGACATCTACATTTATGGTAAGTACAAAACTGTACTGTCTCTCCAAACACCATTATATTGGGCGACTTCAACTACCCAAACATAGACTGGGAGCATTACTCTAGCTCCAACACCCTAGCCCAAAGGTTCCTAGAATTTATAAACTCAAATGCTATGGAACAACTTGTTACCACTCCCACAAGAGGGGAAAACATACTGGACCTGATCATCACCAACATGGGGACTCTATGCTCCAGACCAGAAGTGTATCCCTCACTGGTAAGATCAGACCATAAAATAATCTCACTGGATATTCACATCCCAACCCCACCCCCTGCCCAGAAAACCACTGTGAAAAACTTCTCTAAAGCAAATTTCACACTCCTCAAAACCGAGGTGGAATCCTTCAAAGCCCCCGGGCCTGTGGAAAATACGGCCCAGACCGCAGAATCCTTTATAAACACATTCTGTGAACACCTTCAGGAATGCATGGATCATGCAATCTCAAATAAAACCAAGACCCAGTCCTCCAAAGGCAGGCGTGTCCTGTCTGGTGGACCCCAGCCATAAACAAACTATACAATAGAAAGGAAGAAGCTACTACATGATAGAGCAAAATCCCAAAAAGGGAAGGCATCTGTGATCAGTATTAGCAAAAAACTACGGGCACTCATAAAATCGTCTAAGGCCAGCTTCGAGAGAAAAATTGCACAGGACACTAAGGATAATCACAAGACTTTCTTTAGTTATGTTAGGAACCTGGGTGGGAATTCCCAGATATGCTCAGAATTAGTCCAAAATGACAAAAAATGCACTGAACCCACAGACATTGCCAACATCCTAGCTGATAGGTTCAGCGCAAACTTCTCCCACCAAAAGGGCAAATATCTATCCCAGCAGAGTGCTACCCCCCGACATCTCAGATGCTCAGGTAAGAGCCGCCCTCTCCAAAGCAAAAAACACAGCATCAATGGGACCAGACGGTGTCCCAGGCTGCGTCCTACATGAACTCCAAGAAGAGCTAAACCCAAACATAAAACTACTGTTCAATCTCAGCCTTGCTACAGGATATGTACCCAAAGAGTGGCGTACAGCAACAGTGGTCCCTCTCCCCAAAGGTGGTGCCTCAACGGATCCTGGAAACTATCGGCCCCATAAGCCTGACTAGCTTGGTCTGCAAAGCTATGGAAAGGATCATCATGGACCTCATAAATAAAGATATTGGGGACCTACAGAAACTGGATCCTACCCAGTTCGGCTTTAAGGGCAGATCCTGCCTCTTAAACCTGGTCGATTTCTTTGAAACAGTCACCAAGGCCATTGACGAGGGGAAGGTGGTCCACACAGCCTACCTGGACCTCACAAAAGCCTTCGATACAATACCCCACTCGGGCATTATAGATGAGCTCACCAGCTTAAATATAAACCCCTATGTCACTAGATGGGTTGCAAACTGGCTCAAGGGCAGAACCCACATGGTTAGAATTGCTGGAGCCATGTCAGACTCCAAACCAGTTACAAGTGGCATCCCACAAGGCTCAGTCCTGGGACTGGCTCAAGGGCAGAACCCACATGGTTAGAATTGCTGGAGCCATGTCAGACTCCAAACCAGTTACAAGTGGCATCCCACAAGGCTCAGTCCTGGGACCTCTCTTGTTCGGTATATATTTCTCGGAGGTACAGGCCAACACGGAAGGACTGTGGCTGACCAAGTTCACAGATGACTGCAAACTAGGCGCCATAATCGACTCTCCAGCCGACACAAGCATCCTACAAAAGGGCCTCATAGAACAGACAACTGGTGCCAGAGCCATGGCCTCAAGCTAAACGCCAAAAAGTGTATAGTCATCCCCGTTGGCAAAAACAAAGTGCCCACAAATTACCACATATGTGGTAATCCATTAAGTACGGAAGAACTAATTAGGGACCTGGGGACCCAAGTTGATAGCAATCTCTCATTTGAAAACCACTTGGCCAAAGTGGTTTGAAAAACATTTTATATAGCCCACCTAATACAATGCCCCTTTTGGGATGTACCTTACCAGACACCTGCAGCAACTAGAAAGACCCCAAAAGTACCTCACCAATAGGATCAAAGGGCTCAAACAGATGCCATATGCTGCCCGATTAAAGAAACTCCAGCTCTATTCAGTGGCACTCCGCCTGCTCAGAGGCGATCTGTGCCTGATGTATAAAGCCATGTCCAACCCGGAATTAATGGACATGCTGCACCTCAGAAAATCCAAATCCCATCGAGCTATGTGCTCGAGAGACTTGAACCTCAGCACTGAAATAAATAGGACATGCTGGAGAGACAGATTCATAACCCAGAGGCTCCTTTCACTCTGGAATAAAATCCCAGTCCAGGTTAGGCAGAGTCCCTCATTGACTCTCTTCAAGAGGAATCTTGATGAGTGGATGGGAGATCGTAGGTTTACCCCAGGTATCACTTCTGTGTCGCTGTTAGACAGAGTCACAGTATACTAACCTCGAAAAAGGGCATATCAAAATTCATTTAAAATGGGTGGCGAAAGCCAAACACACTCTGGCTAGGCTTATAAATGCCCTAGGGCAGATAGCCTAGTATGAACCTATGAACTTGTATCTAAATTGTATAATGCATCTTGGAGCTTTTCTCCCCGGGCTTCCACTGAAAATTGGTTAATTTGGCCCAGTGAACTTTCCCAGTAATCAATTTGAAAATAAATAAATAAAATAAATAGACAGTTAAGTTTTTATTTACACAGAACCAAAGACCTCTGAAAATCAGACCAAATTTTCATATCCTTTGCTGACAATAAGCAAGGTTATCCAGTTTCTAAAGTGACTTTATCAAAATGGCTGTCAGACGCAGTCACTTATTCATATGGCTTGTGTAAAAAGACGCTTTCAGGAAGACCCAGAGGACATTCAACCAGGGCCTTTGCCACCTCTTGCCTTCAAAGCTAAATTGCCCTTAGATTCAATCTGTGCAGCAGTGACATGGGCAAATCTTCATACCTTTAGCTCTCATTACAAAGTGGTCTCCTGGAATAGGGCATCCTTTGGTTCCGCGGTCCAGTGAGCCATCCGAGAACCAGGTGCTGGGGACACGGTCCCAACCAGCAAGAACGAAGGCGAGATGGGACAAAACATAAAGAAGTTATGTACCTACCATAACGCTCCATGTTTGTTGTCCTTCATCTCGCCTTCCTTCTTGCGTCACCCCCTCCTTCCCCCTTCCTGGAGGTTTGAGAGGAGTTCTTTATTGGTTACACTGGCTGAGTTTCATAGGTAGATACTAGGGAATTTATAAGCCTAGCCAGAGTGTGTCGGCTTTCGCCGCCCCATTGATTAATGGGGAAGGAAAATGGACTCCCATGGCAGAAACAGTCTCTCCCTCTTGCTCGCATCTGGTCAGAGTCTCTCTCTTTTGGCCCGAACAAGGATAAGCCATTGAATGGGGCATTGATGAAGGAAGACTTGAAGGGCTCTGCAAACTCGCATAAGTGCATCCAAGATTGTCTCCTTAGGGAGATTCCTGTACCCACTGCCCTACTCGCTCCTGCTGTTTCCTGCTGACATACCAAGTTGCTTAACCATACATTGTCCTTTATTCCTACCTTGGTTTAAGAGCTTAGTAAAAAAATTGTTTTTTCTTACTACATTTGTCTAGTGTGGGTTATTACAAACGAGATCTGGGTAGCTGCTGCTAGGCATGTTGGGATAAGGGGCAGCCTTGAGCCAGTAAAAAGCTCTTGAGCTGTTTTATATCGGCCGAGTCGGAGCTAAGGATCAGATCTGAACCCAAGCAGCAAGAAGGAAGGCGAGATGAAGGACAAAAAACATGGAACGTTATGGTAGGTACATAACTTCTTTTTGTCATCAGCAGCCTTGCACTCGCGTTGCTGAACTATTTGACCCATTTTACCAGATTTCAGAGGACTCTCCTGAAGGAGTTGGGAGATACCATCCAAGGTTCTACAGCTGCGGAGGTGGTAAACTCCTACATGCGGCTTATCTCTTATGCGGCCGATGTAGCGAGTAGGGCAGTGGGTACAGGAAACTCCCTAAGGAGACATTCTTGGATGCACTTATGCGAGTTTGCAGAGCTCTTCAAGTCTTCCTTTATCAACGTCCCATTCGATGGCTTGTCCCTGCTCGGGCCAAAAGTGAGAGACTCTGACCAGATGCGAGCAAGAGGGAAAGACTGTTTCTGCCGTGGGAGTTGATTTTTCCTTCCCTAGCAGGCCTTACCCCAAAGGCCAGAAGTGGGGAAAATGTGGTTCCTTAAGTCCCAGAGAGCCTTTCCGGATGCAAGTGGGGATTTTTCCCCAGGGCAGAGGGGAAACAGCAGTGGAAGACACTGACTTTGCAGCAGAGGGGGTCCACAAAATCAGGGTGACAGGGATACATTCCTTGGTGGGCCTTTCCAGTGCTCCTGAAAGGAAGCCCGCTTGTCCACATCTGGAGGCAGTCGGGGGTTGCTTGTCACTGTATCAAAACACCTGGCTAAACATAAATGACAAATGGGTACAAACGATCATATCCAGAGGCTAATGTATACCCTTTTCTTCTCCCCCTTTAGAAAAAAAGAGGTCATTCCCAGATGTTCCACCCAATCAGAGGGACCAGGCAACCCTAGAAGTTCAAGGGTTGCTAGCAAAAGTCATCCAAAATGTCCCCGCAGACCAAATTGGATCTGGAACTTACTCAAGGTTCGTTTTAGTTCCAAAAAAGACAGGAGACTGGAGCCACATTTTGGATCTCAGCAGACTAAACAAGTGCGTAAAAAAAAAATCAAAGTTCTGGATGTTGACACTGCAGTCAATACTCCCCTTTCTGGGGAAAGACAGTTGGATGTGCTCAGTGGATCTCCAGGATGTGTACTACCATATAAAGATGGAGTCACTTACGCTTTCATCTGGGAGCCAGTCATTACCAATTCCGAGCTCTGTCCTTTGGTCTTACTACAGCCCCCAGAGTGTTCACCAAATGCTTGGCAGTAGTCAGAGCTCACTTGAGGCATGTAGGATTCTGGGTGTTTCTGCACTTTGATGACTGGCTCCTAACTGCCATCACCAAGCATCTACTTACCAGTGGAAGAGACACCAGCATCCACATCTGCTCTCAACTAGGCATTACAATGAATTTTAAAGTCTGCTTTGTTGCCATCACAACATATTGTATTTATAGGAGCAGACTTGAACACAATAGAAATGGTAGCCAAACTTCCTTCCAACAGGATACAAACCGTACGCCAACAAGTACAAAACGTCCTGACAAAAATGTGCAAACAAAGGTTGTTCTAAAGATCTTGGGTACCATGGCGGCAGCAGTAATCGTGGTGCCGCTCGCACGCTTACACATGAGCGTTCTTCATTGGTTAGTTTTCACCCAATGGTCCATGCAGGAGCTGCCCATGTCCCACAAGATTATCATAACAGAATCCTGCAAGAAAGGTCTGCGCTGGTGGTCTCATTCTATTCAGGTGGTTCTGGGCAGACATTTCATCCTCCCACAACCAATAGCTGCATTGACCACGGACGCTTCCCAGATAGGGTTGGGGGGGCATTATCTGGGAAAGACGGTCCAAGGAGTTTGGATATCAGTGTCCTGGGGATGAGAGTGGTGCTGCTGGCGTTGCAGGCATTTCATAACTCCCTTCCACCAGGAACGATTGCAATCCAGACGGACAATATGTCAGTCATGTGGTATATAAACAAACGAGCAGGAACCAGATCTTACTCCCTATGTGGAGAGGCTCAAAGAATATGGTAGTGGGCAGTCTCTTCCCAATGTTTTCTAATAGCAATTTCCTAGCCTGGGGAAATCCAATGTGGTTGCAGACAAACTCAGCAGAGCTATTCTAATGCCTCACTAGAGATCCCTGAAACAGAAAATTGCAAAATAGATGTTTTGCAAGTGGGGGCCAGACCTGCTGCGACATTTTTGCCATGTCCATGAACACCAAATGCAGCAGCTACTTTGCCCTGATCCCCCGTCTGGGGGAGTCACCAAGGGATGTAGTTGTACATGATTGGCCCCCGGGTCTCCTTTATGCCTTCCCTCCATTTCCCTTGATTCCCAAAGTCCTTCAGAAAGCCAACACGTTGAGAAGCAGGTTAATACTCATTACCCTATACTGGCCTCGACAAATTTGGTTCCCTTTCCTGTGTCCTGATCTACAAGAGGATCTGTGTATTCTGGACCCAGTTCCAGACCTCCTGAGTCATCTGCCAGGGATGCTCCATCCCTCACTCAAAACCCTCAAACTGACAGCTTGGCTGCTCCACTTCTACTCCTAGCCAGAGTTCTGGATATATCCCCCGCTGTGAAACATATTCTGATCTTATCCCATAAGACTGCAACTAAAAAGCTTTTGGTTAGCAAATGGAAAATGTTATCTTGTTGGGCTCTCAATCAAATTGATCCTTTCACAGCCCCTGTAACTACTATTTTAGACATTTTTGGCAAAACTCTTCAATGAAGGTTGCAGCAGCAACCATACGAGTTAAATTGGCTGCCATATCAAGCTACCATAATACATTAGACAAATCCCAAGTATTTGTAAGGACTCATGGTCATTCCTTAGCAACATCAACAAAATTCCCTTCGATAGCCACAACAATTTCTTAACGATCGATGTAGTTGATCTGTATACCTCCATTCCACAATAGAAGCAGTGGAATGGATTGGGATGTTGTTGGCTGAATTGGGAGCTCCAAAGTCGGAAATTGACTTGGTCACTGAGTTGTTGGAAATTGTCCTTACATCTAATTTTTTCATCTTTGACAAGGAGATTTACTTGCAAAAACAGGGTGTGGCCATGGGCTCATCCTGTGGTGCTAGTGTAGCGAATCTCTTTGTCGCTTTTTGGGAGAAAGATTTTGTTTTTTGTAATCTTGAGTTGACGAAGTATATCACCTTTTATACTAGATTTTTGGATGATATTTTCATCCTTTTTAAAGGTGATACAGGTAGTGCGGATATCTTTGTCAACATTATTAATCAAACTACCACTTTTTTGAAGTTTACTTCTAACTTTTCTACAAAGGAGATAGATTACCTTGATGTGAGGTTGGTCAAGGGGCTTGATGTATTAACATCTTCCATTTACAGAAAGCCGACCTATTGCAATTCACTTTTGCATTTTTCAAGTTCACACCCATATAGACAGAAAAGGGCTATTATGAAGGGCCAGCTGGTCCGAGCTGTAAGAATGTGCAGTACTTTATCTAGCTTCCTTACTGAATGCTCTCTTTTGAAGGATATGTTTTGTAAACGTGGGTATCCTACTCAATTGTTTGATGAGTTGTTTAATGAAGTTAGTTTGAAAAGGTCCGAAGGCTATTTTAAGCCCCTTTTAGACCAGTCTCCCCCTTTAAGGATTGAAATTCAGGATGTTTTACCCCTTACTGATAACATTCCATCCAATGAAGTCCAAAATCTGAATCACACACAAGGTGATAAACAGTTCAATCTCAGCTTTGTTATTACATTCAATGTTAATGCCATGGCCATACTGTCCATCATTAAAAAGAACTGGCACTTTATTTCTAGTTCAGCTGACCTAGTCGAAAAATTGGGTTCGTCCCCTTTAGTAGTATTTAAAAGGGATAGTAACCTTAAAGAACTGGTACAAAGAAAAGGCATTGACTCTTCTTTCTGTAGACAAAAAGGGACATTTAAGTGGGCTCTTGTAATTATTGTAAGTACATTAGACCTGGGAGTCCTTTACCATTGGGAATAGGAAATTCCATATTAATCATAAGATTAATTGTCAAACTTGTTCTGTTGTTTATGCTGCATTCTGTGTTTGCTGTCCTGGCTTCTATATTGGGAAGACGGACCGCAAGCTCAGAGAGCGTATTTACCAGCATATGTACGCTATAAAGAAAAACAAAGGGGATAATGCTCTAGCTAAGCATGTCGATAAGAATCCAGGACACGCTTTCTCCTTTATGGGTATTGACCATTTACAAGGAAGCATTAGGGGTGGGCCACTGTCACTGATGTTAGAGTCCCGTGAGCTCGAATGGCAACTTTCTTTGAACGCCTTTAAAGCTCCGGGACTCAATGAAAACTGCAATATCAATGCAGTTTTAAAACTACGTAGTTATTTGAGGTAGTTTTTGTACTATTTAAGTCATATATCTTCTAATTTTTAATTTATTTTATAATTAGAGAATTTTATTATTATATTTTTTCCCGGAGTGATTTTTGATGCTGACTTTTCTGTTAAGTAATTACTCTGAGGTTTGTGGGCTGTATTAGCCTAGTGTACATCTGTGGAGGAGGGTTTAGTAAGATGACAGGGTGTGATTACCTAGTGACGTAAAATTACTATTTCCTGTTGAGTGTATTTAAATTTGTAAGTTTTTTTCGAATTTTATCTGAACAAGCTGCATTGTTGTTTGTAGCGAAAACGCTTTTTCATAAAAAATAAAACTGCGTTCATTTTTTACTGAGTACAGTTTGCTGGCATTCTCTTTTGGGCTTCCTATTGTGATTTTTCATTGGTAAGCTACCATATTGGAAAAATGGGATTCAAAGTTATGTCCCAGAGACTGTAGAAACCATTTTGAGAGGTACCTTTTTGCTTAGGCCCCCATTAAAAGAACCACCAGCTCTGAGACCTCAATTTGGTATTGTCCACTCTAATCCTGCCACCATATGAACCGACTTCATCTTATCTGAAGTTCCTAACATGGAAAACCGTCTTTTTGGTGGCCATCACATCAGTTAGGCCAGTATCAGAACTCCAAGCATTGTCTATATGTCCCCACTTGGTTTTCCATAGAGACAGAGTTTCCCCTGAGAATTGATCCATCATTCTTACCCAAATTCTGCCCCAAAGTACACTTGAATCAGTCTATTGATCTACATGTTTTCTTCCCAAAGTATGGCAACAAGGCAGAATATAAATTACACCAATTAGATGTACACAGGCAATTACGCTTCTACCTGGACAGAACAAAAGAATTCAGGAAATCCGATCAACTGTTAGTTTCCATTTCAGATAAAAAGAAGGGCTCCCCAGTATCAAAAGTTACTCTCTCAAAGTGGCTTACTGATGTCATTACCTATTCATATACTTCCCAAGTTAGGCAATTGCTTGGAAAAATAAAAGGTCATTCAAGAGCCATGGCAATCTCATCTTCCTTACAGGCTAGGCTACCTATGGATTCAATTTGTGCTGCAGCGACATGGGTAAAACATCATACCTTTATCTCTCATTACAAAGTAGATTTGGTCTCCCGGAACAGGGCTTCATTTGACTCCACTGTTCAGAAGAGTTTGTTCCTTTGAGCCACCCAAGAAAGAAGGTGCTGGGGACACTGTTCCAACCAGCCAAGAATGAAGGGCACTATAGGACAACATAACATAAAGATGTTATGTACGCACCAAAATGTTCCATGTTTGTTGCCCATCTCTCCTTCATTCTTGCGTCCCACTCCTTCCCCCAACCTTCCTCTCTTGGAGGATCTAGAGGTCTCTATTGGATTTGGAACTTAAGTTCTCCAATTCCCTTCTTTAGTCTGAGGTGGCACATGTTTATGTATGTATTTCTGTATATATGTATATAACTGTTACTCTGTCCAGTATTTGCAAACATGATCTGGGTAATCTCTCTGAGCATGAATGGGATAGGGTATTGCCTCGAGCCAGAGGAAGCTCTCGAGCTTTAGTATTGGCTGAATTAGAACCGATTCTCTGTTCTGAACCCAACCAGCAAAGATGAGACGGACAACAAACATGAAACATTAACATGAGCACATAACCTTTTTTTATGATTTGGTGAACACTAGCCCCCCTTCCATGGGATACCCCAACCTCCCCCAAGCCAGTTCCATCTTTCCCCTCTGTTCTGGATCAACTACAGGCTCAGGGCACCATAGAAAAGGGTACCACCACAGCAGATAAACCAGGGATTTTACTCAAGGATGTTTTTAGTCTCAAGAAAAGATGGTCCTTGGAGACCAATTCTGGACTTTTCAGTACTCAACCTCTTAAAGTTCACACCTTCAGAATGCTCACCTTGCATCTGCTCTTGCCCTTTATTTCCCACCAGGCCTTTGTGGTATCCCTGGATTTGAAGGACACCTACCTTCACATTCCCATTCACCCCTGCTACAGGAAACTCCTACGTTTTTCAGTAAGTTCCTAGCATTTTCAATTTTCTGCATTACTTTTTGGGCTATCCACAGCCTCCCTGGGTGTTCACAAAGTGTCTAGCTCCAGTGATGGCCACTGCAGAACACAGGACATTCAAATATACTCATACCTAGATGACTTGTTAATACTTCACCAGGACAGTCGCACCCTGTACCATCACCTACACCTGGTGAACAAAACCCTGGTAGACTTGGGGTTCACTGTGAACCAGAAGTCCCACCTGACCCCATACACACAAGACCTAGTCTTCTTAGGCTGTGGGATAAGAACCAACAAGATGACACCCTTTATTCCCTGCCAGAAGATAAAATACCTCGCTCATTACCTTTGGAAACTTCTCACTCTTCAAACATTATCAGCCAGAGAATTCCTGAGAGTCCTGGGCCACATGGCATCCTTGATACCGATGCTCTGTCTGGCAAGGCTGCATATGATAAAGTTCCAGTGGGTACTGAAGACTTGTTGGAACCAGCAGTCTGATATTGTTAATCTTCGTTCATTCCTTACGCATGGGTATCTGTTCCGACCTCGGAACCGAGCCGGCCATTTTCCAAGCTCACGTCAGCTTCAAACTCTCGAGCTAAACTCTTACCCACAATCCCCCTCTCCCTGTCACCTCAGATTTTGTTTGCCGCATTGCCATTCGGTTGTGTCAAGCTGCTTCTCCTGAGCTAAGTACAGTTATTTGTTGTTTAATAGTCATTTATATTACTTTTTTTGTCAGAAAAATTTCTATTTTATGGTCTCTTACCCTATTGCATCTAGCGATCATACCTTCTTCAGATTTTTCTTGTCTTTTTTCTACTTTTTACCACGAGGTATTCTTCCTTTACCATCATTGGTAATCCTTCCCTTTTTCTTATACCTTTGGGTATTCTTTTCTACCATTGCTGGTACCCTTTTCTACTTTCTATTTTAGCTATTATGGCAGATAAGAAAGGTAGTCTGGGGTTTAAACAGTGTGCTGATTGTGGACACCCACTACCTACATGTTCTTCGTGTTTCACTGTTGCAGTCATTACATTTGGGTAATCTGCTGGCAGGTTGCCCTCAGTCGGCCTGAATGACAAAGTCTTGGGTCCTGCGTCGGTTGCTGTCTCCTCTTCCATGAAGTCAGGGGTATAAAACATGCAGCCGACACCATTTTATTCTGTCTTTCTTGCCGCGTGGTGCCCGAAGCAGAAGCAGATCGCATGTGCCGGTCGGCAGACTCCTGAAATTTTTGCATTTGAGTTTCAGAACCGAAATCTTCAAACTAAAGCTAAGTACCCCGTTGGGGAAACTTTTTCTTGCTCCATACCGATGTCAGTAAAAGTTAATAATTGCCTTACTTGTGGGAAGCAAATGCCTCATCATGTGCCTTGCTGTCCGTTTTGTGCTAGATTTAACCAATGCACTATTAAACGTCGGTATATTTTTGCTTCTAAATATTGTGGATCAAGATTTAATTATCCTGAAATGTTGTCGGTTAGCAATCTGACTACCAGAGTTCACAAAAAGCGCAAAGAAAAAGACAGAGGCAGACAGTCGAGGTCCAAAACCGACGAAGCTTCTAAGTGAGTCGCCGATTCGCCGGTACTCAGTGAGGTGCTTTCGCAGCCCTTGATACCCGCTACTTTTGAGTCGCAGGCCTCTACCGAAGCCCATTCGGAGTCCGGTATGCCGCGAGATTCTGAGTATTGAACCTGCGGATGTCTCACCCTTGGATGGGTCCAGAGCCGCTGAGCAGGCACCAGCTTCTGAGGGTGTTTTCAGGCCTCAACATTTTTATATTAAACCAACGCCAACCTCAAAAATAAGATAAAAAACTGACGCATGAGCCACGTGCTCAGGCCCCTATGCCTAAAAAACAGATGATCAAAATGGCTGATGACTTAATTACCTTGATCAGGGGTTCCCAACCCCCCCCCCCCTGCTAAGAGGCCTAGGCAAGGCACTGATCATGAATCTTCAAATCAGGTTTCCATTTCTTCTGATTCCTCTTCTGATCAGGACTTTTCTATTCCACACTGAGGATTCTGATGTAGAAGAATCCATCCCATCTGCATCTCCTCCTGAGGATTACTCTTTTGGAGAAACTTTGCATACTTTAAGGGAACATTTCTTAGGGATTTCCTCCTTCCTCAGCATAGGCCTTTGGCAATACTCCCTGTATTAGACATCGCTGATGTGTTTTTGGAATCAAGCATGGCTCCTGATTCCCTACCTCCGGCTCCTAGTAAGCCAGACAGATATTACAGGGTTCCTGATTCCCACAAATTTCTATTCAAAAATCCTGCTGCCGATCCTGAGACTATTTCACAGGGTCCCAATGATGTAAAGGCCTCTACAGCCAAAAATCCTACCCCTCTGATAGAGATTCCAGGGCGCTGGATAGATGGGGAAAGAAGGTTTATACGTCTGCAACCTTGGCAGTTAGGGCCTTAAACTGCCAGTTTCATATGCTTAAATATCAACAGCATGTTATGGGCTTACTGAAACAGAAAATGTTGATTTCTGATTGTGTGGAAAATAAAGAATTACAGGAATTATTGCATTCAGCAGAACAGGTTGGAAAACATACTTTGCAATGTGGTTTTGATTCCTTGGAGGCCTCTTGCAGGGCTGCAGTTACTGGATCTGTGATTAGAAGGCATGCCTGGCTCAAGGAGCAAAATCTGCCTCATCATGTTAAAGCTAAATTGTTGGATGCCCCCTTGCAGCATGATACTCTGGTAATAAGGCAGAAGAGGTTTTAAAGAAAATGGAAGACCAAGCTAAATCTATGAAAACTGTAAAATATTTCTTGCAAGTGCAACCAGCCAGGTTCAGTAGGCACTGGCCTACTAAAAATTGGTAGATGTTCTTCATCTCACATTGCTGCAGTCCTTACACTTGGGTAGTCCGCTGTCCACGGTCGGCCCGAATATCAAAGTATAAGGCTGACGTCGGTCAGGGCGCATTTAACTGACGTCAGGACGTCAGGGTACAAATGCGCATGACCGACGTCATATCCTCAGTCTTTTTTGCCGCATGGTCCGATGCAGAAGCAGCATTGCAAGTGCCGGTTGGCGTTCTGAGATTTTTCGATTTAGAAGTTTCAGACCGAGTTCAAAGTTGGTTAAGTACCCCGTTGGGGAATATTTTAGTTTTTTCTTGCCTCAGTCATTTACCGGATGTCAGAAAAAGTTAATTGCGTTTCTTGTGGGAAACAGATACCGCATAGAGATTATCATACTTTGTGTATTCCTTGCTTAGGGCCTGAGCACGACGTTGTTGGCTGTCGCTCTTGTGCTAGATTTAATAAACGCACTATAAAGAGAAGGTTGGATTGTGCAAGGTTAGTCTTTGGGAAGCGGTGCAATTATAAAATGCCGTCGGATGCTCCGACGCCCGCTTCCTCGAAGCGCAAGGACAAGGCAGTTAAGCCTAGGCTAGAAGAACCGTCTGTACCGGACGCCGGTTCTTTAGAGGTGTCGGTGGAGCCGGTGGCTCCACCGGAGATTTCTTTGTGTTCCCAGAGTGAGACCTTCTTATTGCAGGATGTGGCCTCTCAGGAGGCAAGTCAGGCTGAGGGGGCTTCTCAGGTTACTATACTCCCCTCCCTTCCTAAGGTGACTAGGCCCTCTCCTTCTGTTTCTAAGGCTTCTCCCAGGGGCAGGCCAGGTTTAGCTTCAGTTGGTGTTACCCCTAGCTCTTCAGGTACTATGCCCAAGAAGCATATGCTTAAAATGGCAGAAGATTTGATTACTTTGATTAGGGGTTCTATGCCCCCTCCTGCTAAGAGACCTAGGGTGGAGCCTGAGCTGGGGGGTTTTGAGCAAGCTTCAGATGTTTCAGAGTCTTCGGCTGAAGACTTGCAGGAGTACTCTCCTTATTCTGATTCTGATGTGGATGATTCTACTCCTTCTGCTACTCCTCCTGAGGATTTTTCTTTTCAGAAACTCTTCATTCCATGAGGGAGCATTTTAAGTGGGAGGGTCAGGACTTCTCTGATTCCAGGAAACGGCTTAGGGAATTTCTGTTTTTAGCCCAGCATAGGCCTTTGGCTATACCTCCTGTTTTGGATGTAGTGGAAGATGTTTTTACAGAGGCTTCTCTTAATCCTGATTCTTTGCCTCCTGCTCCTGTTAAGCCGGATAGATATTACAGGGTGCCTGAAGTTCATAAGTATCTTTTTAAGAGTCCTAGGGCAGACCCAGAAACTGTTAGCCAGGGGCCTAAGGGTGTTAAGGCTTCTGTTATTAAGAATCCGGTTCCTACAGACAAGGAGGCTAGGGCCTTGGATAGATGGGGAAAGAAAGTTTATACTTCTTCCACTCTTGCTATGAGGGCTCTGAATTGCCAGATGTTCTTCGTTCCACATTGCTGCAGTCCTTACTATTGGGTAGTCCGCTGTCCAGTCGGCCCGAATACCAGAGTATATGGCTGACGTCGGTCAGGGCGCATTAGACTGACGTCAGTACGTCAGGGTACTAATGCGCATGACCGACATCATATCCTCAGTCTTTTTTGCCGCATGGTCCGATGCAGAAGCAGTTTTGCGAGTGCAGGTTGGCGTTCTGAAATATTTCCGAAACCGGAGTTTCAGACCGAATCAGAAGTTGGCTAAGTACCCCGTTGGGGAACATTTTGGTTTTTTCTTGCCTCAGTATTTAACCGGATGTCAGAAAAAGTGAATAACTATATTTCTTGTGGGAAACAGATACCTCATAGGGATTACCATACCTTGTGTATACCTTGTTTAGGGCCTGAGCACGACGTTGTTGGATGCCGCTCTTGTGCTAGGTTTAACAAACGCACTATTAAGAGGAGGTTAGACTGTGCCAGGTTAGTGTTTGGGAAGCGTTGCAATTATAAAATGCCGCCGGATGTTCCGGCCCGCTTCGCCAAGAAGCGCAAGGACAAAGCGAAGCCTAGGGTTGATGAACCGGCAGTCCCGGACGTCGGTTCTTTAGAAGGCTCAGTGGAGCCAGAGGTTTTGCCAGGAGTTTCTATGGAGTCTCAGGCAGAAACTTTACTGTTACAGGATGTGCCTTCTCAGGAGGTAGGCCAGGCTGAGGGGCCTTCTCAGGTAACTGTTCTTCCCTCTCTTCCCAAGGTAGTTAGAGCCTCTCCTTCTGTTGCCAAAACTTCTTTGAGAGGTAGGCCAAGTTCAGCTTCAGTGGGGGTTTCTCCTAGCATTTCGGGTTCTGTACCTAAGAAACATATGCTTAAAATGGCAGAAGATTTGATTACTATGATTAGAGGTTCTATGCCCCCTCCTGATAAGAGGCCTAGGGTGGAACCGAGTTTGATAGTTTTGAACAGTGTTCAGAGGCTTCTGAGTCTTCTGGAAGATTTGCTGGAGTATCCTCCTTATTCTGATTCTGATGTGGATGATTCCACTCCTACAGCTTCTCCTCCTGAGGATTTCTCATTTTCAGAGACTCTGCATTCCATGAGGGAGCACTTTAAATGGGAAGGCCAGGATTACTCTGATTCAGGAAAAGGCTTAGGGAATTCTTGTTTTACCCCAGCATAGGCCCTTAGCTATACCTCCTGTGTTGAATGTGGTGGAAGATGTTTTTGCAGAGGCTTCCCTGAACCCTGACTCTTTGCCTCCTGCTCCTGTTAAACCTGATAGGTACTATAGGGTGCTCGAAGCTCATAAGTATTTGTTTAAGAGTCCTAGGGCGGACCCAGAAACTGTTTCTCAGGGGCCTAAAGGTGTTAAGGCCTCTGTGGTTAAAAATCCTGTTCCCACTGATAAAGAGGCAAGGGCTTTGGATAGGTGGGGAAAGAAAGTGTATACTTCTTCCACTCTAGCCATGAGAGCGTTGAATTGTCAGTTTCACATGCTAAAATATCAAAATTATCTCCTTTCACAATTGAAATCTAAGGTGGATGCTTTGGCGGAAGGTATTGAGTGTAAAGAGTTGCTGGATTTGGTTCATGTGTCTGAACAAGTGGGTAAGCATTCTTTGCAATGTGGTTTTGATGCTGTACAGGCCTCCTCGAGGGTGGCTGCCACTAGTTCTGTTCTTCGCAGGCATGCCTGGTTGAGGGATCAGAATTTGGCTGAGCATGTTAAGACTAGGATTTTGGATGCTCCTTTACAGTCTGATGTGTTGTTTGGTTCACCTGTGGAAGCAGTTTTAAAGAAAATGGAGGACAAAGCTAAGTCTATGCAAACTGTTAAAGATTTTTTACAGGTGCAGCCACCGAAGTTTAGTAGAAATTGGCCTGCTAAGGGGTGGACATATCCTGCTTATGATTCCCAGTCTAGGGGTAGGTCTAGACGTGGTAGGGGCAGAGCTCAAGGTTCTTTTAGGCCTAGAACAGGGAGTTCACCTGCTCAGACTTCTGGTGAGGGCAGGGGTCAGTCCTTTCGTAAACAGACCCAATGACCTGCCTTTTCAGCTGCCAGTAGATTCTCGTCTGGCAGCTCCTTTGGGAGGAAGATTGTCTCTTTTCAAAGAAAATTGGGATTTAATTACTCAAGACAGATGGGTGTTGGATATCATTCACCACGGTTACAGGTTTTATTTCCATACATTGCCCCTTTCAAAGGCATGCCAGACGTTCCTCCTCCACAAAGAAAAGAGGCTCACAAGCAAATTTCTCAGTTACTCCAGATGGGGGCCATTCAGCCAGTCCCTGTATCAGAAAGGGGCCTAGGATTTTATTCTCGCCTGTTCCTAGTACCAAAGAAGGGCAACACGTGGAGACCAATTTTGGATTTATCTCTCCTCAACACTTATCTGGACATTCCCAAGTTCAAGATGTTGACGTTACAACAGCTTTTACCTCTGCTGGGCAAAGATCACTGGATGGTAACTTTAGATCTCAAGGAAGCTTACCTTCATGTGCCTATAAGGCTAAGTTGCAGGAAGTATCTGCGGTTTCGAGCTGGAAATTCTCATTATCAGTTCTCTGCATTGCCCTTTGGCTTATCTACTGCGCCCAGAGTATTCACAAAGGTTCTGGCTCCAGTGATAGCTTACTTCAGGCTAAAAGGAATTCAAATCTATCCTTACTTGGACGACTGCCTGATTCTGGCTCAAGAAAAGGAAGACCTTCTACAGCATCTGGAATATGTTATAGCAGTGCTAAGATGCCTAGGGTATTCTGTGAACGAAATAAAGTCCAGTCTAGTACCCTCTCAAGACATGTGCTTTCTGGGTGTGAGACTGAATACAGCAGCCCAGATGGCCTTTTTAACCCCGGACAAACAAAAGAGTCTATCACTTTACTTCCATCAACTATCTCATCAGTCCGTGCTGACTGCAAGGACAGTCCTTCAAGCATTAGGGTTCATGGCATCTTGTATTCTGGTGCTTCCCAATGCCAAACTGCATATGAGGAAGCTACAATGGTATCTCAAAATGTATGGACACAGCACTGCCAGGATTTGGACACTGTCATTCAAATAATACCTTGCCTTCAAAAAGAATTTTTGTGGTGGGCTCAGGAATGTCACCTAAACAAGGGACTCTCTGTGACCCGGCTAGAGGCGAGTCAGATTTTAACGACAGATGCCTCGGACATTGCTTGGGGAGCTCATCTAAATGGAAAGTGGATACAAGACAAGTGGCCTGCCAGACTACAGCATCTACATATCAACATGAAGGAGATGTTAGCAGTCCAGTTTGCATTAATGGCTTTCAAGGAGTTACTTCTTCCAGGGCAGGTGTTGATTCTAACAGACAACACAACTGTCATGTGGTACATCAACAAACAAGGAGGAACACATTCTTATCCTCTATGCAGGCAAGCAATGATTTTATGGGAGACTGCGCTAGGCTTGCAACTAACTCTTCAGGCAAGGTTTCTGCCAGGAGCACAGAACTCCTTAGCAGATGTGTTAAGCAGACAAATCATGGATCCCCACGAGTGGAAACTGGATCTTCATGTATTTCAGAAATTGACAGTGTCATGGGGAACTCCAGACATAGATCTGTTCGCTTCTCCACTAAACCACCAGCTGCCAAAGTTTTGCACAAAGGGGTTTCATCACACAGCTTGGAAAGTGGATGCTCTGTCTTTCAGTTGGAAAAACCTTCATGTGTATGCCTTTCCACCTCTGCCTCTTCTTCCAAAGGTGCTATTAAAAGTCAGACAAGACAAGCCAAGGATGATTTTGATAGCTCCAGATTGGCCTCGGCAACACTGGTACCCACTACTAAGGAGTCTGGTAAGGAAGCCTCCATGGCCTTTACCTTTGATTCCTCATCTGTTATCTCAGAAGGACGGTCATCTGCTCAATGTCAAGCTTCACTCTCTTCATCTAACAGCCTGGCATATTCTTTGTTGAAACACAGCAGGTCTCAACTTCCTCAAGTTTTAAATGTGATTATGGAAGCTAGAAGACCTAGTACAAGGAAAGTGTACGCAGAAAAATGGAAGAGATTTTTATTTTGGAGTACAGCAAAGAATTTGGAGATTTCTGAGCCTAATTTGAGTGTGGCTCTTCAATACCTTACTGAATTATTGGACAAAGGTTTGTCCTTCTCTTCCATTAAGATTCATGCTGCAGCAATTTCAGCTCACTATGATTGTGACCCACCATTGTTTTCGCATCCTTTGTTCAAGCAGTTTCTTAGAGGGGCAAAGAATATAAGACCCCCACGTACAGCTCCTACTCCTGCTTGGGATCTCAATTTTGTGTTGGAAAAACTTACTCTACAACCTTTTGAGCCTGCGGCTACTGCTGACTTGAAATACTTGTCATGGAAGACTGCTTTTCTGTTGGCTATTACTTCTGCAAGAAGGGTGTCTGAGTTGCAGGCCCTTATGGCAGTAGAGCCCTTTTTGATTTTCCATAAGGATAGGGTATCATTACGTACTAATCCTTCCTTTATGCCTAAGGTGGTTTCTAGTGTGGCTTTAAACCAAACTATTCATTTGCCTACTTTTTATGCAGACCCCCAAAATAAAGGGGAAAAGATTTTGCACACTTTAGATGTACACAGGCAATTGCGTTATTATTTAAGCAGGACTAAGGATTTTAGGCAGTCTCAGCAGTTGTTTGTTTCTTTTGCTTTGAATTCAGGGCAAGCCTGTGTCAAAACAAACTATTTCTAGGTGGATTGGGTTTTGCATTGCATTTTGTTATTCCCATCATGGCAAGGAGATTCCAGCTGGGATTAGGCCTCATTCCACTAGGGCTACTGCCACTTCAACAGCATTTCTAAGGGGTGGCAACTAAGGATATTTTGGAGGCAGCTACTTGGAGTTCAGTGCATACTTTCTCTAAGCATTATCACCTTCCTATCTACTCTAAGTCTAGGGCTGGTTTTGCCACAGCTGTTTTGCAAGGCACGTTGTCAGCTCCTACTTCTTTATGATTTGCCAGCCTCCTTACCTCTGCTTTGGGATTCTACCCAATAGTAAGGACTGCAGCAATGTGGAGCGAAGAACATAGTACAGTTTTGTACCTACCATAAATGTAGATGTCCGAGGACCCACATTGCTGCAGTCCAATTTACCCTCCCTCCTTCCCCTCTGTGTTTAGGGGTGGTTGTGTAGGTGAGGTTATATGTTGATATTTTTGTATATATTTTTGTATATATTGTACATATTTTTGGTGCAGGTATTTTGGGCCTTGTCTTTTTAGGGTCTTCTGACATCTGGGGCAAGAAAAGACTGAGGATATGATGTCGGTCATGCGCATTAGTACCCTGACGTACTGACGTCAGTCTAATGCGCCCTGACCGACGTCAGCCATATACTCTGGTATTCGGGCCGACTGGACAGCGGACTACCCAATAGTAAGGACTGCAGCAATGTGGATCCTCGAACATCTACATTTATGGTAGGTACAAAACTGTACTTTTCACATGTTGAAATACCAAAACTATCTCCTTTCACAATTGAAGTCTAAGGTTGATGCTCTGGCAGTAGGTATTGATTGTAAAGAGTTGCAAGATTTAGTACATGTTTCTGAACAGGTGGGTAAGCATTCTTTGCAATGTGGTTTTGATGCTGTACAGGCCTCGTCTAGGGTGGCTGCCACTGGGACTGTTCTTCGCAGGCACGCCTGGCTGAGGGATCAGAATTTGTCTGAACATGTTAAAACAAGGATTTTAGATGCTCCTTTACAATCTGACGTGTTGTTTGGTCCTCCTGTTGAGACAGTCTTAAAGAAAATGGAAGACAAGGCTAAGTCTATGCAGACTGTTAAAGATTTTTTGCAGGTCCAGCCTCCAAAGTTTAGTAGAAATTGGCCTACTAAGGGGTGGACGTATCCTTCTTATGATTCCCAGTCTAGGGGTAGATCTAGACGTGGTAAGGGCAGAGCTCAGGGCTCTTTCAGGCCTAGAACAGGGAGTTCTCCTGCACAGGCTTCGGGTGAGGGCAGGGGTCAGTCCTTTCGTAAGCAGACCCAATGACCTACCTTTTCAGCTGCCAGAGCCTGCTCGTCTGGCGGCACCTTTGGGAGGAAGGTTGGCACTTTTCAAAGAAAATTGGAGTTTAATTACCCAGGACAGATGGGTATTGGATATCATACACCACGGCTACAGGTTTTATTTCCATACCTTGCCTCCTTTCAAAGGCATGCCAGACGTTCCTCCTCAACAAAGAATAGAGGCTCACAAACAGGTTTCTCTGTTGCTCCAACTAGGGGCCATACAGCCGGTCCCTCTGCCAGAAGTGGGCCTAGGATTTTATTCTCGCCTGTTCCTAGTACCAAAGAAGGGGAACACGTGGAGACCAATTTTGGATTTATCTATCCTCAACACTTATCTGGACATTCCCAAGTTCAAAATGTTGACGTTGCAGCAGCTTTTACCTCTGCTGGGCAAAGATCATTGGATGGTAACTTTGGATCTCAAGGAGGCTTACCTTCATGTTCCTATCAGACTCAGTTGCAGAAAGTATCTGCGTTTTCGAGCTGGGACTTCTCACTATCAGTTCTCTGCATTGCCCTTTGGCTTATCTACTGCGCCCAGAGTGTTCACGAAAGTTCTGGCTCCAGTGATAGCTTTCTTCAGACTAAAAGGAATACAGATCTATCCTTATTTGGACGACTGCCTAATTCTGGCTCAAGGAAGGGAAGAACTTCTTCATCATTTGGAATATGTGATAGCAGTGCTAAGATGCCTAGGGTATTCTGTGAACGAAATAAAGTCCAGTCTAATACCCTATCAAGACATGTGCTTTCTGGGTGTGAGACTGAATACAGCAGCCCAGATGGCCTTTTTAACCCCGGACAAACAAAAGTCTATCCCTTTACTTCCATCAACTATCTCATCAGTCCGGGCTGACTGCAAGGACAGTCCTTCAAGCCTTAGGGTTCATGGCATCTTGTATTCTGGTGCTTCCCAATGCCAAACTGCATATGAGGAAGCTACAATGGTATCTCAAAAATGTATGGACACAGCATTGCCAGGATCTGGACACTGTCATTCAAATAATACCTTGCATTCAGAAGGAATTTTTGTGGTGGGCTCAGGAATGTCACCTAAACAAGGGACTCTCTGTGACCCGGCCAGAGGCAAGTCAGATTTTAACGACAGATGCCTCAGACAAAGCTTGGGGAGCTCATCTAAATGGAAAGTGGATACAAAACAAGTGGCCTGTCAGACTACAACATCTACATGTCAACATGAAGGAGATGTTAGCAGTCCAGTTTGCATTAATAGCTTTCAAGGAATTCCTTCTTCCAGGACAGGTGTTGATTCTAACAGACAACACAACTGTCATGTGGTACATCAACAAGCAAGGGGGAACGCATTCTTATCCTCTGTGCAGGCAAGCAATGATTTTGTGGGAGACTGCTCTCAGTTTACAGCTCAATCTTCAGGCAAGGTTTCTGCCGGGAGCACAGAACTCATTAGCAGATGTGTTGAGCAGACGAATTATGGATCCCCATGAGTGGAACTTGGATCCTCTTGTATTTCAGAAATTGACAGTGTCATGGGGAACTCCAGACATAGATCTGTTCGCTTCTCCACTAAACCATCAGCTGCCAAAGTTTTGCACAAAAAGGTTTCATCCCACAGCTTGGAGAGTGGATGCTCTTTCTTTCTTTCAATTGGAGCAATCTTCATGTGTATGCCTTTCCACCTCTGCCTCTCCTCCCAAAGGTACTTCTGAAGGTCAGACAGGACAAGCCAAGGATGATTTTAATAGCTCCAGATTGCCCTCGACAGCACTGGTACCCATTACTAAGACGTCTAGTACGGAAGCCTCCATGGCCTTTGCCTTCGATTCCACACCTGTTGTCACAGGAGGACAGCCATTTGCTCAATGTCAAGCTTCACTCTCTGCACCTAACAGCCTGGCATATTCTGTTTTGAACCATAGTGGGCCTCCACTTCCTCAGCAAGTTTTGAATGTTATTTTGGAAGCTAGGAGGCCTAGTACAAGGAAACTGTACGCAGGCAAATGGAAGAGATTTTTGTTTTGGAGTGCAGCAAAAGATTTTGATGTTTCTGAGCCTAATTTGTGTGTGGCTCTTCAATATCTTGCTGAGTTACTAGACAAAGGTTTGTCTTTCTCTTCTATTAAAGTTCATGCTGCAGCAATTTCAGCTCACTATGATTGCGACCCGCCATTGTTTTCTCATCCTTTGTTCAAGCAATTTCTTAGAGGGGCAAAGAATATAAGACCCCCACGAAGAGCTCCTACTCCTGCTTGGGATCTCAATTTTGTGTTGGAGAAACTCACTCTACAACCTTTTGAGCCTGCAGCTACTGCTGAGTTGAAATATTTATCATGGAAGACTGCTTTTTGTTGGCCATTACCTCTGCAAGAAGGGTTTCTGAATTACAGGCCCTTATGGCAGTTGAGCCTTTCTTGATTTTCCATAAGGATAGGGTATCATTACGTACTAATCCTTCCTTTATGCCTAAGGTGGTTTCTAGTGTGGCTTTAAACCAGACTATTCATTTGCCTACTTTTTATGCAAATCCCCAAAATAAGGGGGAAAAGATTTTGCACACTTTGGATGTACACAGGCAGTTGCGTTATTATTTGGACAGAACTAAAGGGTTCAGGCAGTCTCAGCAGTTGTTTGTTTCTTTTGCTTTGAGTTCTCAGGGCAAGCCTGTGTCAAAACAAACTATTTCTAAGTGGATTGGGTTTTGCATTGCTTTCTGTTATTCCCATCATGGCTAGGAGGTTCCAGCTGGGATTAGGCCTCATTCCACTAGGGCTACTGCCACTTCAACAGCTTTTTTGAGGGGAGTGGCAACCAAGGATATTTTGGAGGCAGCCACTTGGAGTTTTGTGCATACTTTCTCTAGGCATTATCACCTGCCACTTTACTCTAAGTCCAGGGCTGGTTTTGCCACTGCGGTTTTGCAGGGCATTTTGGCAGCTCCTGCTTCCTTGTAGTTAGCCATCCTCCCTTACCTCTGCTTTGGGATTCTACCCAAGTGTAAGGACTGCAGCAATGTGAGATGAAGAACATAGTACAGTTTTGTACCTACCATAAATGTAGATGTTCGAAGATCCACATTGCTGCAGTCCAATTTACCCTCCCTCCTTCCCCTCTGTAGTTGGAGGTGGTTGTGTGGGTTGGGTTGTACATATTGTGTATATTGTATATATATTGTACATATAGTTAGTGCAAGGGTGGTTGGTTATTTGTTTGCTGTCTTTTGGTTTTGACCTTTATTTTTAAGGTCTTCTGACATCTGGGGCAAGAAAAGACTGAGGATATGACGTCGGTCATGCGCATTTGTACCCTGACGTCCTGACGTCAGTTAAATGCGCCCTGACCGACGTCAGCCTTATACTTTGATATTCGGGCCGACCGTGGACAGCGGACTACCCAAGTGTAAGGACTGCAGCAATGTGGATCTTCGAACATCTACATTTATGGTAGGTACAAAACTGTACTTTTCCTGTGTCCAACAGAGCCACTCAAGGCAAATCCAGATGCTCAAAATGCTCCAGATATCAATCACAGGGTTCTTACAGGTCAAAGCAATGGGGTGCCTCCACCTCCAAATCTGGAGGAAACGTAGCACAACCCTACAGTAAGCAGTCCCAGTGTCTTCCCTCTACCGTCACCAAGCACTTAACTTTTGACAGCCCCCTTGGGGGGGGAAACTAGCACTTCATGCTCAAAATTGGCAGTTAATTACCCAGGACAAGTGGGTATTAAACATAGTATCCCAGGGGTACAGATTTAATTTCCATACTTTACCAATTCCAAACGGTTGGCCAGATCTGCCACAAAATCAGTGGGCAGAGGCTCAAACAAGTTATGCCCCTCATGGATATGGGGGCTATTCAACCAGTACCAGGAAAGGAAAAAGGACAAGGTTTTTATTCAAGACATTTCCTGGTACCCAGAGAAGACCATGCCTGGTGTCCAATACTGGACTTATCGATTCTGAACACGTTCCTGGACATTCCAAAATTCAAACTGCTGACTTTACAACAGCTACTGCCTATGCTGGGTAGGAACGCTTGGTTAGTGACTCCAGACTTGAGGCATACCTGCATATCCCAATAAGGGAATCATGCAGAAGATACATCCACTTCAAGGCAGGTTTTCTGCATTACCAATTCTCTGCACTGCCCTTTGGCTTGTCTACTGCACCCAGGGTCTTTACAAATTGCCTGGCACCAGTAATTGCATTTTGCAGACGAAGCATACAAATTTATCCTTATCTGGACGACTGTCTCATTCACGCAGAGGACAAGGACACTCTTCTTCAACATCTGGCATTTGTAAAAAGGCTTCTAACATGCCTAAGGTACACCATAAACGAAAAGAAATCCCAACTGGTACCCTCTCAAATAATTACATTCCTGGGTGCAAGCTTGAATAAAGCTGCCCAGATATCTTACCTTATGCCAGACAAAGGCAACTGACAACATACTTCAAACAAATGGCAGCAAAAACCCAGTTATCTGCAAGACAAATTCTGCAGACTTTGTGGTTCATAGCATCCTGCATTCTACTAATTCCATATGCGAGACTGCATATGAGGAAACTACAGTGGTACCTAAAAAGTTTATGGAGTCAACATTGTCACAGTCTGGAAACAGATTCCTCTCATCCCCTGCCTACAACAGGAGTTTCTTTGGTGGGCAGAGACATGTCAACAAAACAAGGGACTGTCATTCACTCTACCCCCTGCCACCCAAACCCTAACTACAGATGCATCAGACTATGCTTGGGGGGGCCACCTGGCAAGGAGATGCATTCAGGGCAAATGGAGCCCAAAACAAATGCATCTGCATATCAACCAGAAAGAGATGCTAGCTGTTCAGAATGCTCTGAAGCATTCAAGGGCTTACTTCATCCAGGACCACTACTGATAGACTCAACACCACGGTTATGTGGTACATAAACAAGCAGGGGGGTACACATTCCTACCCCCTTTGCAGACTAGCCATGGCATTGTGGAACACAGCTTTGACTTAACAAATACATCTTCAAGCTCAGTTCCTGCCAGGAAAACAAAATACTCTGGCAGACGACCTAAGCAGAAATCTTATGGACCCGCACGAATGGAAACTGGATCCACAAATTTTCAGCATGTTACACAGAAGTGGGGGACCCCAGACATAGATCTGTTTGCCTCTCCCCAAAATTATCAGCTGGAAAAATTCTGCACAAGATCTTATCACAGAAAAGCATGGAAAGTGGATGCCCTATCCTTCAGCTGGAAAAAACTATCAGTCTATGCCTTTCCCCCTCTACCTCTTCTCTCAAAAGTCTTACTAAAAGTCAGATAGGAAAAACCAAAAATGATCCTAGTTGCTTCGGACTGGCCTCACCATCACTGGTACCCAATTCTAAGGAATATGTGTCAACTGCCTCCTTGGTACTTGCCTCAAATACCTCATCTACTGTCTCAGCAGAACAATCAAATTCTGCACACTCAGCTCCAAACTCTGAACCTTGCAGCATGGCTGATCATTTAATTATTCAAACAACACCTCTCAGTAAATCTGTGATGGATGTCATTTTGGAAGCCAGAAGGCCTAGTACTAGAAAATCTTATGCTGATAAATGGAAGAGATTCTGTGCTTGGAACCAAGCACAAGGAATGGGCACAGCAAATCCCAATATTCCTCAGATTTTACAATGTTTGACTGAGATGCTTGACAAGGGCCTATCTTTTTCTTCAGTAAAAATACATGCCTCTGCCATCTCGGCTCATTACAACACCGAGCCTCCCCTCTTTTCTCATCCTCTGCTTAAACAGTATCTTAGGGGGGCCAAAAATTTAAGGCCTCCCAGAAGATCACCAACTCCTGCATGGGACCTCAACTTTGTGCTGGAAAAACTCACACTGCCTCCTTTTGAACCAACAGCTACTGAGGATATAAAATTTCTGTCTTGGAAAACAGCTTTCCTCTTGGCAGTCACTTCAGCAAGAAGGGTTTCAGAACTACAGGCTCTCATGGCTGTGGAGCCTTTTATTACATTTTACCTGGACAGGGTGTCCCTCAGGACCAATCCTTCTTTTATGCCTAAGGTGGTATCCAGTGTGGCTCTTAACCAGACATTTCACCTGCCAACATTTTACCTAAATCCGCAGAACAAGGGGGAGCAGATTCTGCATTCATTGGATGTACACAGACAGCTAAGATTCTACTTAAACAGGACCAAATCTCTAAGGAAGTCTGAGCAACTACTGGAAGCATTTGCTGCAGGGTCAGAGGGGAAGGCTATATTAAAGCAGACTATTTCTAAGTGGATACGCCACTTCATTCGTTTCTGCTACTTGCATCATGGTAAACCTGTGCCCAAGGAGATCAGGTCACATTCCACCAGGGCTGTTTGTACCTCAGCAGCTTTTCCTAGAGGGGTTCCAACCAAAGACATTCTAGAGGCTGCTACTTGGAGCTCTGTTCATACCTTCACAAAGATTTATCATTTGCCTCTCTTCTCCAAATCCAGGGCAGGCTTTGCCACTGCAGTTCTGCAGGGCCTTATAGCCGCTCCTAATGCTATTTAGTTCCATCCTCCCTTCCGTAGCTTTGGGATTCTACCCAAATGTAATGACTGCAACAATGAAGCATGAAGAGCATAGTACAGTTGTGTACACTTACCATAAATGTAGATGTTCGAGTATATTCACTGTTGCAGTTCGGGTTACCGTTACCCACCATTCCCCTTTTCTATAACTTTTTTTCCCTTCACTATATAAGCCTTTGTGGTGTATTTGCTTTTAGATGAAGGTAAAGTTTGTTGCATGTATTTCTGTTTTTTTTTTGCTCCCCATTTGGGGGGAACCTGACATCTGGGGCAAGAAAAAATGAATAAAATGGCGTTGGCTGCATGTTTTATACCCCTGACGTGCTGGAAGAGGAGACAGCAACCCGACGCAGGGCCCAAGACTTTGTTATTCAGGCTGACTGAGGGGAACCTGCCAGCAGATTACCCAAATGAAATGACTGCAACAGTGAATACACTCTAACATCTACATCAATAAGTACACAACTGTACGTACTGATGCACACTCTTTGTGCTTTTATTGTTTGGGGGCGTCCCACTTGTCTGTTGACCTGCCCTGTACTGTTTGTGAGAACTTTTCAAATAGAACCTTGTTGGAAAGGAAAAACAAGCTGTTACTGAAGGGACTTCTTAAATCTCCCTTTTCGGAGGCTTCTGGGTTGGAGGCCTCAACCCCTCCTAGAGTCCATAAGAAAATCTTGGATGTTCCTATCAAGACTAAAATCTTTGCCTTCGTCCCTTGCTGGGGACTCCCACCAACGAAAACCTAAAAAGGCTAAAGTGTTGGCTCCGGAGCTCACTCAGTCAGCCTCACTGATTTCGGTGCCTAGATCTTCATCACTGAGGCCTTCGGCTCTATTAGTGATCTCTGCTCTGTCTTCTCTTGCAGCCTTCACTACATCAGCACAGAGTGGCTCCTCGGTTCAGACTTTTACCACTGTATCGGCACCGACCGTTCAGTTGGTGCAGACCTTGACCATGTCGGCTCCGACATCTTACTCAGAACCGACGCCTTTATTGTTGACTCCAGTTTTGTTGGTTTCATCTTCAGTACAGACAACCACTTAGGCACTGATCCCTGTGTCGGTGCAGACCATGACCTAGGCACCAATGACTTCTTTGGTGTAGACACCCGTAGTCCAGTCTCTCTTGGCACCATTGTTCTCGGTACGGACTGTTGAGATAGGCACCAAGTTTGCCTCTTCTGTGGACAGGCCTGTTTTTTCCTCAGTCTCCGTGAGGTCCACTAGAAGCCTTTCTGAACACAATGTGTTGCGTCTTGTGGATCAGCTGCTCTTGGCCAGAGGTATCCCACCCCCAGGAACTATCCTTCCTTGAGATGTGATCACCTGTCTCCAAAGATCCCTTCTTATTCTCCTCCTTCATTGCCTATGAAGTCCATGGATATAGTACAGTCTTCCCCTTCTGCAGTTCCCTTTATGGATCTCACTAAAGAACTGCAGTTGCCTTCATGGCAGGAAAGTTTTGCTATGACCCAGGATGTCAGTTGTGAAACGCATAGTTTGCTGCTCCACAGCCATCCAGGGACCCCGGGTCGTCAGGCTGAGACACTTAGGGGAGGGTAGACCCCTGTCCTAGACATTCACTCCTCTTCAGGTGGACCAGCCTTCCGACTGATGGCGAAGGCTTTCGCTGCTGCTGACGATACTGAACTGTCTATCCCTCCGCCCTCCTCTGGTACACTGGTTTCACAAGTCGCATTGAGTGGACACCGGGTGCAAGGGCCTCAGGACATACTCCCACAGGAAACCCCTTTTCTGCTGTCTTCCCCAGCTTCTCCCGCTGAGGAAGTCCACCGGAAAAGTTTGTGTAAGAGGAAACACATGGACTCCACAGAAGGGTCCCTCACTGAAGACACAGATTTAGATGAGGGGGAAGGATCCCCTTGGTCACCCTTTGAGGTATCCTTTGGTGATATCCTCGAAATCATGAAACAGAGAGATGACTGGCAGTCCTCTAATCTGACCTCTGAGGAATCTGTGTTCCTGCAGGCCTTTCGTGCCCGGCCCCACACCTCCTGGGTTACTCCACCTGCCGATGAACTTGTCCGGCTTATCGTGCAGCGTGCTTGGAAGGCTCCTGACACCATCAAAACTATTCCCCGGAGGCCAGATAAGATTTTGTCCCCTCCTGCTACGGATCCTCATTGGTCAAACGGTCTTCCTTTGGATTCTTTGGTGGTGGCAGCCGCAACAAAAAAGATCTGGCAGAAGAGCCAGACTGTCCATCCGCCTAACTGAGTCCCGGGCCCTGGACAGGATAGGGAAGCGCACCTTTGCATCAGCGACCTTTACTGTCAGGTCCCTGAATTATATGGCACACTTTACCAGGCTTCAAAGGGATCTGATTTCTGAGCTTTCTGAAACCTTGGCTGGTGCCATGTCTGATGAGGTCCATGACAAAGTGGCCTCTCAGCTGATATCTCGCGCATCAGAAGGAGCAGCTAGAGCAGTGGGTTCAGCTGTGGTCTTGAGACGACACACCTGGATGCGCTTGTGCAATTTCACAGAACCCTTTAAGGCTTCCTTTCTTAATGCTTCCATTGAGGCCTCCTCATTGTGTGGACCCAAAAGTTAAAAGCACACTGGCCAGATGTGAACAGGATGGTAAGACCCTTTCTGCCGTAGGTGTCCGCTGTTCTTCCCCTAGAGTGCTTTCTCCCGAAACCAAAAGAGTGGGAGGATATGGTTCAAGAAATCTCAGGGTCCTTTCCATGACACACAGGCCGAGTTCTCCCCTAGAGGCAGAGGGGGAAACTCACAGGGAAGATGCTCCTTTTGGGGCAGAGGGGATCCGCGTAACCATTGTTCCAGGGATTCTTTCCCTGGCCAGTCCTACCAGCGCTCCTGAAGAGCGGCCCAACTCCTTTCCTCTGGAGGTGGTTGGAGGACATTTCTCCTTGTCCTCTTTTGCCTGGCTAACCATCACCAACAATTCTTGGGTACAAAGGATTATAACCAGAGGTTATCATATCCCCTTCAATCTTTAATCCTGTCCCTTCAAAAAACCTTCCCAATGTTCCACCCAGTCAAAGGGAAGAAGCAGCACCAAATAGGATCCGGATTCTACTCGACTATTTTTGGTGCCAAAGAAAACCAGGGACTGGAGCCCAATTTTGGATCTCAGTGTATTGAACAAGTTTGAGTGTACAAAAATTCCGGATAGTCACAATAGTCTATCCTAGACTTTTGGAGAAAGACGATTGGATGTGCTCGATAGATCTTAAAGATGCGTACTACAACATAAAAGTGGACAGGCCATCAAGAAGATTTCTGCACTTCTGTGTGGGAGCCAGTCATGACCAGTTCAGAGTACTGCCCTTCAGACTCTCTACAGCCCCCAAAGTGTTCACAAAGTGCATGGCAGTTGTCACAGCTCACTTGCGACTTCAAGGATTCCAGGTGTTTCCATACCTAGACGACTGGCTCATTTCCGCCCCCACCAGACATCGACTGGAAGAAGCCCTGGCATACACTCTCCTCGTTGCACAAAGGCTAGGCATAACCATAAACTGGCAAAAATCCAATCTCACCCCATCTCAGTCGACAGAATTCATAGGGGTTATCTGGGACACAAAGGACTGCAGAGCTGCTATTCCAGAACACAGAATTTTAAGGATAAAGCAACAACTGATTCCAATCCTTTCAAGGGAGAAATCCACGGATCACTCTGTTCTGCAGCTGTTGGGCTCCATGGCAGCCTCCATCACCATTGTCCCCCTGGCCAGGTTTCACAAGAGGCTTCTACAATGGCTACTGCTCACCCAATGGTATCCCTTCCAGCATCCTGTTTCAGCCATGATTCGAGTAACCCACAGGTGCAAACAGGATTTAAATTGGTGGATGACACACAATCTGTCACAATGGTCTCGCCCCTTTTCCCCCCAGCAACCCAAGGCCACAGTGACCACGGATGCCTCTTTGATGATGGGGGGGGGGCTAGGTCAGGGACAGACAGTCCAAGGCACTTGGTCTGAACTGGAGGCCCATCTGCATATAAATGTTCTGGAGCCGAGGGCGGTGCTTCTGGCCTTGCAAGCATTCCATCCACTGATGCCATCTGGGACAATTGCAATTGAATCAGACAACATGGCGGTGGTCTGGTACATCAACAAGCAAGGTGGAACCAAATCTTACCCCCTTTGTCGAGAGGGCATGAGGATATGGCAATGGGCGTTGGCTGCCAACCGTTTTCTTCTAGCAACGCAAATTTCCGGGAGTTCCAACGTGATAGCAGACAGACTCAGCAGGTGTGTTCTTCAACCTCACGAGAGGTCCCTGAATCCCTTGATAGTGGCAGAGATCTTCCACCGCTGGGGCCGCCTTGTTGCGACCTCTTTGCATCCCCGACTAACTACAAATGCAGCAATTACCCACCTCCATAGGTATCACAAGGGATAAGAAACTAAGAGTAATGCTACTCAATGCCAGAAGTCTAAAACTCAAGATGCACGCACTGGAAACTCTCCTTAGCATGGAGAACATCGATATCTGTGCAGTAACAGAAACCTGGTTCAGGGCTCCCGAGAGCACCCCAGCACTACCAGGTTATACCTCATACCATGCTTTTCGGCCCCAGAACTTGGACCGAACCACAAAAGGAGGGGGGAGTATCGATATTCATCAAAGATACCCACACCTCCAGGTTGGTGGCAAAGCACGAAGCATCAGAGACTATCCATGTGCAACTAACTGGGTAAAACTGCCTTCCAGTTTATAGCCTGCTACAGACCACCCTCCCAAACCCAGGTACCCCACTCGGCTTTCCTGAGAACATTGGAAAATATGAAGGTCTCTCCAAACACCATTATATTGGGCGACTTCAACTACCCAAACTTAGACTGGGAGCATTACTCTAGCTCCAACACCCTAGCCCAAAGGTTCCTAGAATTTATAAACTCAAATGCTATGGAACAACTTGTTACCACTCCCACAAGAGGGGAAAACATACTGGACCTGATCATCACCAACATGGGGACTCTATGCTCCAGACCAGAAGTGTATCCCTCACTGGTAAGATCAGACCATAAACTAATCTCACTGGATATTCACATCCCGACCCCACCCCCTGCCCAGAAAACCACAGTGAAAAACTTCTCTAAAGCAAATTTCACACTCCTCAAAACTGAGGTGGAATCCTTCAAAGCCCCGGGCCTGTGGAAAATCGCCCAGACTGCAGAATCCTTTATAAACGCATTCTATGAACACCTTCAGGAATGCATGGATCATGCGATCCCAAATAAAACCAAGACCCAATCCTCCAAAGGCAGACGTCCTGTCTGGTGGACCCCAGCCATAAACAAACTATACAATAGAAGGAGGAAGCTACTAAATGATAGAGCAAAATCCCAAAAAGGGAAGGCATCACTGATCAGTATTAGCAAAAAACTGCGGGCACACATAAAATTGTCTAAGGCCAGCTTCGAGAGAAAAATTGCACAGGACACCAAGGATAATCACAAGGCTTTCTTTAGTTATGTTAGGAACCTGGGTGGTAATTCCCAGATATGCTCAGAATTAGTCCAAAATGACAAAAAATACACCGAACCCACAGACATTGCCAACATCCTAGCTGACAGGTTCAGCGCAAACTTCTCCCCCCCACCAAAAGGGCAAATATCTATCCCAGCAGAGTGCTGCCCCTGACATCTCAGATGCTCAGGTAAGAGCCGCCTCTCCAAAGCAAAAACACAGCATCAATGGGACCAGATGGTGTCCCGGGCTGGCTCCTACATGAACTCCAAGAAGAGCTAAACCCAAACATAAAACTACTGTTCAATCTCAGCCTTACTACAGGATATGTGCCCAAAGAGTGGCGTATAGCAACAGTGGTCCCTCTCCATAAAGGTGGTGCCTCAACGGATCCTGGAAACTATCGCCCCATAAGCCTGACTAGCTTGGTCTGCAAAGCTATGGAAAGGATCATCATGGACCTCATAAATAAAGATATTGGGGACCTACAAACACTGGATCCTACCCAGTTTGGCTTTAAGGGCAGATCATCCTCTTAAACCTGGTTGATTTCTTTGAAACAGTCACCAAGGCCATTGATGAGGGGAAGGTGGTCCACACAGCCTACCTGGACCTCGCAAAAGCCTTCGATACAATACCCCACTCGGGCATTATAGATAAGCTCACCAGCTTAAATATAACCCCCTATGTCTCTAGATGGATTGCAAACTGGCTCAAGGACAGAACACACATGGTTAGAATTGCTGGAGCCATGTCAGACTCCAAACCAGTTACAAGTGGTGTCCCACAAGGCTCAGTCCTGGGACCTCTCTTGTTCGGTATATATTTCTCTGAGGTACAGGCCAACACGGAAGGACTGTGGCTGACCAAGTTCGCAGATGACTGCAAACTGGGCGCCATAATCGACTCTCCAGCCGACACAAGCATCCTCCAAAAGGGCCTCATAGAAACAGACAACTGGTGCCAGAGCCATGGCCTCAAGCTAAATGCCAAAAGTGTATAGTCATCCCCTTTGGCAAAAACAGTGCCCACAAATTACCACATAGGTGGTAATCCATTAAGTACAGAAGAAGTAATTAGGGACCTGGGGACCCAAGTTGATAGCAATCTCTCATTTGACAACCACGTGGCCAAAGTGGTTAGAAAAACATTTTATATAGCCCACCTAATCATGAAGGGATTCACATCTAGATCAGTGGAGGTCATCGTGCCTCTTTACTCATCCCTCATCAGGCCCATAATTGAGTGCAATGCCCCTTTTGGGATGTACCTTACCAGACACCTGCAGCAACTGGAAAGACCCCAAAAGTACCTCACCAGGATGATCAAAGGGCTCAAACAGATGCCATATGCTGCCCGGTTAAAGAAACTCCAGCTGTACTCAGTGGCATACCGCCTGTTCAGAGGCGATCTGTGCCTGACGTATAAAGCCATGTCCAACCCGGAATTATTGGACATGCTGCACCTCAGAAAATCCAAATCCCATCGAGCTACGCACTCGAGAGACTTGAACCTCAGCACTGAAATAAATAGGACATGCTGGAGGGACAGATTCATAACCCAGAGGATCCCTTCACTCTGGAATAAAATCCCAGTCCAGGTTAGGCGGAGTCCCTCATTGACTCTCTTCAAGAGGAATCTTGATGAGTGGATGGGAGATCGTAGGTTTACCCCGGGTATCACTTCTGTGTCACTGTTAGACAGAGGCACAGTATACTAACCTCGAAAAAGGGCATAGCAAAATAAATTCACATATTCTGGTTAGGCTTATAAATGCCCTAGGGCAGATAGCCTAGTATGAACCTATGAACCTAATTACTTCGCCCTGATTCCCCCTCCTTTGACAGTCACCCAGGGACGCTCTAGTGCACGATTGGCCCTCGGGTCTTCTTTACGCATTCCCACCCTTTCCCCAGTTTCTGAAGAAAGCCTGTTGGTTGAAGAGCAAGGTGATCCTCATAGCACCATATTGGCCTCAAAAGATTTGGTTCCCCTTCCTTTGGCCTCACCTACTAGATTGACCATGGATTCTCCATCCAACCCCAGAGTTGATCTCACATCCACAGAACCTGATAAATCCCAACTTGTGCAGCCTGAAGCTCATGGCTTGGCTACATCAATTTCCTTGATTGCCAGGCAGAATGATCTTTCTTTACCAGTACGTGACATTCTCATTGCATCTCATAAGTCTTCCACTAGAATTACTTATCTGAGCAAGTGGAAAAGATTTACCTGTTGACTGAAAGATAAACAAGTAGATCCCTTCTCAGCACCAGTGTCGATAATACTAGACTATCTGGCCGACCTTTTCCAATTGGGTCTATCGGCCTCTACCATTAGAGTTCATTTGGCTGCAATTTCTAATTTTCATGAGGGTGTCCAAGATTCCTCTCTTATGTCCCACAAATTGTGCAAGACCTTCATAAAAGGTGTGAATCATCTGAAGCCACCTTTTAGAGAACCTATTCAACCATGAGAGTTTAGTTCTACAAGCTCTGACAATGCCACCTTTCGAACCAGCCTCTTCTTGCGACCTCAAGCATTTGTCATGGAAAACCTAGTTTTTGGTCGCCATTACTTCTGCCAGACGTATTTCTGAGCTTCAAGCTTTATGTATCAAGAGTCCATACTTGATTTTTCATAGAGATAGTGTCTCTGAGAACTAATCCATCTTTTCTGCCAAAAGTGATCTCTGATATGTCCATTAATCAAACCATTGAATTGCCAGTTTTCTTTCCCAATCATTTAAACAGAGGAGAATATTGCCTACATACTCTAGATATCCACAGGCAAATCCATTTTTACTTAAACAGGACTAGGTCCTTTCGTAAATCTGACCAGTTATTTTTGGCTTTTTCTGGACCTAGATTACGATCTGCTGTTGCTAAGGTCACATTAACTAGATGGTTGACGGACTGTGTGACCTTCATTTATACACAACGTAATATCTCGTTGCCTTCTACCATGAAAGCTCATTCAGCTAGGTCGGTGGCAACTTCTGCTGCCTTCCATGCCAGAGCTTCTTTACATGACGTCTGTGCAGCTGCAACTTGGGCTACCCCTCATACCTTCATCAATCATTACAAATTGGATTTGGCCTCCAGGGGAAGAGCATCTTTCAGTTCTATGGTGCTCAGGAATGTCCTTCCATGAGAGCCTCCCAGGAATAGAGGTAGCTGGGGACTCTGTCTCATGCGTAATGAATGAACGAGGATTAACAATATCAGATAAAGAAGTTATGTCTTGCCATAACATTCCATCTGTATTGTTGATCCTCGTTCAGTCATTACGACCCTCCCTCCTTCCCCCTCCTGTGGTTTCTAGTGGATCTCACCAACCGATTCTCTTAGGTTATTTGACCAGAGGTAGCCTCTACCTTCTTTGACTTGCAAACTCAATCTGAGGTAACAGGGAGAGGGGGATTGTGGGTAAGAGTTTAGCTCGAGAGTTTGAAGCTGACGTGAGCTTGGAAAATGGCCTGCTCGGTTCCGAGGTCGGAACAGATACCCATGCGTAATGACTGTACGAGGATCAACCATACAGATGGAACGTTATGGTAAGACGCAACTTCTTTTTCTCACCCTCTGGATATCTCCTTTCCCCTTCCTGCCATGCCTGAAAAACGAACTGGAATGGTGGATTCCAACCTTCAATCTCAACCAGGGCATACCCTTGCAGATACCTCCACCCTTACAGCAAATCTTCACAGGTGCTTCAGACCTGGGTTGGGCGGCAGTTCTACACCACCACCACAAACTAAGCAAAGTGCAGGGAGACTGGTCTCCACTCAGGCAAAGGGACCACATCAACATCAAAGAGATGAGTGCCCTTCACCTAGCATTGCACATCTTCCAACAAGTCACCAGGCACCGTGAAAGTAGTCACAGACAATATGACTGTGTTGTGGTACATAAACTAGTGGGGGGGGGGGCAAGGTCTTACCTTCTTTGCAGTCTAGCCATACATATTTGGTCCCTAGCATCAACACTACATATTTGTCTGCAAGCAGTGTACATTCCTTCAGCAGGGAATGCAATGGCTGACACTTTCAGCAGCATCTCTGCACCCTCTTACAAATGGATGCTTCACAGCAATGTGTTCCTAGATCTTCTACATAAGTGGGGTATTCTTCAGGCAGATCTGTTTGCCTCCTCCCAAAACAGGCAGATGCCTTGGTTTTGTACAAGGGATCCACATCCCCAGGCAAGTGGACGTCTTGTCTTTTTCTTGGGTGGGGATTCATCTTTATGCCTTTCCCCCCTTTCACACTGATTCAGAAGGTCCTTCTGTATATTCAGAGGGACAAACCAAAAATCCTGCTGGTGAGACCCTTTTGGCCAAGACAGCATTGGTTTTCCCTTCACCTTTTAGCCAAGGGCAATCACCACAGGTTACCCTACCATCTTGACCTACTCACACAAGACAGGGGGTCTCTAATATACCCTCGGGTGATAAATCTCAGACTCACTTTATGGGTGATAGAGTTCTGATCCCCTTCAGACACCTATACTCAGAGGGACGTATTCACTGTCCTGCAGGAGGCTAGGAGATCCAGTACCAGGAGAAATTTTGTCAAAATGGAAAAGATTCTACAAGTGGTGTCAAAAGAAAAAAAACAGGACCATTTACTCATTCCTGTTCCCATGGTCCTTCCTTACTTGTGTGAGCTTCTACATTCAGGACTGACGTACTGTTTTGTTAAGGTCCACTTGTCTGCCATTAACACATGTCTTCCCTTGGTATCTCTTTTGGTATCCAGGTTCGAGGTTAAGCTCTTGTTGAAAGGGGTCCTCCATATTAGACCCCCCCCCCCCATAAGCAAATACGTCCTACATGGGACTTAAATTTTGTTCTTGAAAAACTCACCTTAGCTCCATTTGAGCTAGCTCACTCAGCTTTATTGAAGCTATGTACCTGGAAAACAGTGCTGCTGGTGGCCCTCACATCTGCCAGGAGGGTTTCAGAAATTCAAGCCCTGATGGCCATCCCTCCTTACCTCATCTTCCATAAAGACAGGGTCTCCCTCAGGACTTTAACCCTTCCTTTATGCCTAAGGTGGTTAATGAGCTATCCTTGAATCAGACTGTTAACCTTCCTGTCTTCTCTCAACCACAAAATTCCTCTGAAAGAACTCTACATTTCTTAGATGTCCACAGACAACTTGGGTATTACCTGGACAAAATCAAACTTTGTCTGATCAGCTGTTTGCCTCCTTTCATCCAAGGGCCTTGGGGAAAGCAGTCCCAAAACAGACTATATCTTCATGGATCTCAAAGGCCATCTCTGCATGCTACTCCCTTCATGGGAAAGTTCTTTCTGAAAATAAAAGCTCATTCAACCAACCAGGGCAGCTTCTTCGTCAGCAGCCTTATTCAGGGAAGTAGACTACGCTTCTATCCTAGAAGCGGCCACCTGGTCATCAGTCCATACATTTACCAGGCAATATAAACTAGATTTGGTTTCTAGAGCCAGAACTGGGTTTGCTAGATCTATCCTACATGGTCTCATAGACCAGAGACCTCCTCTTTCCTCCCAAGCTCATACCTAAAGCTTTGGTACTCTCCCTGCAGTTATGAATACCGCAGCATGAGACTAGAAAAACATAGAATAGTTGTGTAAGAACTTACCATAACCTTAGATGTTGTCCTATTCCATTTTGCAGTATTCAGTCCCACCCTCCTACCCCTCTTTACCTATTTAGCTACTTAAAGGGACATATCTCTCTCCATCAATCAAACCTCCGCAATAGGCACATGCCTCCATGAGGTACCGTCTGGCTTTGTGTTATATGTGGGTCTGAAAAGCTTCCCCCTTTCTACTTCCTTGCTTCCAGGGATACTACTGTTTGTGGCAGTCCATTCTGAAGTGGGTATGTGCAGACGTCACTTCTATAGCCAACGTCTGTTTATGGCTCTGACATCAAGCGTCGCACATACCCCTGCTCCTAAGACTTTGGTATGGTGGACAGATGACTGGTGCTGCAGGCAGCAACCTCGCTGCAGTTATGAATACTGCAGCATGGAAGAGAAGGACATCTAAGGTTATGCTAAGTTCTTGCACAAGTATTCTTTATTCCACTGAAATGAAAACATGGGCACTCTTAGCATAGTGCCAGGTAAACCACCCCTTTTGTGGTGGTGAAATGAAAGGGATGATTTACCTGGCACTATTCCACGAGTGCCCATATTTTTTTGTGAGAAAAATTGAATGGCGCTTCAGGGATAGTGTTTACGAGCATGAATAAAATATCAAAAAAGGTAAATTGGCAAGTGCTTGGGTGAAACACGTCCAGTCGAATTTGAGCCCCACGTAGATACATGGCTATAGAAAATATAAAGGTTGGACCAAGAGGCGATCCATGGAACTTGTATTATGTCTGTTTTTAATGTTTATTGTATTGTGTACAAGTATAATAAACTAGTTGTGTAAAACAACTCGCGGTACCTCCTTTTCAGTCTCTCTCATCAGTTGAAAATGGAATGAAAATTGACATCAGATAAAAAAAAAAGGTTATGTACTCACCATAACGTTCCATCTATGTTGTTTGTTTTCATTCTTCCTTGACTCCCCTCCCACCAACCCCACCTTTTTAATTTTCTTTTAGGAGAGTGAGAGGCTGTAGCAATTGGGTTGCATCTTTATGGTTTTAGCAGTTCCAAAAATGGCACTGCCTCTTCCTCTCTGAGACACTCTTCATTCAAATTGGACAAATGTATGTGTAAATTTTAAGAGTACATCTTTCTTAGTGCTTGCAAACAAGATCTGAGGTAATGGGGAGAATGCATTATGGGTAAGGGAGAAGCTCAAGTTTGATTGCCGCAAGCTTTTACAAGCGGCTGAGTCAGATCTGATGTCTCAGATCCAAACCCATCAGTCGAGGAGGAATGAAAATCAACAACACAGTACATTATGGTGAATGCATAGCTTTTTTTCTTACTTTTTCTGCTCATTTTCTTTTTCTGTAGTTTGTACTGTCATGACCAACAAGATAGCAGTCTTCAAAAATGCACTTCTTGTGGGCATAAAATCCCTAACTTGGATGCCAACAAGGAGTGCATATATTGCTTGGGACCAGCTCATTTAAATACAAGTTGCTTAATCTGTGAAGCTTTTAACTCGGGAGCCATAGCTGACAGGCAAAATAAACTTTTTCTCAAGGGTTTGTTTCCTCCCTCATCTCCCCCCTTTTCAGGGGTGTCTCAAACCCCCAGTAAGCCTTCAAAAGCTTTGCTGAAGCAAAGGAAGTGTTTGCCACTGAAGTCTCCCAAAACTCCTTCAGAGTCGACCTCAAAAGTTTCTAAATTGTCGGATCAGATTTTGTCTGATACGAAGAGACATATACTGTGTATCATAAGTGTTCGGATCCAAAGCCCTTGGATCCTGTTCTCTGCCAGACCTACCAGTCAAATTACGAACCCCTAAGTCTTTGGATCCTAAGCCCTAGCACATCTTACACTCCGAGGGCTCATTCTCCTGATGAGTTTGTTGAAGATTACATCTCCCCTTTCCTCCACTCCCCTTTTATGGAGATGCCAAAAAAGCACTCCAGTCCTCAGTCAACTGCTTCATCCATTAGGTCCTTCAGGAGTCTTTTTGAAGCAGTTGTGGATAGGATGACGCAAAAATTACTCAGAGCTCAGGTCCATATAGGGATTATCTTGGCTCCATCCCCTTTTAGATCAATAAGTCTTACTGCAACTACTCGCACAGTTTAATTTCCTTCTCTGATCCATCCTTCGGTTTCGGAGCCCCAAGGTCTGACAACCTTGAGCGTCCCTGAGTCTGATCTGAAGAGAATTACCTTTTCAGCTCTGATGGTATCCCTGACCAGTTCCATTCTTTTGCCTTTAGATCAGGACAGTTCCCAGAGCCGAAGCTTCAGCATCAGATATGTAGTGCCGGGATCTACTCCACTGATGATGGATCCATCTCCCAGCCCCTCAAAGCCTCTGGCTGGACAGCTCTGGTCTGGTTCCCTCCTCCAGACATGGATCACGTCAGAGTTGTGACCTACCCATATTGGGGCATTCGGCTGCAGTGTGGATGGCGACTGCTTCTTCAGGTCTGTCTGCTTTGAAAGTTGTGAAAAGGGCTTTTTCTTGTTGTACAGATGGTCTGTCATCCTTTGGGTTCCTATTCTTATTCCCCTCTTTGGTTCTGACGTCTGATTCCCATCAGACTTGTTTCACAGGAACAGCCTGTTCCACCTTGCTTGCAGTCGGATTCCCATGGAAGAATTTCCCCTGTCTTTGGTTACCTCCCCTGAACATCCTCTCAATGAGACCCATCAGAAGAGAACATGCAAGAGGAGGTACATAGGGTCCCCACTGTTATCTCTCACTGAAGATACTGATTTTGAGGAAGGAGAAAGATCTAGATCATCACCTGATGATGTCTCCTTTGGAGGCATGTTAGAGGTTCTTAAACAAAAAGGTGGTTGGTCTTCTGACAGCCCTTCTCCAGAGGAGTCAGTATTTCTGGGGGCTTTTTATCCTGGCTCATAAATGTCTTGCCCCCCATGCCAGCTGATGAGCTCATTGATCTGGTCTCTTGCTCAGCATGGAAAGAGCCGTATTGCATTGAACTAACCCTGCCTCACCCAGGCAAGTTCTTAGCCCCACCAAAGAATAAACCCCACTGGAGCAAAGGGGAGTCCCTGTTGATGCAGTGGTTGTGGTAGCAACCAACAAAAAAAAGCTAGCAGAGCAGAGCTCCACTTTCCACTCCCCTAACAGTGAGTAGGGCCCTGGACAGATTGGGAAAGTGTTTTTGCTTCAGTGACATTTGCCCTGAGGTCCCTGAACTATCTGGCACACTTTCATCAAATCTCTCTGTAGCCTTGTAAAGAATTGTCAAACTCTCCCCAAATCCATGTCTGCAGAGGATTTCAAAAGATCATCTTTTCAGCTGGCCACTCTTGTCAATTTCCAGGGCATCCATGAGATTGATCTCAAGAAGCAGAAGGTACCTGAAGGTGGCCAGTTCTAGTATTGCTGTAAGGAGACATGCCTGTATGCGACTGACTTTGTGGAACCTTTCAAGTTGTCTTCCATGAATGCTCCCTTTCATGGAACATCCTTGTTTTGACCCTTCTCTGAAAACAATGCTTACTCACAGTGAACAAGAATGAAAGACCCTGTGTGCTGTAGGAATCAAGTTTTCTACTCCGTCAACTTCCTTAATAAATCAGAGAAGTGGTACGAAAATGGGGTTCCATAAATCTCTGGGACTTTTCCAGGATTCACACAGAGATAACTCCTTCAGAAGCAGAGGTGGTAGTTCTAATAGAAGACACGCCACCCTTGAGGCAGAGGAGGGCCGCAAAATCAGGATTTCTGCGATTCCTTTATTGATGGACCCTTTCAACACTCCTGAGGTACTGCATGATTACCCAACTCTGGAGGCAGTTGGGGGACATTTGTCCTTGCACTCAAATGCCTGGGCTACTATAAAAAAAAGAAAAAAACTGGGTGCTAAATATAATATCCAGAGGTTACTCCATACCATTTTCCCAGATTCCAATTTCCAAAAGAAAGAATCTTCCTGACATTCCACCCAGTCAGAGGAAGGCTGCAGCACAAGAAATTCAAAAGCTACTAGACAAGAGTCATCCAGGAGGTTCCATCAGACCATGCAAGATTTGGAACTTGCTCACATTTCTTTTTAGTGCCAAAAAAGACAGGAGACCTGAGACCAGTTCTGGATCTAAGCAAACTAAATCAGTTTGTGAAAAAGTCAAAAGTTCTGGATGGTCACGATTGAGTTCATCCTACTGTTTCTACACAAGGAGAATTGGATGTGCTCCATAAGATCGTCAGGATGCATGTTACCACATCAAAATAGACAGATGCACCCGGAGACACTTGCGCTTTCAGCTGGGAGACCATCACTACGAATTCAGAGCCCTGCTCTTTGGACTCTCTACAGCGCCAAAGTGTTTACCAAATGTATTGCAGCTTACTTGAGTCTAAAAGGATTTCTAGTGTTTCCATATCTAGATGACTGGTTCCTCAATGACCCTGCCATGCATCTCCTACAACAGTCCAGGGACCATTTCCTCCAAATTTGTCACCAACTAGGTAGAACAGTCAATTATGGCAAATCAGATCTGACCACCAGTACAGAGCCTCGTGTTTGATGATCATCGTGCATACAGCTGCAGTCATAACAGATGGGTTCTCCTGCCGTCAGGCGGGTCCTCGGTCGGCCGAATTCCAAAGTCTAGGTCCGGCGTCGGTTGTTGTCGCTTCTTCCCTGACATCAGTGCGACAGGGGTATAAAAGAACCAGCCAACGCCATTTTCTTCAGTCTTTCTTGCCGCGCGGTGCCCGAAGCAGAAGCAGTTCGCAAGTGCCGGTCGGCCAGCTCCTGAAATTACGAAAATTTTGCAACCGAAGTCTTCTTGAAAGCTAAGTACCCCGTTGGGGAAACTTTTCTTGCCTCAGACCGATGTCAGACAAAGTTAATAATTGTATTTCATGTGGGAAGCAAATACCGCATAAGGATTTTCATTCCCTCTGCATTCCTTGCTTAGGCCCAGACCACGACGTCTCGGTCTGTCGTTTTTGTGCTGCATTCAACAAACGCACCATTAAGCGTCGGGCGGAGTTCGCCCAGCACTTTTGGCAAAAAATTTAACTACATTATGTCGTCGGATACTCCGACTCCAGTTTTGACTAAAAGACGCAAAGATAAAGACCGATACACGAGGTCCGCGGCCTCTACTGACACCACGCCAAAGCCGACTACATGTGGTCCGGTTCTCAGCGAGGTGCCTACGCAGCCCCTGCCTACCGACGACACTTCATTGGCAGTGTCTCCTGTGCCCGAGGTCGCAGGCTCCTCGGCCTACACCCCGACTACAGATACCGAAGCCATTCTAGGTGGTGAAACTCAGAATGTAGACAGGTCTGCCTCCTCTCAAGGTGTCTTCAGGCCTTCCTCTTCTTTTTCCATCAAGGCTTTCACTAAGTCTAAAGCAGCCATGCATTCTAAGAGACAAGCTACACAGGGCCCTTCCCCAGGCCCCATGCCTAAAAAACAGATGCTTAAAATGGCTGAGGATTTAATTACTCTTATCAGGGGTTCACAACCCCCCCCCCCCCGGACAAAAGGCCCAGAGTGGAGGAAGAATCCCCCTCCTCGGACCAGGCCTCCATTATTTCAGAGCACTCTGATGAACAGGAACATTCTTACTCCCCTTTTGAAGATTCTGATGCAGAGGAGTCCATTCCCTCTGTCTCCCCCCCTGAGGATTACTCTTTTGGGGAAACCTTGCATACCTTGAGGGAACACTTCCACTGGGAAGGCCAAGAGTACTCAGACTCCAAGAAAAGGCTTAGGGATTTTCTCTTGCTCCCTCAGCACAGGCCTCTGGCTATACCTCCTGTCTTAGACATACTAGATGATATGTATTCGGAGGCCTGCCTTAACCCAGACTCTCTACCTCCAGCCCCAGTCAAGCCTGACAGGTACTACCGGGTTCCTGACACACCAATTCTTATACAAAAGCCATGTGGCTGACCCAGAAACTATCTCACAGGGCCCCAAGGGAATTAAGGCCTCCACTGCTAAAAATCCATTACCTTCCGAGAGAGATTCCAGAGCTTTAGAAAGGTGGGGAAAAAAGGTATACACCTCGGCCACCTTAACCATGAGGGCATTAAACTGCCAGTTCCATATGTTAAAGTTCCAACAGTTTCTGTTATCACAGTTGAGAAGCAAAATGTCACAACCTGAACAACCAGACTTGAAGGAGTTGCAGGATTTGATGCATAGTGCAGAACAAGTGGGTAAACATACCTTGCAATGTGGTTTTGATGCTCTAGAGGCCTCATGTAGAGCTGCTGTTACAGGATCAGTCATACGTAGACATGCCTGGTTCAAGGAGCAAACCTTACCAGATCATGTCAAAGCTAAATTACTAGATGCCCCTCTACAAAAAGATGTATTATTTGGAGTTAAAGCTGAGGAAGTATTAAAGAAAATGGAGGAAAAGGCTCAATCAATGCAAACAGTGAAAGATTTTCTACAGGTACAACCTCCACGTTTCAGTAGAAATTGGCCTTCCAAAAATTGGTCCTTTCCAGCCACGGACAGACCCCAAAGAGGTAGATATAGGCGCCCGAGGGGCAGGGGCAAGCTCAAGGATCGTTTAGAGGCAGACAATGGCAAGCTCCTACACAGAGGTGGTGAGGATAGTTCACAGCCATTCAGAAAGCAAACCCAATGACTTTCCCCTTTGCATGCCAAGCAAGGCTCAAATGGCAGCACCCTTAGGCGGAAAACTGGCATTATTTTCAAAAAATTGGCATATAGTCACAAAAGACAAATGGATCCTGGACATTATAAACAGAGGCTACAGATTTCATTTTCACACCCTTCCACAAAAGAGAGGCATGCCAAACCTGCCACACAATCAAAGGGCAGAGGCGCAAAGACAAATTTCAGATCTCATGGACATGAAAGCTATTCAAGAGGTACCTACTCAAGAACAAGGTCAAGGTTTTTATTCCAGACTATTCTTGGTAGCAAGGAAGGGAAAAGATTGGAGACCTATTTTGGACCTATCCATCCTAAACACATTTTTACTTGTGCCAAAATTCAAGATGCTCACATTACAGCAGCTTCTTCCCATGCTGGGCAAGGAGTCTTGGCTGGTAACATTGGACCTCAAGGAGGCATACCTGCATGTCCCAATCAGACAAAATTGCAGAAGATACCTCAGATTTCTTGCAGGTTCAACCTATTATCAATTCTCTGCATTGCCCTTTGGCTTATCTACTGCGCCCAGAGTATTCACAAAATGCGTGGCATCAATAATTGCCTACTGCAGACTTCAAGGGATACAAATATACCCATATTTGGACGACTGCCTGATCCAAGCGGACAGCAAGCACATACTTCTGAAACATCTGGCTTTTGTAATAATGTTGTTGAATTCTCTGGGGTACACAGTCAACAAAAAGAAATCAAGGCTAATACCCTCACAAAAAATAATTTTCCTCGGTGCCAGCTTGGACACAAACACCCAGAGGGCTTACCTCACGCCAGAGAAACAGGGGCAACTAACTCAATACTTCAGAAAACTAGCAAATTTCACCAGGCTGACTGCAAGGAAAATCCTGCAGGCTCTGGGATTCATGGCATCTTGCATCCTAGTAATCCCATGTGCAAAGCGGCATATGAGGAAACTTCAATGGTACCTGAAAAACCTATGGTCTCAACACATTCACAGTTTGGAAACACTAATACCACTGATTCCATGTCTTCAAAAGGAATTTCTGTGGTGGGCTCAAGCATGCCAAAGAAACACAGGTCTCCCATTCTGCAAGCCTCAAGCAAATCAAGTCATCACAACAGATGCCTCGGACTACGCCTGGGGGGCGCACATGACAGATCGGTGCATTCAGGGCAAATGGTCCCAAAAAGAAAAGCACCTACACATCAATCAAAAGGAAATGCTAGCAGTAATAAATGCTATTATGGCTTTCAAAGACCTTCTGCATCCAGGCCAACTATTGATAAGGACAGACAACACCACAGTAATGTGGTACATAAACAAACAGGGAGGAACCCATTCATACCCCCTATGTAGGCTGGCCATGTCACTTTGGAACATGGCTCTGGAATTACAAATCGAACTTCAAGCACAGTACTTGCCAGGCAAGGAAAACACGCTGGCAGACAACCTAAGCAGAAATATGACAGACCCACACGAATGGAAGTTGCACCCTCAAGTTTTTACAGAAATAATGCAAGCATGGGGAAGGCCAGATATAGATCTCTTTGCCTCCCACAAAAATCACCAATTGACAAAATACTGCTCAAGGACTTTTCATCCACAGGCCTGGAGAGTGGACGCTCTCTCTTTCAGTTGGACAATGACAGTTTATGCCTTTCCACTTCTTCCTCTGCTGCCCAAAGTTCTATTAAAAACCAAAGCAGACAGACCAAAGATGATTCTCATTGCTCCAGACTGGCCAAGACAGCACTGGTACCCACTCCTGAGGAGCCTGACGCATTCCCCACCGTGGACCCTACCTCTAATGCCGCCTCTTCTGACTCAGCACAGCTTCAAAACTCTTCACAGTCAGCTGAAAACACTCAATCTGGCCGCATGGAAGATTCCTTAACTTCACAACAGACCCTACTCTCCAAGGAGGTGCAGGATGTCATTTTGGAGGCCAGAAGGCCTTCTACTAAGAAAGCTTACTCCGCAAAATGGAAGCGATTTTTTGCCTGGAATGAGAAAAAGGGCCAGAATCCTGGAATACTGAATTTACCTCGAATATTACAGTATCTAGCTGAGCTGCTAAGCAGTGGACTTTCATTCTCCTCCATCAAAATCCATGCCTCAGCCATTTCTGCAGGATACAACACTGATCCTCCTTTATTCTCTCATCCCCTCTTAAGACAGTTCCTCAGAGGGGCTAAGAATATAAAACCCCCAAGGAAACAACCAATACCTGCTTGGGACCTCAATTTTATTTTAGAAAAGCTGACCTTACCTCCCTTTGAGCCAGCTGCCTCAACAGATTTGCAATATTTGTCCTAGAAAACAGCCTTCCTTCTGGTTATCACCTCAGCTCGCAGGGTATCGGAACTACAAGCCCTCATGTCTGTGCAGCCTTTCATCATTTTCCATCAGGACAGAGTTTCCTTACGAACCAATCTGTCCTTTATGCCAAAGGTGGTATCCAGGGTAGCTTTGAACCAGGCTATTCACTTACCTACCTTTTACCCTAATCCTCAAAACAAAGGGCAGAGACTACTACATTCCTTGGACATCCACAGACAGCTGCGTTATTATTTGGACAGAACAAAGCCTTTCAGAAAATCAGAACAACTCTTTGTGTCCTATGCTATAGGAGCTCAAGGGAAGCCAATTTCCAAACAGACAATCTCAAAATGGATAGCCCACTGCGTACGCTTTTGTTACTCTTTTCATGGTAAAACTGTGCCTGCAGGCATCAGATCTCACTCCACAAGGGCCACAGCTACCTCTGCAGCTTTCCTCAGAGGAGTTCCTACCAAAGATATTTTGGAAGCCGCCACTTGGAGTTCTGTGCATACCTTCTCCAAGCACCACCACCTACCATTATACTCCAAAACTAGAGCAGGCTTTGCCACTGCAGTCTTGCAGGGCATCCTGGCTCCTCCTAGTTCCACCTAGTGCCTACCACCCCTTTTTTAGCTTTGGGATTCTACCCATCTGTTATGACTGCAGCTGTATGCACGATGAACATAGTACAGTTTTGTACCTACCATAAATGCAGATGTTCGAGTGCTAATACAGCTGCAGTCCAGGTTTCCCTCCCTCCTTCCCCTCTTGGGACAGGCCTATTGGCTAACCCCTCCTCATACAACTTGATTGGGGTATTCATTTATGGTGTATTTGCTTGCAACTACTGTTTTTTGATTATATTGCACTGCATTAATACATAAATTTATGTATTGCCTTCCTTCTGGGGGCACCTGACATCAGGGGGCAAGAAAAACAGAAGAAAATGGCGTTGGCTGGTTCTTTTATACCCCTGTCGCACTGACGTCAGGGAAGAAGCGACGACAACCAACACCAGACCTAGACTTTGGAATTCGGCCGACCGAGGACCCGCCTGACGGCAGGAGAACCCATCTGTTATGACTGCAGCTGTATTAGCACTCGAACATCTACATTTATGGTAGGTACAAAACTGTACTTTCGTACACTTCCAAACACAATAATACAGATTGCTTCTTTGGCTACTCATTGCATCAACACACTCAGATCTCAGGTTCATCAGATTCTCTCATCCGGCTCCTCCAGCCAGACTAATTCTCCAAGCTGTAGGGTCCGTGGCAGTAGCAATAGATGTACTTCTTTTAGCATGCTACTTTATGCGTGCCCTTCAGTAGACTCTAGCTGTTCAATGGTCTAGTCTATGACAATCCCTATAGTTTCCAGCAAGCTTACACAAATATGCAAATGCCATTTCCACTGTTGGATCCAGTTTGATGACATTTAACTAAGCCTGCCCTTTGTACTCCCTCCTCCATTAGCCATAGTGACCATCAACATCCTGGAGATGAGAGCAGTCCTTTTAGCATTGCAGGGATTTTCAAGTTGGCCGTCTTTTAGGAACTATTGAGATTCTGACAACATGTCTGTAGTCTGATACATCGACAAAGGGGAACTCAGTCTTACTCCCTCTGCTGAGAGGCTGTGAGAGTGTGACAATGGGTGATCCCGTCCATCCACTTTCTAGCAGGAGCACACATTCCAGGGAAATCCACGTACTATCAGCCAAACTCAGCAGGTCCATTCTGATGCCTCACTAGTGGGTGTCTCATTTAATCAGTGGTGGAAAAAATCTTCTGTTGTGGCCATCCTTATAGCGATCTCTTTGCATCCCCCCACAACAAGTGCAGCAGGTGTTTTGCCCTGATCCCCCCCACACAGGGGGAGTCACAGATGCTTTAGTCCACATTTGGCCACCCGGTTTCCTTTGTGCTTATCCCCCACTTCCTTTGATCCCAAAATTTATACAGAAAGTAATTCAGTGGAAGAGCTTGGTCATCCTCATTCCTCCTTTCTGGCCTCACCAGGTGTGGTTCCCCTTCCTTTGGTGTCATCTTTTTCTTCATCCCTGGATAGTGGACCCCAGCTCCAGATCTCCTCTCACACCCCTCAAGGATGAATCTTCTTGATATCCCAGCCCTCAAACTAACTGCATGGTTTCTCCAATTCCACTAATAGCCAGACAGCCCTGGCTCTCTTCCCCAGTACTTGCCATTTTATTATCCTCAAAAATACTCCACCAAAAGGGTTTACTAGAGTAAATGGGAAATATTTTCTTTTAGGGCTTTAAGAAACAGCATTGACCATTTTACTTCCCCTGCCTCTGATGTACTATATTTTCTTGCTGCTCTTGTCAAAAAAGGTGCTATTTTTTCTATTATTAAACTACGGTTGGCAGCCATATCAAATTTCCATGCAGGGGGGCAAAAACTATTTTGGCTGTTGCTAAGTTATGTAAACCTTTCTTAAAGGGCAGCTTCCTACTTTTTCTACCTGAGATTTAACAGTAGTACTTCAAGGTTTGACTCAGAAACCCTTTGAACATTCAGCTAAAATGATTTCAAGTATCTGTCTTGGAAAACAGCCTTTTTAGTGGCTGTCACCTCTGCTGAAAGGATCTCTGAACTCCAGGCCCATCAAAGACTCTGTACATTATATTTATTAAAAACAGGGTTGCTTTATGAAGTAACCCTTCCTTATTACATAAAGTAGCTTCTGAATCTAACATTAATCAAATTATTCATTTACCAGTTTCCTTTCTAGATTTTTCAAACAAAGGAGAATGCATAGTACATCTTTTGAATGTGCGCAGACAATTACATTTTTATTTACACAGAACTAGACAAATCAGAAAATCAGACCAACTGTTTGCCTTCTTTTCAACAATTCAGCTGAGTTATCCAGTATCTAAAGTTGCATTGGCTAAATGGATAACTAATTGCATTTTCTGGATCTATTCCCAACAAGACATTTCTCTACCAGTATTGCCTAATTCCCACTCAACTAGATCCATGGCCACTTCATCTGCCTTTTGGTCAGGAACTTCCATTGATGATTGTGCAGCCACCACATGGTCCATTGCTCATACCTTTGTTGCTCATTACAAGCTGGGCTTAATTTCCAGAAGCAGAGACGCTGTTGGTTCTGCGGATCCCAGGAATATCCCCCTCTCACTCCCTAAATGGCCCATTTCAATACCGAAAGATTGCCAAATTCCGGTAACGGCCACAGAGGTAAAAAGAAAATGCACACTCCAAAGCCAAGAATACAGCATCCATGGGACCAGATGACATCCTGGGCTGTGTACTACATGAACTACAAAATAAACTGGCACTTCATCTAAGTGTCTTGTTTAATTATAGCCTCACCTCAAGCTTCATGCCCACTGAGTGGTGCACAGCTACAGATGTCCTTCAAGGATGCATCTGCAGTCCTAACATATGGGTTGTCCTGCCTCAGGCAGCCCTTCGGTCGGCCGGATTCCAAAGTCTGGGTCTGGCCTCGGCTGATGTCGCACTTCACCCGACGTCATAGCTGCTGGGGTATAAAGGCATCAGCCGACGACATTTTCCTCAGTCTTTCTTGCCGTGCGGTGCCCGAAGCAGAAGCTGTTCGCAAGTGCCGGTTGGTCAGATCCAGAGATTTCTACTACCAAAGACTTCTAAAAAAGCTAAGTACCCCGTTGGGGACTCTTTTTTGCCTCAGCCGATGTCAGACAAAGTAAATAATTGTTTAACTTGTGGGAAACAAATACCTCATAAGGATTTCCACTCTTACTGCCTTCCTTGCTTAGGCCCAGACCACGACGTATCAGCTTGTTTAGCCTGTGCTTCCTTCAACCGATGGACACTTAGACGTCGGTCGGAGTTTGCAGAAGAGTTTTTTGGTCCCGCTTTTGCATATAAAATGCCGTCGGAGACTCCGACTACACAATTAGCTAAAAAGCGCAAGGAAAAGGACCGACACTCGCGGCCCGCGGTTTCGGCTGAAACCACGGTTAGGCCTACCGCGAGTGTCTCGGTTTCGGCTGAAACAGAGTCCTCGGTTCTCCCTTCGGCCGAAAGCATGCCTCCGATAACCGAGGCCACACAGGCCATGGCTGAATCGGCTACAGAAATTACTGCTGCAGAAGCAGGCACCCAGGATTTGTCAGACACTATTCCTTTAGACATCTCTACTCCTGCACGTGGGGCTGCTAGACCCCCTGCTTCTATGTCTATCAAGACCTTTTCCAGGGCTAAAGCAGCCAAAATTTCCAAGACCTTACCTACAAAAGCTACCTCTCACAGGCCTACTTCTAGTTCCCAGATTCTCAGCCTTGCTGAGGACCTTATTTCTTTGATCAGGGGATCCCATCCTCACCCAGACAGGGCCTCTCAATCCCCTCCTGATAAGAGGCCTAGGACAGAACCCCCTGAACCTCTCTCTTCAGACTATTCCTCGGATGGCTCAGATTTATCTGACCATCAGGAAGGCCCATACTCACCTTATGAGGATTCTGATGCAGAAGATTCCATTCCTTCTGCTTCTCCTCCTGAAGAATTTTCTTTTGGGGAAACCCTACACTCAATGAGGGAACACTTCCAATGGCAGGGCCAGGATTTTTCAGATTCAAGGAAAAGGCTAAGGACTTTTTTACACTTACCACAACATAGGCCTTTAGCCATACCTCCTGTACTATCAGTTGTTGATGATGCATGTAATGATGCCAGTACTGCCCCTGATTCTCTTCCTCCGGCCCCTGCCAAGCCTGACAGATACTACAGGGTCCCGGATTCTCACTACCATTTGTATAAGGCTCATGTTTCAGACCCAGAAACCATTTCTCAGGGCCCTAAAGGTGTTGCAGCTGCCTCTGCCAAAAACCCTCTTCCCTCTGAAAGGGAATCTAGAGCATTAGACAGACTGGGTAAAAAGGTTTATATATCTGCTACTCTTTCTGCCAGGGCCTTAAACTGTCAATTTCACATGATACAGTACCAGGAATTTTTGTTAGACCAGCTAAATAAAATATTGTCCTCTCCTGAACCTATAGACCGTAAGTCCCTTCAGGATTTGGTACATAACTCTCAGCAGGTCAGTAATCATTTTTTAAAATGTGGCTATGATGCACTGGAGGCTTCCTTTAGATCAGCTATGACTGGAGCAGTGATTCGAAGGCATGCCTGGTTAAAAGAGCAATCCTTACCAGACCAAGTTAAGTCAAAACTCCTAGATGCTCCTGTGGAGAAACAAAGTTTGTTTGGCTCCCCTGCACAGGAGGTTCTAAAGAAAGTGGAAGAAAAAGCAAAATCTGTCCAAACAGTCAAGGATTTTTTGCAGGTCCAACCTCCGAGGTTTAGCAGAAATTGGCCCTCAAAGAATTGGTCCTTTCCAGACACCTCCAGAGCACAGAGAGGCAGAAATAGATGCCCAAGAGGCAGAAGTCAATCAAGAGGTGCCTACAGGGGTCGTCAATGGCAACCTGCCAACCAGAGAAGTGCTGCCACAGCTGCGACTACAACCACTTCCACAGGATAGACACAATGACTTGGCTCTGATTCCGCCTACCAGGGAACAACTGGAAGCACCCTTGGGCGGAAAGCTAGCTTTATTTTCAGAAAACTGGCATTGCATTACAGGAGACAAATGGACTTTACAAACAATAGACAAGGGCTACAGGTTTCACTTCCACACTCTACCAAAAAGGAGAGGAATGCCAAACCTTCCACCAAGCCAAAAAACAGAGGCTCTAAGACAAATCATCAGCTTACTAAGGATGAGAGCAATAGAAAAGGTACCATCTATGGAACAAGGCCAAGGATTTTACTCCAGACTATTCCTTGTACCAAGAAAAGAAAATCAATGGAGACCTATTCTCGACTTGTCCGCACTGAACACATACCTCATTGTTCCAAAATTCAAAATGCTGACCCTCCAGCAACTTCTTCCCATGTTGGGCAAGGAGTCTTGGCTGGTGACTCTAGATCTCAAGGAGGCATACCTGCACGTCCCTATCGACCAGATTGCAGAAGACACCTCAGATTTCTTGCAGGATCAGAGCATTATCAATTCTCAGCATTGCCCTTTGGCTTATCTACTGCGCCCAGAGTATTCACAAAATGCCTGGCATCAGTAATTGCTCATTGCAGGCTTCAGGGAATTCAAATTTACCCATACCTGGACGACTGCCTAATACAAGCGGGCAACAAGACAAAATTAATAAAGGATTTGGCCAATGTCATACAACTGTTGCAAGCCTTGGGATACACAGTCAACATTCAAAAGTCAAGGCTAGTACCATCCCAAAGGATAACATTTTTGGGTGCAGAACTGGATACAACAACTCAGATGGCTTTTCTCACAGAGGAAAAACAAAAGCAACTACCAGTCTTATTTCATGGCCTTAACAACACAAACTCAGCTTACTGCAAGGAAAGTCCTGCAAGCCCTGGGTTACATGGCATCCTGCATAATATTGATCCCACATGCCAGGCTGCATATGAGAAAGTTACAATGGTACCTAAGGAATGTATGGTCTCAACACAAGCACAGTCTAGAAGCCCAGATACCAATTATTCCATGCCTGAAAAAAGAATTCCTGTGGTGGGCTCAGGCCTGTCAGATAAACAGAGGACTGCCTTTCCACAAACCACATCCAAGCCAGACCATCACCACGGACGCCTCAGACCTAGGCTGGGGGGCACACATGGAAGACAAGTGTATACAAGGCCTATGGTCCCAAGACCAGCAGAATCTACACATAAATCTAAAGGAGATGCTGGCAGTGAAACATGCAATCGAGGCATTCAGTCCATTCCTCCAACAAGGACACCTGCTGATAAGGACGGACAATACCACAGTCATGTGGTACATCAACAAACAGGGAGGTACACACTCATACCCTCTATGCCGGATGGCAATGGACCAGTGGAATTTGGCCCTGAATCTCAACATTCAACTGCAGGCCAGATTTGTACCAGGAAAAGAAAATTCACTAGCAGACACCTTAAGCAGAACTACCACGGATGCTCACGAATGGATGCTGCATCCAGATATCTTCAAAACCATAACCAAGAAATGGGGAATGCCAGAGATAGACCTGTTCGCCTCCCCACACAACCACCAATTGAAGAAATTCTGCTCAAGAGTATACCACCCACTTGCCTGGAGGGTGGACTCCCTTTCTTTCAGCTGGAAGAACCTGACAGCATATGCATTTCCACCTCTTCCTTTGATGTACAAAGACCTACTGAAGATCAGAGAGGAACAGCCAAAGGTAATTCTGATAGCTCCAGACTGGCCAAGATGACATTGGTACCCGCTGTTGAGAAGCATGTCTCGGACACACTCATGGACTCTACCTCTATGTCCCTTACTTCTAACGCAGAACAACTACAAGACCCTGCATCCAAGCTTGAAAACACTGCAGCTAACTGCTTGGAATATTGCATAAAACAAAATCAACCAGATTTATCTCAGAGGGTTAAGGACATTATCCTGGAGGCTCGCAGACCCTCCACAAGGAAAACATATTCAGCCAAATGGAAAAGATTCCTCATTTGGAGTGCAGCAAAGGGAGAAAATGTCTCATTGGCAAACATAGCACACATCCTGGAATACTTAGCAGAACTGTTCCACAATGGCCTGTCCTACTCCTCCATTAAGATTCATGCATCAGCAATTTCAGCAGAGTACAACATGGATCCTCCTGTCTTCTCTCATCCTCTACTCAGGCAGTTCTTGAGAGGAATCAAAAACGTAAAGCCTCCAAGGAAACCACCTCTGCCTGCATGGGATCTGAACTTTGTGCTGGAAAAATTAACACTTCCCCCTTTTGAACCAGCAGCAACAGCAGACTTACAGTTCTTATCTTGGAAAACTGCATTCCTGCTAGCAATCACTTCAGCAAGAAGGGTATCTGAGTTACAGGCATTAATGGCAGTACAGCCTTTCCTTATCTTCCATCAGGATAGAGTGTCTCTGAGAACCAATCCTACTTTTATGCCAAAGGTGGTCTCCAGGGTATCCTTGAACCAAGCTATACATTTACCTACATTCTTCCCCAACCCACAGAACAGGGGGGAAAGACTACTACACACCTTGGATGTACATAGACAACTATGCTATTATCTGGACAGAACTAAGGCCAGCAGAAAAACTGACCAGCTTCTGGTAGCATATGCAACAGGAGTGCAAGGAAAAGCAATTTCAAAACAGACAATCTCAAAATGGATAGGAAATTGCATTAGATTCTGCTACTCTTTTCATGGAAAGACAACTCCTGAAAATATCAGGCCTCACTCCACAAGAGCTACAGCCACCACTACAGCTTTCCTACGAGGAGTGGCTACCAAAGACATTCTAGAAGCTGCTACTTGGAGCTCCGTGCATACATTTGCCAAGCATTATAATCTTCCTTTATACTCCAGATCCCGAGCAGGTTTTGCAACTGCTGTTTTGCAAGGGATCTTAACTACACCATCATTATCTTAGTGCCTCCTCCCCCAGTTTGGCTATGGTATTCTACCCATATGTTAGGACTGCAGATGCATCCTTGAAGGACATAGTACAGTTTTGTACCTACCATAAATGTAGATGTCCGATAGGTATGCATCTGCAGTCAGGATTACCCACCCTCCTTCCCCTCTGTGGTACTCCCAGGGTATTTACCCCTCTTTTAGCTAGCTGGGGGAATCTATTATGGTGTATTTGTATGTATATATGTATATATATATATTTTGCTTTCTACTGTTTGGAATTATCTGCATTTATCCAAATTTAGCCTTCCTAGAGGGCACCTGGCATCTGGGGCAAGAAACACTGAGGAAAATGGTGTCGGCTGATGCCTTTATACCCCAGCAGCTATGACGTCGGGTGAAGTGCGACATCAGCCGAGGCCAGACCCAGACTTTGGAATCCGGCCGACCGAAGGGCTGCCTGAGGCAGGACAACCCATATGTTAGGACTGCAGATGCATACCTATCGGACATCTACATTTATGGTAGGTACAAAACTGTACTTTATCCCACTCCACAAGGGGGGATCCACTTTGGATCCCGAGAACTACCACCCCATCAGTCTGCCGAGCCTGATCTGCAAGGCCATGGAACGTGTCATCATGGAACTTATAAACAAAAACATTGGCAACCTTCAAACACTAGACCCCCACCCAGTTTGGGTTTATGAAGGGCCGATCTTGTCTCCTGAACCTGATTGACTACTTCGAATCAGTCTCCAGAGCCGTGGACGAGGGTAAGGCGGTCTACACAGCCTATCTGGACCTCACCAAGGCCTTTGACACCATCTCTCACTTTGGAATCATAGATAAACTTACTAAGCTCGGCATTAATCCCTACATCACTAGATGGGTTGCCAAGTGGCTCACTGACAGAACCCACACTGTAAAAGTAGCCGACTCCAAATCCAGCTCTAGACAAGTGGAGTACCTTGGGGTTCAGTCCTGGGACCGCTCTTGTTTGGCATCTACTTTTCTGAAGTACAGAACAACACTAAGGGACTCTGGCTAACAAAGTTTGCAAATGACTGCAAACTGGGAGCTATTATTGAATCCCCAAATGATGTGGATACGCTACAAAAGGGCCTTACAGAAACAGATGCTTGGTGCCAAAGCCATGGGCTCAAGCTCAATGCCAAGAAATGTATAGTTATCCCCTTTGAGGAAAAAACATGTACCTGTGAATTACCAAATAGGTGGCAGTACACTAAACACCGGAAGTGTGATAAGAGAGTTAGGGACACGGGTGGACAGTGGTCTCATCTTCGATAACCACATCACCACAACAGTCAGGGAGTCCTATGTGGCGCACCTCATCACTAAGGGCTTTTCATCCAGAAAAAAGGAGGTCATTGTTCCACTATAATCATCCTTCATTAGACCCATTATAGAATACAACACCCCATTTGGTATGTTCCTCTCAAGACATCTGCAACAACTGGAAAGGCCGCAGAAATACCACACTAAAAGAATCACCGGCCTAAAGCAGATGCCCTACGCTGACCGCCCTAAAATACTCTAGCTATACTCTGTCGCATATCGTCTACTCGGAGGCGATCTTTGCATAACATACAAGGACTTGGCAAACCCAGAACTGTTGGAGATGCTACACTTAAAGAAATCCCAATCCCTCAGAGCCACACGCTCCAGGGATCTAAACCTTGTCATCACAATAAACAAAACATGCTGGAGGGGGGGGATAGGTTCCTGACCCAGAGACTCCCCAGACTGGAATACACTGTCCATACATGTCAAGCAGAGTGCCTCTTTGGCACTCTTCAAAAGGAGGTCAGTCCGAAATGGATTCCTGCAAGTAAGGCATCTGCAAGGTCCCAAAATACCAACATGAACCAAAAAATAACCAGCAGATAGTGGAAGACACAAAAGTATATATTAATTCACTTGAGTCAAGACATCAATATACAAAAATTACAAAACGGTTTCGGCTTAAAATTCACTAAGCCTTCATCAGTGTAAAGACACAATAAAATATCACACATTTATATACTGTCTCATTAGCCAATAAACCAGTTAGAGGTGTTCATTTAATCCTAGGGCAAAAAGCCCTCCCAGTTTGATGATCCATTTTTTGTCATTGGCATTCAGTAACTCATGCCATCCAGATTTGTTATATTTCATACCCAAAATTTTGTCAATACGTATAAAATGAAAAGAGGCTGTTTGGTGGACTTCAGTATGGTTGTATAGAGCATTTGTATGTTTCTTATTTTTAATTTCACTGATATGTTCTGAGATTCTGTATTTAAGTGCTCTAGACGTTTGGCCCACATAAAAAGCTGAGCACTGACAAGTGGTCAAATATATAACCCAGTCTGAGCTGCAGTTGGCAAAGAAGGAAATGTCATAAACTATACTGGTATTTTTAGTAGTGAAGCTATTAGTTTTTAATATTCTACTGCAATGTGTACAGTGACCACATGGGTGACATCCTGTAGCAGTTTATCCCAGAATGGTACTCTGCAATTTCTCCTTAGGTTGGTATTCTCCTTGTTTATAATGGTTAAAGAGGGACGCCAAGTGCCTGCCATTCCTAAAAGAAAATAGGCAATCTGCTCCCAATAATCCCGAGAGCCTATTATCTGCCTTAAGGATGTTCCAGTTGGATTGTACACTATTGATAAGTGCCCCAACATTTCTACCATAAGTAGTCACTAATCTAGGATAACCAGTACTTCTACCTTGTTTGTCATGATATTGTAGGAGTGCTGCCCTATCCATACTGTTGACAGCATTCCTGGCCTGCATGATATGTCCTGGTTTATAGCCCTTCTCCATGAATCTCTTGGTCAAGTCATCCCTGTAATGCATATAGGTGTCGTTCTGTGAGCATATTAATTTCACCCTCATATATTGTGATTTAGGAATGTTTCTGCATATACGGGGGGGGGGGGTGAAAGCTGGAGGCATGGAGAAGGGAATTATACTCCTGGAATTTACAATAGACTTCTGTTGTCAGAGTATTATCTGAAGCCCTGCTTACCATTACATCCAAAAAAGTGATATTATTTTTATGGTAGTTCACCGTAAATTCGATTCCTCATTTGTTTTCATTTAAGTATTCCACGAACTCCATCAGATGTTCCTCATCTCTATACCATCCAGCTATCATCCAAATATCTTTTCCAGATATCTATTTGGTCAAGATACAAGTTATGGGGAATAGTCATATATAATCTGCTCTTCTATATATGCCATAAATATATCTGCATATATAGGAGCAGATGACGCCCCCATAGCTGTACCCTTGATTTGTAAATGGCAAATGTTGTGATAGAAAAATATATTTTTTGTTAATATATGCTCAGTCAGGCATAAAAGCAGTGTATTGAAACCAGGTGGATACAATTCTGACCTGTATAGCCAATGTTCTAATGCCTGGATACCAGCCCAGTGAGGAATATTAGTATAAAGGGCTTTGACATCCAGGGTACAGATTATCCAGTCATCCTCTATCTGCATCTCCGAGACGACCTGCAAGAATTCAGTTGTGGCTCTCACCCATTTTAGTAAAGGTTTTAGATACTTGGATACTGGGAGAGGGGCTCAGTCATAGAACCTCTACCGGACACTATTGGCCAGCCAGGAGGGTTATGCAGATTCTTATGTATTTTAGGTAGAAAGCAGAAAGAGGTTCTATGACTGAGCCCCTCTCCCAGTATCTGAGGATTGACTGGATACTCTGCGTGTGTTAAACGCGCTTGCTGAAAATTGTTGTCCAATTGCAGGTGTTTGACAACCTCCTGCTTGCACTTCTTATTCTGGTTCCTGTTTCTCAAACAAGGTGAAACAATAGTAAGTGGAAGTTCATGCACTCACCTTTACTTTAACCTACAGTCATTTCATGAAAACATTAGTAATTACAGGACATTAAATATCTGGTTGCGATAATAAGCACGTACCGATTTGATTCATCTGTAAGGATTTCCCAAGTAGACCTGTTTGCCTACTGTCTGAACAATCACCTGGCAAGATTCTACTCCAGAACTTCATGCAAGAAGGCCTGGAAAACTGATGCCTTTTCTTTTGGTAGGAATGTTCCTGTGTAATCCATAAGGTCATCCGTACTTTTAAACATGACCCAATTCCTTCTCACTATCTGTTTAATTTCCTTACTCAGCTCACCAAATGTTAAAACCAATGCTTGAATGTAATTTTTGTCCGTGTTCTGGACCTCAGAGTTCCCTATAGGTTCAGTTGTTCCCAATAAAGGTTTAAATCTTTTCCCCCATTCATTCATAATTTCCTCATGTATGGGGTATAGCATTTGTGTCGGGTAGCCTCTTTCTATAAAGAGGTTTACCAAGGTAGCCATTTCCCTCTTACAAATCTGTTGACATGAACACATTCAGGCAAGCCTCACCATCTGCCCTTTTACAATATTTCTCTTTGTGTAACCTGGGTAAATACTGTTGTATTCCAAATAGTCATTCTAGAAAGTTGGCTTCCTGTATACTCTGGATGTGAAACCTTTTTTATCCCTGTCCAAAGCAACAGTTACATCCAAATAATTAATGGAATCCTTACTACGAGTACTACTAAATTAAAAATTACGTACTCCGTTAGTATAATCAAAAAAATCCATAATTTACCCATCTTTCTTCCACAAAATAAATGTCATCCAGGAATCTGAGGTAGGTCCACCATTGATCTGGGAATTTACTATTAAAAAATGTTCTTTTTCCCATCTGTACATTACTAAGTTTGCAAAAGGGGGGGGGGGGGCACAACTAATACCCATGTTGAGATGAGTAAGGAAATTTAACAGATAGTGAGAAGGAATTGGGTCACGTTTAAAAGTACGGACAACCTTATGGATTTTATAGGTAAAGAACCTGTGTTTGTATTTAAAACTAATTATAATTTAAAATTTTTATTGGAGCACCCTATTCATTCAAGTGGTCTACCAAGAGGGACCAGGAACTGTGGATCATGTGCCTACTGTCCGTACATTTTGGGTGTTGAGTACATAGAAATAGGGTCCCCTAGGAGGAAAGTTACACTGAAAAGGGGCTGTTGTGGATCTAAGGGGTTAGTGTATGTGGCAGTTTGTCAGAACTGTTAACAGTTCTATGTAGGCAAAACTGAAAGGGCTCTCAGTAGGAGGATATATGAACACCTCTACGCTATTAGATGTGAAAATGAGAACAATGCCCTATATAGGCACTTGAAGGGGAACGTACTATGTAAAACTTTTCACTTTGGGATTTTAGAAATTGTAGAAAGTGACTTGAGGGGAGGGAATTGGAAGAACAGACTTGAGAGGGAAGAGTTAATGTGGCAGTTTAGACTAAATTCCACCCACCCCCCTGGTATAAATGAGGCACAACTTCAGAACACATACCTGAAAAAATAAATATCCACATTGTATCCTCTCTCTGAGTCGCACAATTCCCCAACTAGTAAAGGCAGTCTCTACATCCTGCATGTCTGCTCCTTACCTGCAGCTTGTCTTGTTTTAAACACCAAAGCTATTGTTACAATAGAGTCTGAGAACCTGGCTACTGACCACAAAACAAAGTAAAACGAAGTGCACTATTTTACTTGCCTGCATTCTAGCATCCTACTACTTTACCTGATTGTTTTTTCAAACTTCGTGCCACTTTTTCTGCTGGGCCAATGACTGTCCAATAGGGCTTTTTCTTAATCCCCACCTTCCCTGCTGCTGAGCCCTCCCCTTTCTCATCCACCCTAACACTATAAGTAGATACCCGCATCCACGGCTCCATTCCCTTAGAACTGTATTCTTATATACAATCCCCTCTCCAGCCCGGGTTTTTGGTGCGGACCCCGTAGAGTGTGTGAGCCAGTGAGTGTATTCTTGTTTGGAACTGTTTAACATTATGAATGTTTGTTAACAATTTGTGCAATTTGCACCAGTTACAATAGTATTTTTGTAGCAGCATGCTTATAACGGGATTTTCACTGTATAATATGTCTATGGCAATACTACTAAACAGCAAATGAGCATTGGGATTTTTGCCCAGAAAGTTAAGTTTTGATACTGCTACTAAAGAGAGTACTTAGTACCGCTCGTTAGGTTTAATCTTTAGACGACACCCAGTAAAGCAAAGGAAGCTTTGCAACTGCCTTTCCGATTCATTTCAGTAAAGCAAAGAAAGCTGCGCATTGACATTTCTAATTTGTTTCCTCTTAAAACGCTACCAGCTAAGTGAAGTAGTCAGCTCAGTTTTTTTTACTCATCATTACATTTAGGGCACTGTATAGTTTCTCGTGGCTGTTATAATTAACATATTTCTCTGTATTAAGTAGCTACCTCAGCTGTTACGCAGTGTCACATTTGGGGCACTGTATGCCTTTTGATGATTGGTAAACTGAATATTTACTTGTGGCTGTGTAATAATATTGATGGTTTAGCTATCGCTTACAGATTGCATTTAATGATTGGATTTAACTGTGTACTTAGTCCTTTCAGCTCTCCTTTCTCTGCCTCCATCCCCCTTAATGTTCTGCCTGTCACCCCTCTATATCTTGATGATAACACTCTTTCACACTCTAACCTGCTGCTAATCTCCCTCACCTGCCTAAGTGCTCACTTTCTTCCATTTTTCTTTTTACAGCATTACCACAGTGTGTCTAACACTTGCAGCTGCCCCTCCATCTGTTTTTAACCACGGACTGCGAGGACGCCAACTCCTATTGCTCCGCCTGACCTCACTGTATCAGGACTCCGTGGTGACAGTTTCATTAAACACAGTGTAGGTGCCTTCTTAAAAAGACTTTTATTTGTATCTTGCTACATAGTTTAGAACTTGGCTCATTGTTAGTGGCTTGCACACTTGCAACCTCGTCCCCCAACTTGTTTTTAGCACTGTAGCATTTATTTTTATTTCCTTCCCAACTTGCTTTAGCTCCGTAGCATTTTCTTTTTATTCCTTCCCTTTCCCCTACCATCTGCCCCACACCCAGCCTTTACCTAGCTCTAGTTACTTTGTGAGGCCACTAGATGGCAGCATAGAAGTAGCGTGCTTGAAGTGCACAACTTCAGAAAACATATACCTGAGAAAATAAATATCCACATTGTATCCTCTCTCTTGTCAGTCGCACAATTCCCCAACTAGTAAAGGCGGTCTCTACCTACTGCATGTCTGCTCCTTACCTGCAGCCTGTCTTGTTTTAAACACCAAAGCTATTGTTAAAATAGAGTTTGAGAACTTGGCTGCTGACCACAAAACAAAGTAAAATGAAGCGCACTATTTTACTTGCCTGCATTCTAGCATCCTACTACTTTACCTGATCGTTTTTTCAAACTTCGTGCCACTTTTTTTCTGCTGGGCTAGCCCCACTTCGTTCGCCCTCACTATGCTTGGGTTCTCTGCGCTCCCCTACCCTACCCCCATTCCCACACACCACCTAATCAATTACATTTATATCTAGCCCTGTCCCTCCTATCACTTCAACATCCAACCACACACCTCCACCTCACACACACACAAGACCAACCATCCTCTGCTACAGCTCCACACTTCAAAAATATACCCCACCCCTTCCCCTCTCCTAACTCCCAGCAAATCCCTCCCATTAACCACACTACTTCACCTAGCAAAACACATTGTCTATTACCACTTACACCCTGTACTATTAAATCTTACTAAATTCTCTGCATTTACCTTCTACTGTACCAGTAACAACCCTATACTATCTTTCTACAGAATTGTCTCACTGTATCGCTTACCACAAACTGTAGAACTATGCCTCTCCTAACCAATATGATCCTCATCACACTCTCTCTATACCTCTCCTTACTTTTAAAGCTATCTGCTCTTCACATGACCATCCCACCTCCCCTATGCTCCCCTACAATAGCTAGTCCTACTTGCACCCTCCCCAGCTACTCAGTAATCAGCCCGTCTCTATACAGCACAGACTTAAATTTACAAAAGAAAATTTTACTCCTCTCCCCCCTAAATCACCCCTCCTACAACCAAGCTTATAAACATAATCTTAACCAAACTAACAAGGGTAGTTCAAGATCATTCTACAAGCCAAACATATAAAATCTTCAACTAACACTTCCCCCACCCACTGGAACCTTACACTATCTGGTGATATACATCCTAACCCTGGCCCTGCTGTCCTCACAAACAACTTCCCCAACCTTACAAAATCTATTCAGTTCACCATAATCAACACCCAAATCATTAGAAATAAAATTCCACAACTGCATGCATGGTTCAGTCAATACAAACCTGACTTTACTGCCATCACGGAAACATGGCTAAAACCATGCATCAAGGACGCTGAATTTCTCCCCCCCCCAACCACTCCTGCCTCAGAAGAAAGACTACACAAAAAAGGTGGAGGAATTGCACTACTTGTCCCCAACACCTACACAGTCATTCCTTACTCAAAACCAATACCCACCTTTTCCAACGCTGAACTCCTAATAGTACTACTAAAACTTAAAGAAGTACCGCACCCACAGACTCAAAAAACATGTTTAAAACATCATGGCATGATGTTTCCTACACTTTAACAGCACTCTGGGATTATTTACAGGATTTTAAATATTTTTATATGTAATTTCAGACTCTGACCACCTGGAGGCTGGCATATTGACGTGGTTTGGATAAATCAGGTTGCCATCTAGTATCCCAGAAATCATTGTTTGGCTCAAAAATGTTACATCATGCAGGCCTCTGTTTGCCTAAAGTTCCTGTCATTTCATAGATGTTGCATGTGTACAAAGTACTGAGTAAAATAAAACAGTGCAAGTAACATTTCCTGCTGCTGGATGACTACTTAAAACCGAAACAGTGCAAATGCCACAGAACACACTCAGTGCTGTTTACTGCTGCCTTTTTTTCTAATTTAGTTTAAATGGCACTAATTTGTGAGACAATTAATTCCAGTCCATTTATTTCTTCCCTCCCCCATAACACTTAGCTTCCCTAGCTGTCAAAGTCCTGAGGGTAATTTGACTTGGTAATTCCATTGTTTGGCAGATCTCAGCAGGGTGCTTGACTAATGTAATTTAATCTTTGCTCTAGCATTTCCTTTGTTAGAGGGGACATTTATTTGTTGCACTATAGCCATGGTCTTACTTGACTGCAATCATATCCAGTAAGGTGTTGCACCAAGGAGCTAAAGAATAAAACATTTATACTATTAACCAGTTTAGATTTATTAATTTAAGTGTTAAGGTATCACTTCATGCTTCCACCTGGTTAAAAATTGAGATTTACATGTGCAAAGTGTGTTGGTATGCAGTGTTTGCCTTCATATGTTTTTACTCCACTGGTTGGTTTGCAAAAAAAAAAACCTTTTGCAGTGTCCCTGGATTTGTCTTTGTACATACAAACCACATTGCTATATTTTCCCCTTCCTTTTTCTTGTGTCCAGAAGTCACTTATAACAAAGTAAATTTTTTATTGATTTTTTTTTAAATAAAGGATATCAAGGTTAACTTACCTTGAATCAGATAATGGATGCCACTGCAAAGAATCACTGTTGAAATATTTATGCATGGACAAAATCCCTTACTAAATTTATTTGCCAGCCTCCAGTTCAGTTGGTGCTATGGCTTTAATATACTGGTGTGTTTGCTCATGCCTTCCAAATATCTCCACCATTGCATACCAGTTTTGCAGTGTAGTAACCACCCGACATGCCCATACACCTTTAGCCATCAATATGCAGCTACTCCTGTTCATGTGAGTATGTGAATTCATTTTCAGTCTTAAGGTGTGGAAGCTGCCCTGAATAATTCTAGGTGTTTGTTCAGGTTTCACATGATGCTTGCTTAGAGCTACTCTCATGTTAAGCCACTATGAATATGTTGCACTGCCACCTCTGATACCACGGTAATGTTTTAATCTTTCTATTCCCGCACTGCACACTAGCAATATCTGGTGCAAATACAACAGAGAAGTATGCAAGCGATAAACCACCTAAGCATCATTTGCCGTGCAGAATGTACAAGTATGCATACCAAATTTCTGTGTTACTACACTACTACTGAATAAAATGAACAGCACTCAGGCTGGGGGAAGGACAAGGGAGCCATGACATCACAGAATGGGTGGGTCTTATTATTTTAGTTAGAATCAGATGAAGGCTGTGGCAATTGTCACTTTGGGGGAGGGAACTGATTTAAAAAAAAAAAAAAAAAAAAAGTACCTGCACTGCCTGGCCTCGATGTCAGTAATTGGGCGACTCCAGCAAGCTTTATTCAAACGTGAGAGAATCATTTTGTAAGTGAAACCATCACAGTATGAGAAGGTAGGCTTCTGTTACAGAAGTAAGGGGAATTATAAAAATTGTAAATGCTTTATTGTTGTTGCTTTACAGAGGACAATGTAAATAGGGAGGAAAAGGGCCATAAAGTTGAGGAATACATTAGAGAAACCTGTTGTACTCCTTTAATAACTACAAATCCCTCTGCATCTTAGTCCTATACATACCCCCTGGCAACAACATTCCTATTTTGGAGGAAATTCTTGCCTGGACAACCAATAATATAAATAATGAAACTGTAATCCTAGGTGACGTAAACATCAACTGGCTAGATATCACTAAGAACCCCTCTACAGGTGTAAACTTGCACAAATACACTCAGCTCATCTCAAATATAACCAGACACAATAATAAAAACAAAAATGGATCCATCTTGGACTGCATCATAGTTTCTGATCCTGACAAAATTTCCTCCTCTGGCACACTACCAGACTGTATCAGTGACCACTCACCAGCATATATAATACACAAACCCACCTCTATATCACACGTACACCAATATTGTTATACCATAGACCTATCCCACTTCTCCCCTGATACCCTCAACAGTACCCTTCAGAGCACAAACTGGAATTCATTTAAAACCCTCCTTCTCAATGATGCAGTAGAATTCTTTAACTCTACATTTCTCAAAATACTAAACCGCTTAGCCCCACTCAGGCTTAAGATAATTAAAGCAAGACATGCTACCTGGCTAACAAAGTCCACAAAACAAATTATGGCCACTAGAGATAAAGCCTGGAAAACATGGAATAAAAGTAAAACTGAATCCAACCTCTTACATTATAGGCAATTACGCAAGCGAGCCAAACACCTAGTCATAAAAAAACAAGAAAGACTACATCCAAAATCAGCACAGACAAAACCCTACAACCTTCTGGCAAGCTATAAACTCTTTGCTCCACCCAGGGACAAACAACAACCCCTGCCCTGACCCTGAAAAATCTCCCACTGAAAAATAGCCTCACCTTTAATAATTTCTTTATAGATGCTATTGCAAAACTAACCACCTCCTTTCCACCTATCAACACCAACTCTCTAACTACACCCTCAGTACCTAACAGCTCCACCACTCTACCTACCTTCTCACTATCACCCATTCCTATATCTACCATAAAAAAATGTCTCCATAAACGAAAACCCTGTACTAACTCCCCTGATAACCTGCCTTCAGAATACCTACAACTATACTGCCCCATCCATAGCTTATCCTTTAAGTATCCTCCTAAATAGATCTATTCAAGAATCATGTGTACCAGATACCTGGAAAAAAACATTTGTCCTTCCCCTCCACAAAGAGGGCTCTAATGCAGATATCTCAAACTTCTGTCCTATTGCCATACTTGCCAAAAGGGAGTGCCAGCTGATGAAATCTCCTTGTTACAGGAATTACTTGATGTTGTCTTATCCTATAACTTCATATTGTTTGAACGACAGTTTTACATCCAAAAGAAAGGTGTTGCCATGGGCTCCCCATGTGGGGCCAGTTTTGCCAACATGGTCCTATCTTATTGGGAGAAGAATTTTTTATTTAGGGACAATACCTTTGTTTGTCGGGTCAGATTTTATGCCAGATTTATTGATGACATCTTTATTATAGTTGAAGGGGATGGTGAGATTGGCAAGAATATAGTTGAAGTGTTGAACAATTCTACGGAATTCTTGAATTTTACATATGTATTTAGTTCCACTTCAATTGCTTTTCTGGACATCAAATTAACCAAAAACGTGATTCTAAAACAATATGAAGCAAATGTTTATAGGAAACCAACCTATTCAAATAAGTTCCTGCATTATTCAAGTGCACAGCCGATGCATCAAAAAAAGTCCGTAGTTAAGGGCCAATTGGTCCGGGCCGCACGGATGATTACATTAGATGAGGATTTCACTGAGGAATGTGAGAATTTAAGACGTATGTTTATGAATAGGGCTTACCCAATGGCATGTATAGACAATTTAGTAGAGGAAGTTACATTTAAAAGGAATGTGGGTATTTATCAGCCAATTTTGAAAAAACAAAAAGGGGTAATAAACAGTGAGGATATGAGCAATGTTATAAAAAAAGAACATAATAATGGGGCTGATTTCAATGTAGCTTGCATTTTAAGATTTTCCTTGGACTATGGTAATATAAGGAAAATTTTAGAAAAAAATTGGTCTTTGATATACGAGGACAATACCTTAGTAGGAAAATTAGGTTCTTCATTGAAAATAATATGGAGAAGGGGTACAAACTTCAAAGATTGGATGCAAAGAAGCGGTGTAAGCATCAATGTAAGAACGAGTGTGGGTATGACACAATGTGGTGGTTCGTATTGCCATTTAATGGCATCAGGAGCCAATGTAGTAATCAATGGTTCAAGAGTTTCTACCAGAGGTAAATTCAATTGCAACACAAAAGGGGTAGTTTATTTAGCAACCTGTCAATGTTGCCCATCATTTTACGTGGGGAAGACCGAGAGAAAGTTCAAAGAAAGAGTTTATGAACATCAAAGAGATATAAGGTTGCATAAAGAAGATAATGCATTAGCTAGGCACGTTATGAATTTCCCTGAGCATAGATTTCAGTACAGGGTTTTGGATCAAGTTAAGCAGGATAGTAGGGGAGGCCCATATGGTTTACTTGAAAAGATGGAACTGTTATGGCAGATTAAGCTGAATGCTTACACGAACCCGGGTCTTAATGAAAAATGTTCACTTATGTGTTTGCTGTAGTTAAAAAGTTTAGATAGATGATGACATGTGGTTGTTTACTAAAGTTGGATAGTATTTGATTAATTATTAGGATGCTTCATTAATTCATTCAGCTTAAGATTTTGTTGTACATATTACACATTTTTTTTATTTTATTTAAAGTAAATATAAGATATTCATGAAATATAGTATATAATATCTAAATAGATAGGAAAAGTTTTGTTTATTATATACATATATATATATTTTTATGGCAGTTTTTATGTATGCAATATTATATTTTAAGGTAATATACCCTTTAGATTTGCTGTTGTGACAATTAACTTTTGGCAGTCTTTTTAGAAAGTTTATAAATAGAGGATGTATCTTAATATAGTTGTAGCTCGAGTTCTGAAGAAGTCTGATTAATTTGTTCAGACGAAAAACGTTTTTAATATTTTGGCGTTTAAATAAATTAGTGTGTTTCACGAGCGGTTGCCTTAGCGTTTTTCTGTACCAGTTTGGAGTGAAATCGGGTGGATATTTTATTGCCATACTTTCCCCCATCTCCAGAATTCTGGAGAAATGCATACATACCCAGCTCATAAACCACTTAATAAGCCACCAAATGCTCTCTCCTACTCAGCATGGCTTTAGACCTGGGCATAGCACCAACACTGCCCTAATTTCCTTCTTAAACACAGTAAATAGACCCCGTGATGCTGGCTTCTTAGTCTCTGCCCTCTTTCTAGATTTGTCTAAAGTATTTGATACTATCTCCCACTCCTTCCTACTAACTAAACTCTCGAACCTTAACCTAGGTCCCCCTGCCCTAAAATGGTTTACAAGCTATCTCCGCTATAGACACCAGGCTACCATATGGCAGCAGTCCTCCTCTCCGTTCAAAAGTACTAACACAGGTGTCCCTCAAGTTTCCATTCTCGGACCCCTGCTATTCAGCATATTCATTAATGACTTTCACAATTCCTTACTCAACTGTACTGTCATCCAATATGCTGATGGATTCGACCATACTCTGCTCTTCCAAATCTCCATCTGCTCTGCAACATCTTACCCAAGAAGCCTTTACTTGTACTGAAACATGGATGTCCCAAAATCAGCTAGTTCTTAACCCCAATAAAACCAAACTCCTAGTATTCTCCCCCTCAAAATCCAGCCATATTGACAAACACCCTCTCTCTATCCACTCCCAAAACAATGCTACCATAGATGCTGTCCCAAGCACCAGACTATTAGGTATCCTCATAGACGATAAATTAACATTTGCCCTTCACATCTACAGTAATATTAAAAAAAACACCAAAAGCTTGGTGCCCTGTATAGACAAAACTGCTTTCTCAACAACTCCGCTAGGATAGCCCTTGCTGCTTCCTTCTTGCTCCCAACTCTCCTATATGGTGCCCCTAGCCTTACAAACTTAGTCACACTTAAAAACAAAACTTGACTCCTGCTATAAAAAAGTTGCTAAATTTGCCACTAACATAGAAAAACCACACACTCCACTGTTCCTCTTTGCACCAGCTCAACTGGCTAGAATTTCCTCATCATCTTAACTATATACAACTAATGACAGTTCACAAAATAATCTTCCAACCAGATACCTGCCCTTCCTTATCCTCCATAATAAACCTTGTACCATCCTAAACGCCAACTCAGGTCTGAAAGCAAAATGTTGCCTACTATCTGTTACCAGACTGTCTATCAGCTGGCAAGATGCTGTACTCGCATACTGTTTCCAAGCTATGGAATAATCTTCCCACCAGTATCAGAACTATCAGCACTCCTGCAGCTTTCAAAAAGTCACTCAAAATACACCTCGCCTCTGACTGGCTATGCTCCTGCACACCACCTACCAGAGCAACTAATTCCATCTCTGGATCAGTAACTTGATCTCCCTCTCTCCTGTAACCTGAATGAGCATGTACTAAATAGATTCATGAATGATGTATGAATGTACTTGTATGAATGTAATCTTGATGCCATGATGTACTACTATGACTACCACTTTACTAATCCTGAATGTAAACCTGATTCCTTGCTGTATTACTTTTACCTGTCAAAATGTACAAATAGTATCAACATTCATTGTTCTACGTACTTATGTCAATGCTAAATACTGATGTAAATTTTGTGTATACTTCAATGTAACCTTGTGGAGCTTTTCTCCCCGGGCCTCCACTGAAAATGGGCTCTTTTTAGGCCCAGTGGACTTTCCCGGTTAACAAATGCAATAAATAAATACATAAATAAATAAGTATGTAGTATCATGTCAGTATTGAAGTACAAGGCATTAAAGCTTTAGAAAACATTTTTTTATCAAAAAAGATTTTTAAATAAGACATTTAATATACAAAATGTAAATCATAGTTTTGTAATATTGTATTATTGCACATTTAAATATTTGGAAGTGTTATATATTTTTTATGTCATTAATAAGATGGTTTTGAATTAATTTAAAAGCATTTTTAACTTTTGCCCTTACAAGGACTTCCTTACATTTTGGCTCTTAATTGACAATCAACTTTAATTGTTCACCAGGGACTATAAGTATTGTATTGATGTATTTTAATTTGTTCTGAAGAAGTCCTGAGTTGCATGACAAAAGCGCCCTTGACTACTGGTTTGGATTATTCTAATGTCAACTTTTTTCTACTTTGGAGGTTGCTGCAACACTTTTTTTCCTACTATTTCCACAGGAATTGCTTTGTCTTTTCATTGGTTGAAGTTTGGCAAGTTCTTGCCTGTTTTTTTGTTCTTCGTGGTATCCAAGTTTACTTTAAGCCAAACTATCCTCCCCATTTTCTTTCCTGAACCTAAACAATGAGGGAGAAAGGCTACTGCATACCTTGGATGTCCACAGACAACACAAGTACTGTTTTGACAGAACTAAGTCTTTCAGATTTTCAGATTATTGTTTATTTCTTATGAAGGTAAGAAGGAGCAACCACTGTCAAAACAGACTATTTCTACATGGTTGTCTAAGGTGTAAACCTTACTGGATTAAATATGAATTAATATTAAATATTATATAACTGAGTTATAAACTCACTATAACAAAACTATTCCAGGCAGGGTTGAGCCCCCCACTCTACCAGGGCCTTGGCTTTGTCTATGGCTTTTTGGAAAGGGTTGAATTCTAGAAATATTCTAGAATCTGCTACTTAGTTCTCTTTACTTCCATTTACAGGCTTGCTTCCTCCCCCATGTCTAGATCAAGCTTTGCTGTGATCATTCTTAAGGGGCTCCTCGGCTCCTCTTCTTCCACCTCCCAAATGTAGTTAGCTAAAGTAATGTCCATTAAGGCTACTGCAGCAATGATCAATATAATGAACACAGTAGAGCTGTGAAAGTAAAACTTGTAATAACAGTAGATGTTCAGTCTGCATTAGCTGATCACTTCCTCCATCCCCATTGTTTTTCGTGTGTTTATGCCAGTGTGTGGACATTTTTTTGTTTTTCCTTGCATTGTCCTTTCAGGGCTCAGCTGGCAGGAGAGCTTTAAAGGGCTTTTGTGCCCCAGCATGACTTTGTCAGGTCAAGCTGTCGGGTTTGGTGCATGCAAGGTGCCCTTATGCTTTGGGGCTTGCTGGCTTGTTATATCCTTGGCAGGATGTAACCTATATAGCTGAGACTACTGATTATCCGAACATCTACTGTTATGGTAAGTTTTACTTAAACTGCTGTACTTTTATATTGCTATTTGTGTATCCCATAAAAAATATTCTATAATGAGAAGCTAATACAACTTTACTATCCACAATGATTCAAGACCTTTATTCATGATCATATTTCACAGTTTCTTTCTAATCTTTGCACAGGATCCACAAGGTTCCAGAATGATTCAGTGGAATGACTTAAAGTCTGTCTGCTGTGGTGAGTCCCTGCTTTGGTTGCATTTTTACTGGATCAGAATTGAGAAAGATGTTTGCTTCCATCCAAGAAATTGATTGATCAGTGATTGGGTCATAACTAACTAGCAGTATAGTAGAGTGCTCTGTATTGGCTTTTGCATTGTGGTTTTTGTTTTGCTTGCTTGCTTTATTAGTTGATTAATAGTTGTTTATGGTATTTTTGTCCTTTTGTTGCATATTTAGAATTGGTCTGCACTACATGGTTCGTTAATATGTCCCATTGTTTCACTTTATACAAAAGAAAGTCACTTCTTTTTCAGAAGTGCTGCATAGAATGGGAATGGAATATCTCTGGGCAATTTCTGCCCTTCTGAGAAGGGTGATGTACCCTATTTTTGCATGAAAGCTGTAAAACAACAGGATATTGGCAGTTAGGATTTCTGTTCTCTGGAAGCCGGAAGTGTATTCCCAGAAGTAGAACTCTTCTATCTTACTGCTATAATTCTCAGTCTGGTGACACCGCAAAAATTTAGTACAGACCTTGGATGCCTGCCTTCCTCAATAACTATGCAGTGGAGACGAGGAACATCTGTGATCCTGTGACAATAAACAGAAGAAAAATAAGCTCTAAAAAAGGATAACCAATACAGGAGGGGGTGACACAGCAGGTCTAGAGGAGCAGAATTAAACTAAAGTTAGTTTTGTCGTTTTTCTTCAAAAAGAAGTTAAAACAAGCAAATTTTCATAAATGGAGTACTGTTTTCAAGTTGTCAAGATGCATAAATGATTTAAATGACTGGAGAAATAAAGCTAAGTTGGAGTTTACTTTTTATATCTAGTTATGAATGTGTTCGTATGGTAAGATGACAGTAACACGTTCCCCTGATTTTTTACAATGCACTGATTTTGCAGCATGATAAAGGGTGCTCACTGTTTGGTGTAGCACAAATGCTACTGCCAAAACTCTTCAGTACAGTGTGCTACATGGCATTTACTGTAGTTCTAGCAAGTTTACTAGTGCCTTTGGATGCATGTGCATATAAACAACAGAATTGTGGTGGCTGATAGATAAACTCTTGATTTGAGATGTTTACTAAGTGTATGTAATAATGGTAAAGGTAATAAACATACTGTAGTAAAAAAATTGATCCAATCTCCATAAGTATAAACTTGCAAATTAACCATATCTGGAATAATAATTTCCATGAATCTTGACAAATGGAAAAAATTAATTATAAATTTATGATAATTTGTATGTTAAATGTCTTGACATCAACAGTAACTTCATTTAGTCACATCTTTGCTTCAGTTTAATTTTTTTCTTTATATGTTTTCCTTGTATGTTTTGCATTCAGTATTTAATGTTACTGTTTTGAGTTAAACATAAAGTGCTTGCTAATGGGGACTGGCATGTTCGCCACCAAATGTGATGGACTGAATGTATCACTCAGATGAATCTTCTACTCAGATGGGTGGATGCCACCCATGGTGACTTCAAGATGACTGGTACCAATGGAGTTAAGTCCTTCCACTGTCATTAAGGGTGAAAGAAAGTGTACTTAAGTATATTTCATTAATTCAGAAAGTACAAACTTGTTCCCAAGAGCATAAAGAGAATATGCACTGCTGTCTTGGGTATGGGTGTCTGGACTGCACACAAGTCCACTTACAGAACTGTGTCATTAGCCAAGCATCCAGTTCCATGTCATACTGATCTCTCTGCATGAACCATTTTATTTACCCTTTATGTATGGCAACTGCTTCTCATACAGTTTTATTTTTTGTCTCTCATTCTCTCACACACACACACACACACACACACACACACACACACACACACACACACACACACACACGTCAGGGAAGACTAGAAAAATCATCCAGTTCCCCATAGCTTTCTTTAAGACTCAAAAGTACTGTCACCTCTCTGGGTTCAGGCTCCAGACACCCCAGTTACCTTGCTGCTCATGTTCATGTCAGTTGTAAACATAGTAATTAATCTTACTTGTTAGTAGGTTTAAGCAGTGTAATTGGAAATGTCTGCCATACAGTTTATTAACAAACAGTTTAATGCCTGCCCTCTTTGCTTATAAACTACACTGCATAAATGTATATATAATAAATAAGTAATGGATGTTAGCCCCTTTAGCTTAAAGGTTAAATGAACTTTACTTAAATAATAAAAAAAATACTTCAAATAAAGTTTAAAATATCCAGACAAAATAAAAGACATTAAAAGAGACAGGATGCATACAAAAGATCCTAAATTCCATATAACCAAGCTTCCTGATTGTTGCTTGCAACAGAAATACTTTTCTAACTAGTACAAGCTAGATGAATTAATAAATAGTCATCAGGTAGACGTCTTTTCTTGATGGATACACCACACAGACAAGTCAAGGTAGTGCTTATCCCTTAACATGGTGCACACAATTCTATACACTGATTTTTTTTCATCAGCCACCAGTGTTCATTATATGATCTCCTCTTCCTGCTGCTGGCTTGGAGAAGTCAAGCAGCTAGTCCAATTCTTTTATTTGCCATAGCAGCAGTAAAGATTGCTAATGCATGTCTTAGTCGGTTTTCTCTTCCAGAAATCCACCCTTATGAGTCTTTGTGATAGACTTTAGACTTTTGGCTTTTCCCAGTTAGGGGTCACCACAGCAGTTCACTGGTCTGCTGTCGATTGGCAGTGGATTTTTACAGTGTTGAGTTGCCAGTCCGATGCCCAACCTTCACAAAAGGCATATACACACTCACGCACCTTACCTGCATGTCTTTTAAAGTTTACTCAACCACAGGGAGGACATGCAAACTCTGCACAGAAGGTGCTCAAGACGAGAAGCGAACCAGAGAACCTCTTGCTGTGAGGCGACAACACTAACCACTGCGGCCATTAGTCTTTGTGATATGCAAGCCATTAAGCCTATCAGAATTTTTTTATTACTTTCACTAAAGGTGACAGCATATTTGGACATACAACATAATTCACTTGACATTTTTCTTTTTTTAAAAGATAACGGTCGTGCATTTCTAATGAGAGCACCACACTAACTAAAGGTAAGTAAGACAAAGGAGAGTGAAAAAAATGGATTACATTTTTATCTGTTCCATTTGTCTTCTAAACTAATCTCATTTTGTCACATTTTCTCCACTGTAGTGGTTTTATACAAATGTCCATATATTATTCCCAACCTGAGGTGTTTCTTTTCACACCTAAGATCATCTACAAAAGTTGCACTACCTTCATCTGCAGCATCAAGAACTTTATATTTTTTCCCTGGATAATGTTTTATTTTAGAACATTTCTTACATTAAATGCTTCAGCACTTTCTCATCTACACTTTAAAAGGTTTCTGTTTCTCAGAGATCTGTTTGACATCCTGTAAACATGGAATATCGTATGAAATTATTAACCTCCTTGCATCATTCTTTAAGATTTTCATGTTTAATGATGCAACTTTCAAAGAATATCTGTTAGCACATTGTTTTTTCTATTAATTTCCTCTACATTACTAACCTGAGTCCCCCTGTTGACTTTGTGAGGATTCATCCTGTTTGTCTTCTTTCTCATATAAAACAACGTTTTGTCTCTAGCCTCTTGTATTTTTTATTTGTTAGAGTTGATCTAACAATGTTCTGACCTTCATCTTCCTTCCAGTCTTTCTTAATCTTATTTTCTTTTTCAAAAATAGCAGCTGTTTTTGAATTCTCATGATTAATGTGCCACCACCCATTCAGAAATAACCTTTTCTATGTTTAGTACATTCTGGCGTACAATTAAACATCTTAAGCCCTCTTTTACCATGTTGATCACATTTTTTTTTCTTTTCTCTTATTATGGCAGTTTTATTTATTTGCATATTGCCAAGTTTATACCTGTAGTGCAGTCCAAATTAATGGTGCACTGAATTTTCCGGGTGGCTGGCACATTTATTCTCCATTAGTCTTTGCCCATAACTAAGGATTACACAATACGTGCAGTGCAATGTGAGAGTGTTCAATCTCGCCGTTTGTTCTTACACATGGGTTCGGAGCCGATCCTCGGCTCCGTGTCGGCCGCTTGGCAAAGCTCTGCATCGAGAAGAAGCTCGAGACCAACCTATCTCCCACAATTCCCCTCTGCCCTTACCTCAGATCTAGTTTGCCGCTGCAACGTTCGCATCATTTTTGATGAGCTCGGGCCACCTGACAGATAAGATTACTTTTATCTAAGATTTTTTAGACAATTTTTTCTCCAAGATTTTTTAGATAATTTTTTCTCCTAGTTCACCTTTAAGTTTTGTGTGTGTGTAGTGAGTCGAGGGCTTCTTTCGTGTACGTATATATTTTTTATATATATATATATATAGTAAGTTAGTTCCCTCGGGGCCTACCTCACCCACTAAACTTCTAAAACTACTACTGGATTTGACTAACTACTGGATTTGACTGAAATTACTGACTTTGACATTATTGTTGGCTGTTACTGCCTGTTCAAGACTGTGTGGAATTGTATAGTCTTATTGGATTTGGCTATTATTGTATTATTATTATTATGTCTGAGAAAGCTAAGTCAGGCTTCAAACGGTGCCAATGTGGACAGAAAATGTCTGTCACAGACAACCATAGTTCCTGTGTCTACTGTCTTGGCCCTCTCCATCTGCAAGAAGACTGCCCCATTTGTCATTCTTTCAGTGGAAGGGTCATGACAGATAGGCGCAGGAAACTCATGGATAGAGGCCTTTTGAAGCCTGCATTCCAAGAGGCTGTGGATGCATCGGACCAGACATCTAAATCCTCGAAGGAATCGAAGACGTCGGAGCCCATGTCATCGGCTCCGAACTCTTTATTTAAACTTCGCTCACCGGTTCCACAGACCTCGGGGCCGAGTGTTGAACTTTTGTCTGTTACCGAGCCTCGAGTCTTGGAACCGGTGACGGAGCTTCCACCTCCTGTGCTCTTGAGGTCGGCTCCATCTTCGATTCCTTCGACGCATTCTTCTAGACCCCTCTCCGACACTGATGTAGACCGCGTGGTGCAGAAATTAATGGAGAATACGGCCTTGTCCAAACTCCTCTCAGTCTCTTCCCAGTTGGTATCGAGACTCGAAGGCCTTCCCTTATCTCCATCTGTTCCTCCTCAGAGGCCTGTTCAGTCTTCGGAGCCGGGAGAGGCTGATCTGATGATCGTGGAGCCCTCGGTGCCGGAACCGTCCTTCTCTCGGTCGGCACCGTTCACCTCTACTCCGACGGACCCATTACCGGAATCGCAGAGCTGACGATCCATCCTTGGTTCGGGGACTGAGAGTCGGACCGATGTTTTGGTTGCGACTCTCCCTCTCGGTGCCTCGGCTCGGATCGACTCGGCTCTGTCCTCGGGGTCTATGCCTTCGGTCCCCGTCTCGGGGATCCCTCCGCTTTCTTCGGAACCGAGGGATTCCTCGACTCGGGACCCGGGGGCCTTCGACCTCATGAGGAAGCTGTTGTCGACTCAGACAACCACTTCAGCAGAGACGGCTTCTCCTTCCCATAAAGGTCCGTTATCCTCTTCTGCACCCACGGCTACGTCAAAGCGTCGAGCACCGGTGTCTCAGCCGCCCCCAGAGGGAGCCCCCTCTTCCTCGGAGGCTTCATCGGATGCCCCCCCCCCCGAGGAAGTCCCGAGGAAAAGATTGTGTAAGAGGAGACACTTGGATTCTCCACAAGAATCCTTAACATCGGACACTGACTTAGATGAGTCAGAAGAGTCCCCGAAATCACCCTCAGAGGATGTCTCTTTTTCTGACATCCTGGAGATCCTGAAACAGAGAGGTGATTGGCAAGCCCTACCCCCTTCTGAGGATGAATCAGTCTTGCTGAAGGCATTCGGTGCTCGCCCTTCTCCCTCCTGGGTCACTCCGCCCTTCGATGAGTTGATGGAACTGATTGCTCGAAGGGCATGGGAGACACCTGACACAGTGGAGCCAGTCCCTAGAAAGCCTAATAAATATATTACTGTCCCTCAAGACAAGGCTTATCTCACAAAAGGAGTTCCAGTGGACGCTATGGTGGTGGCAGCGGCCACTAAAAAGGAGATGTCTGAATCTTCCTCATCTGTCCATCCACCTAACAGAGATTCTAGGACTATGGACAGGTATGGGAAGCGCATTTTTAGTTCAGCGGCTTTTTCCATGCGATCGCTGAACTATTTGACGCATTTCACACTGTTACAGAGGGATCTAATCAAAGAGTTGGGAGATACCCTCCAGGGTACTACCGATGCTGCTGTCTCAGAAAAAGTTACAGCACAACTCAATACCCTTACATCTATTGTGAACTCGTCCATGAGGCTCATTTCTTATGCAGCCGAAGGATCGAGTAGGGCTGTGGCTTCAGCGATTGCTCTTCGTAGACGATCCTGGATGCGCTTATGTACCTTTGCGGAAGCCTTCAAGTCTTCCTTTACTAATGCCCCATTTGACGGTGCCACTCTCTTTGGCCCAAAAGTAAAGGAGACCCTTACCCGGTGTGAGCAAGAGGGAAAAACTGTCTGCTGTCGGAGTCCATTTTTCCACCCCATCCAGACCGTACCCCAAAGGGCAACGTGGTGGAAAAATGTGGTTTCGAAAACCCCAAGGCTCTTTCCCAGGCACACAGGGTGATGCCCCCTCCAGAGGCAGAGGGGGGGGGCAGAGGTGGAAGACATCGCCCTGGCGGCAGAGGGGGTCCGCAAAACCAAGGTGACAGGGATGCACTTCCCGGGAAACCTTTCCAGCACTCCTGAGAGGAGGCCCGGCTGTCCTGCTCTGGAGGCAGTCAGGGGTCGCTTAGCTTTATACCCTCAGGCCTGGCAAAGTCTTACATCAGACAAATGAGTAAAAAGCATTATTACCAGAGGTTACAGAATTCCGTTTCTATTACCCCCATTACCGCAGAAAAGACTCCCAGATGTACCGCCCCATCTGCGAGACCCTGCAGCTATAGAAATTTCAAAGCTGCTAGAAAAAAAGTGTCATCCAACCAGTCCCGGCGGACCAAAGAGGATTCGGAACTTACTCAAGGTTCTTTTTGGTTCCAAAAAAGACAGGGGACTGGAGGCCAATTCTGGACCTAAGCAAACTCAATACCTTCATCAAGAAAGAAAAGTTCCGGATGGTCACGCTTCAATCGATCCTTCCATTTTTACAGAAGGACGACTGGATGTGCTCAATAGATCTAAAGGACGCGTACTACCACATCAAAATGGCCAGGGCGTCCAGGGATCACTTGCGCTTCTGGCTGGGAGCCAGTCACTTTCAGTTTCGAGCCCTGCCCTTTGGTCTGACCTCAGCCCCCAGGGTCTTCACCAAATGTATGGCAGTGGTAGCGTCTCACTTGAGACGCCTAGGATTCCAGGTGTTTCCGTATCTGGACGTCTGGCTCCTTACTGCCACCACCGAGCGTCGACTGATTCAGGCCAGGGATTACACACTAGAACTCTGTGTTCATCTCGGAATTTCCATAAATTTCGAAAAATCTGTATTACAGCCATCACAGCATATCTCATTCATAGGAGCAGAATTGGATACTCGTTGCTTGATTCTAAGGCTTCCTCCAGAAAGAATAGCCTCTCTACAAAATCATATATCTCTTCTCCTGTTGTCCAAAAAATCCCCAGCAAAACTGGTTCTGAAAGTTTTGGGTCTCATGGCAGCTTCCCTCATTGCAATACCCTTGGGAAGACTGCACATGAGAGTCCTTCAATGGCTGCTATTTGCACAATGGTCGTTCCAACAGTTACCCCTGACACACGAAATTCACATCACGAACATCTGCAAATCGCACCTGTCTTGGTGGCTTCAGACTTGCAATCTCTCCGCCGGCCGACCATTTGTGCTACCCACTCCGTCAGCTACGGTGACCACGGACGCTTCCCTGATAGGGTGGGGGGGCATCTTTCAGGGACAGACAGTCCAAGGCGAATGGACCAATTTAGAGTACAATCTGCACATCAATGTTCTGGAGATGAGGGCAGTGTTTCTAGCGTTGCAACACTTTTCTCCCTTTTTACCTCTAGGGACCATTGCAGTTAAGTCGGACAACATGTCCGTAGTCTGGTACATAAACAAACAAGCGGGAACCAAATCTTATCAACTATGCAGAGAGGCCATGAGAATTTGGCAATGGGCAGAGTCCACGGGTCGTTTTCTGATAGCAACGCACATCCTGGGGTTATCCAACGTCATAGCGGACAGGTTGAGCAGAGCCATCCTGTTACCTCACGAGTGGTCCCTCAAATGAACAATTGCGGACAAGATATTTCGCAAGTGGGGGCCAGCCTTGCTGCGATCTGTTTGCGTCTCCAACGAACGCCAAATGCAGAAGCTACTTTGCCCTATTAACCCCTCCAGGGGAAGTCCCCAGGGACGCTCTGATTCACGATTGGCCCCCGGGCCTCCTGTACGCCTTCCCTCCTATACCTCTGATTGAAAAATTTCTACAGAAAGCCAACAACCTGGAGAGGACAATAATCCTCATTGCCCCATTCTGGCCTCGTCAAATTTGGTTTCCTTTTCTTCAAGCACACCAAATTCGGGAACCCTGGACCTGGAGCCGGATCTACTGACCCACTCGTCAGGGGCTCCCCACCCGTCGCTTCTTTCCCTCAGACTAGCAGCTTGGCTGCTCCGCTTCCCTTCTTAGCCAGGTCTGATCTTCTTTCCCCTGCGGTTCAAAATATTCTAGTGGCTTCTCATAAAGCTTCCACTACAAAAATTTACACTAGTAAGTGGAAGCGTTTTGTACACTGGGCAACTACACAACATTTGGATCCTGTAACAGCCCCACTGAACAGAGTCTTGGAGTTTCTATCCATACTATTTCACCAAGGAGCTTCTCCTGCCACTTTGAGGGTTCAATTGGCTGCCATTTCAAATTTTCATGTGGGAGAAAATGGAGCGCCTATTATGGCTCATAGACTTTGTAAGGCCTTTCTAAAAGGGTCTTTCCATATCAGGCCACCAGTCAGGGTTCCTACATCACCATGGAATTTGAACCTCCTATTATCACAGCTAATGCTACCACCGTTTGAACCAGCCTCTTCCTGTTCTTTGAAGTTTTTGTCATGGAAAACCCTCTTTCTGGTAGCTATCACATCAGCCAGACGGGTATCAGAACTTCAAGCTCTTTCCGTTAAACACCCATATTTGATCTTTCACCCTGATAGGGTATCTCTTCGCACTAATCCATCCTTTCTTCCCAAAGTTTGTTCCGTCAATAACATTAATCAGTCCATTGAGCTCCCCACATTTTTCAAGAACCATTCCAATAAGTTGGAATATATGTTACACAAGTTGGATGTTCATAGACAACTCAGATTTTACTTGGATAGAACAAAGGATCACAGAAAAACAGATCAGCTCTTTATAGCTTTTGCGGACAGCAGGAAGGGCATGGCAGTGATGAAGCGAACCCTTTCCAAATGGCTATCCAATTGTAGAATTTTTGTTTATACTGCTTCTGAGCAGAGCTTACCCGTCAAACCCAAAGGACATTCTACTAGATCAATATCTACCTCCCTGGCTCATGCGGCCCGCCTACCGTTGGACACTATTTGTGCGGCCGCCACTTGGTCTAAACCACATACATTCATTACTCATTACAAAGTGGATAGGGTTTCCAGGGACAGGGCAACCTTTGGATGTTCTTCGTGTTTCACTGTTGCAGTCATAACTGTAGGGTGCTCCTGCCGGCAGGCAGCCCGAGGTCGGCCAGAATCCCAAAGTCTGGGTCCGGCGTCGGCTGTAAAAGCTAGTATCCTGACGTCAGTACGCCTTGGTACATAGCCCTCAGCCGACGCCATCTTCTCCAGTCTTTCTTGCCGTGTGGTGGAAAGCAGCTCGCAAAACGTTGGTTGGCGATTTTCGAACAGCATTCTTGGTTGTTTTCAGTCCGAAGTTGTTACTTCTCTTCTCAAAGCTAAGTACCCCGTTGGGGAATCTTTTTCTTGTTCCTCCGATGTCAGAAAAAGTTAATAATTGTATAGCGTGTGGGAAACAAATACCTCAAAGATTTCCACTCTTACTGTCTACCTTGCTTAGGCCCTGACCACGACATTTCTTGTTGTCGGTTCTGTGCCAGGTTCAACTCTCGTACTATCAAACGCAGGTACAACTGGGCTTTAAATTATTTTGGCAGACGCTTCAATTACAGAATGTCGTCGGATACTACCGGAGTTCAAAAGAAGCGCAAAGATAAAGACAGGCCTCCGAGGTCCAAACAGGACTCGTTGCAGCTGGAGCCAGCGTCCGGTTCGGCTGTCGTCAGTGAGGCTCTTTTGCAGCCCCTGTCCGCCGCTTCTGAACCGATGACCGATACGGACTCCCATGGGGAGCCATCAAGGCCCACTATTTTAACTGCTGCAGGACCTTCGGACGTTGCTCCTTCAGATGGGTCCGGAACCGCTGTGCAGGTACCGGCTTCTGAGGGGGTTTTCAGGCCTACTCACATTACTATTTCAAAGGCAAAGGCAAAGACAAAGACTCCTCCTAAGTCTAAAGTTTCCGCTCAAGCTGCTTCTGAATCCACTCCCAAGACACAAAAACAATTATTGAGGATGGCTGAAGACTTGCTTACAATGATTAGGGGTTCTCACCCCCCTCCTAAGAAAAGGCCTCGACAGGATGTTACTCTGGATTCTTCTGACCAGGCCTCTGTCTCTTCTGTTTCTTCCTCTGATCAGGACTATTCCTTTCCCCCTTATGAGGATTTGGATGCTGAGGAATCTTTGCCCTCGGCCTCTCCGCCTGAGGATTTTTCTTTTGGGGAAACCTTGCATGAGATGAGGGAACATTTTCATTGGGAAGGACAGGAATATTCTGCTTCCAAAAAGAGGCTTAGAGAATTTCTTCTTCTTCCTCAGCATAGGCCTTTAGCTATCCCTCCTGTTTTGGACATTGTGGATGATGCTTTTTCTGAGGCTAATTTGAATCCTGATTCCATGCCTCCTGCTCCTTCTAAGCCTGATAGATTTTATAGGGTTCCTGACTCTCATTTATTTCTTTTTAAAAATCCTTCTGCAGACCCTGAAACTATTTCTCAGGGTTCTAAGGCTGCTAAGGTTGCTACTTCTAAAAATCCTATTCCTTCTGAGAAGGATTCTCGTGCTTTAGACAGGTGGGGCAAAAAGGTATATACTTCTGCTACCTTTTCTGTAAGGGCATTGAATTGCCAGTTTCATATGTTTAAATACCAGCAATTTCTTTTGTCTGTTTTAAAGCAAAAGCTTGCTTCCGTACCTGCTTGTGCTGAGGATAAGGAACTTCAGGATGTTTTGCATGCTACTGAACAGGTTAACAAGCATAGTTTACATTGTGGTTTTGATGCCTTGGATGCTTCCTACAGGGCTGCTGCCTCTGGTACTGTGATTAGGAGACATGCCTGGCTTCGTGAACAAAGTTTGCCTGAACAGGTTAAGGCCAAATTATTAGATGCCCCTGTTCAACATGATGTTCTTTTTGGTTCTAAGGCTGAGGAAGTTATTAAAAAGATGGAAGAAAAGGCAAAGTCCATGCAGACTGTAAAAGATTTCTTATAGGTTCAGCCTCCTAGATTTTCCAGGAATTGGCCCACTAAAAATTGGTCCTTTCCCACGTCTGACAGGTCTCAAAGGGGAAGATATAGACGATCCAGAGGCCGTGGTCAAGGCCAGGCCTCGTAGAGATCTAGACAATGGACTGCTTCTTCACCTAGAAGGGGAGAAGACAGATCCCAATCTCAAAGAAAACCGACTCAATGACTCTCTCGGTTGGGCTTCAGGACCTCTTTACCTGGACGCCCCTCTCTGAGGAAAACTGTCTCTTTTTTACAGGAATTGGACTCATATTACCCAGGACAAATGGGTATTGGATGTGATTTTAAAAGGTTACAAGTTCCACTTTCACACTTTGCCAAGGACTCACGGTTGGCCAGATCTGCCAAAACTTCAATGGTCAGAGGCCTTAACTCAAGTGGATGCTCTTCTGGCCATGAGAGCCATAGAGCTTGTTCCACTCTTGGAAATGGGAAAAGGATTTTATTCAAGGCTGTTTCTGGTTCCCAGAAAACAAAACTCTTGGAGACCTATTCTAGACCTTTCTGTGTTAAACACCTTTTTGGAAATTCCAAAGTTCAAGATGCTCACTCTGCAACAGTTACTTCCAATGCTCTCTCAGGACGCCTGGATGGTGACATTGGACTTAAAGGAAGCCTATTTGCATATCCCTATCAGACAAGAACGCAGGAAATTCCTCAGGTTCAAGGCAGGTTCGAGGCACTTTCAATTCTCTGTTCTGCCCTTTGGTTTATCTACTGCGCCCAGAGTCTTCACCAAGTGCCTGGCACCAGTAGTGGCTTACTGCAGACTTCAGGGGATTCAGATTTACCCCTATTTGGACGACTGCCTTATTCAGGCAGACAGCAAAGATCTTCTGCTTCAACATCTGGACTTTGTTCAACGTCTTCTCCTACTACTGGGATTCTCAGTGAACATAAAAAAGTCACATTTGATCCCTTCTCAACAAATGGTATTCTTGGGAGCCCTCTTAAATACAACCTTACAAAGGGCCTATCTCACTCCAGAAAAACAAACTCAGCTGGCTTCTACTTTCAACACCTTGGCAACTCTATCTCAGCTCACTGCAAGGAAATTCCTGCAGGCTCTGGGCTACATGGCTTCCTGCATTCTGTTGATTCCAAACGCAAGGCTTCACATGAGAAAGCTTCAATGGTATCTGAAAAGTGGTATGGTCACAGCATTATCACGATCTGGATATTCTGATTCCTCTGATCCCCTTCCTCCAGAAGGAATTCCTCTGATCCCCTTCCTCCAGAAGGAATTCCTCTGGTGGTCCAGGGCATGCATTTTAAACGAAGGAAAACCTTTTCGTCTCCCTCAACCTACTCAAATCCTAACCACGGACGCCTCGGATTATGCTTGGGGAGCACATTTTCTAGACAATTGCCAGAAAGGAACCTGGACAAAGGACCATCTTCACTGGCACATCAATCTGAAGGAGATGTTGGCAGTTCAAAATGCCCTTTTGGCCCTCAAGCACCTTTTACAACCAGGGCCTCTGCTAATTCGCACAGACAACACCACGGTCATGTGGTACATCAACAAGCAGGGGATCTCATTCTTACCCCTTTGCAGACTGGCTATGAGTTTATGGGACACAGCTCTAAATTTGAATCTGCATCTCCAGGCTCAATTCATTCCAGGGAAACAAAATCTTTTAGCAGACAGCCTGAGCAGAAACATTTCAGATCCTCACGAATGGATGCTAGACACCAACTTGTTCAAAAGGATTACTGCAGTTTGGGGATGTCCCCAGATAGATCTGTTCGCATCCCATCTCAATCATCAGCTGCCTCGCTTTTGCACCAGGTCCTTCCACAAAACAGCATGGAGAGTGGATGCCCTGTCTTTCAGTTGGAGAAGTCTGTCTGCATATGCCTTCCCTCCTCTTCCTCTTCTGCCTCGGGTACTACTGAAGATAAAGCAGGACAAGCCCAAGTTCCTCATCTTGATTGCTCCAAATTGGCCTCGACAGTTTTGGTATCCGACTCTAAAACTCCTGTTCTCGGGGCCTCCTTGGATTCTTCCACTGAACCCTTCGCTTCTGTCCCAGCATCAGGGTCAGTTGCTACATTCCAACCTCAAGACCCTTTGCTTGGCAGCTTGGCTCTTCAAAGGAATTTGATTGCCTCTAGTCTTCCCATACAAGTCTTGGATGTTCTTTTGGAAGCTAGATGGCCTAGCACTAGGAAATCTTATGCCTCTAAATGGAAGAGGTTTTCTATTTGGATGCAGGACCGAGGTTCTGATCCTCAGGTTCCTGATCTCTCCTCTATTTTGCTTTACCTTTCGGAGCTTTTATCTAAGGGACTTTCATTTTCTTCCATTAAGATTCATGCTTCTGCTATCTCTGCGCATTTCAGTTCTGATCCTCCTGTTTTTTCACATCCTTTGGTGAAGCAGTTTTTGAGGGGGGCTAAGAATTTGCGGCCTCCAAGGACCCCTCCGGTCCCTGCCTGGGATCTTAATTATGTTTTAGAAAAACTTACTTTGCCTCCTTTTGAGCCTGCTGCATCTTCAGATATTAAGTTTCTATCTTGGAAGACTGTTCTTTTGTTAGCTTTGACCTCTGCCAGAAGGGTCTCAGAGTTGCAAGCTCTTATGGCTGTGGAACCTTACCTTATTTTCCATCAGGACAGAGTATCCTTGAGGACCAATCCTACTTTCATGCCTAAGGTGATTTCGAAAGTGGCCTTGAATCAGACAATTCACCTTCCTACTTTATTTCCAAATCCTCAAAATAAAGGGGAAAGGATTTTGCATTCATTGGATGTGCACAGGCAGTTAAGATTTTACTTGGACAAGACTAAAGATTTCAGAAAGTCTAACCAACTGTTTGTTTCCTTTGCCTCCAGTTCACTTGGAAAACCTATTTCTAAACAAACCATTTCCAAATGGATTGTTTATGGGATCAGATTTTGTTACACTCATCATGGTAAACAGTTTCCTGGAACCATTAGAAGTCATTCTACTAGAGCAGCTGCTACTTCTACAGCTTTTCTCAGAGGAGTACCTACCAAGGATATCTTGGAAGCTGCCACTTGGAGTTCAGTGCATACTTTTTCCAAGCACTACAATCTCCCCTTGTTTTCTAAGTCTAGGGCAGGCTTTGCCTCTGCTGTCTTGCAGGGTATTCTTGCCTCCCCTTCTTCTATCTAAAGCCTTCTCCCTCTCTACACTGCTTTGGGATTCCACCCTACAGTTATGACTGCAACAGTGAAACACAAAGAACATAGTACAGTTGTGTACACCTACTATAAATGTAGATGTTCGAGTGTCATCACTGTTGCAGTCGGGGTTTCCCTCCCTCCTATCCCCTCTTTTCCTTTTTGTGGTGTATTTGTGTTTCCTTTGTTGGATTCATTTCTGATTTATTGGAGGTATTCTGACATCTAGGGCAAGAAAGGCTGGAGAAGATGGCGTCGGCTGAGGGCTATGTACCAAGGCGTACTGACGTCAGGATACTAGCTTTTACAGCCGACGCCGGACCCAGACTTTGGGATTCTGGCCGACCTCTGGCTGCCTGCCGGCAGGAGCACCCTACAGTTATGACTGCAACAGTGAAGACACTCTAACATCTACATTTATGGTAGGTGTACACAACTGTACTTTCCACTGTGCTCAGGAACTTTCTTCCGTGAGTTTCTCAGGATCACGGAGCTAGGGACGCTACCCATGTGTAAGAACAAACGGCGAGATTGAACACTCTCACATACAGAAGTTATGTCCTTACCATAACGTTCCATGTGGAGTGTTCATCTCGCCTTTGTTCTTACATTCCCACCCTCCCACCCTCAGGAAGAACGTCCAGTTTAGGTGTCTTGTTTGGTTCTCCCGCTTCTGTCTCTCTCAGTTGTTACGGCTGTTTACCAGCTATGCCTTGGCATGTATGTTGTATGTTCACTCTCGTTGGGGTCTGGTTTGTTTGCAAACTGGATCTGAGGTAAGGGCAGAGGGGAATTGTGGGAGATAGGTTGGTCTCAAGCTTCTTCTCGATGCAGAGCTTTGCCAAGCGGCCGACACGGAGCTGAGGATCGGCTCCGAACCCATGTGTAAGAACAAAGGCGAGATGAACACTCCACATGGAACGTTATGGTAAGGACATAACTTCTATTTTTGTCATTTCAGCAGCATGTCAAGATCTTTAATAAGTATATATACCACTGTAGTGATTAAGGGAGTTGACATTTAATGGTTTCCTCTGTTACATGTTTTGACTTTTTATTTAATGCAAATCAACACAAAACTTGTATGCATAATCCTATTCAGACTTCGTATGTTTATATTGACAACTGTGATTTTCAATTCTAATCTTTTGTATTGCATTCTTTTCCTTAGTCTCTACACTACCCAGCCCAAATATCTTTTCTGTTATTTCTCATTCCTACCTTTGAAAGAGTCAACTAATCATCCTTTACTAGTTGACTTTATGGTGTTCGTCATATTGATCACTGCTGCAGTAGCCTTAGCTGTATGTGTTATATCCTGCCAAAGATACAACAGCCAGCCAGCTTCCAAAGCTTCAAGGTACCTTCCACGCACCCAAACCATCAGTCAACTCAAGTTGAGCTGGCTAAAAAGGCAAGTTTGGGTACAAAGTCCTTCTGTTTATAGTGTGTAAGACTTTCTTCCAGGGCTATGGCCACTGGTACTGTTTTTAAGAGGTTTGCTGTGCTGTATTCTCAGAGCCTCCCAGATGATGTAAAAATAGATTTTAAATTCACCTTTGGATAAAGACTGTTTTTTGTTATTCTGCTGCATAAGTTACCAAAATGTTTGAAAGAATCAAGTTGATAAAGGGGATCTCTAAGATTTTTCTGCCTTTTGGCAAATTTTATAAGGGATTTTGTAATCCCTCATCCAGTTTTGGAAAAAAACAAAGTAAACAGTTTCAGCAAAATGCTGGTAAGTAGACGATTAAGAAATGGCAAGGGGGTTGCACAAAGAATTCAGGATCCCCCATCCAAAGGAGGACAGTTTAATAGGTCACAATGAAGAATCCCCCACCCCCCACCCTGGCAGTTACTTTCCCCCTTCCAGAAAATTTGAATCTCCACTTTTCTGTTTGGCAACAAATAGTTTCATGCATATGGGATCTGAAGATCATTCATCAAAGTTAGAGGTGGTAATGGGAGGAAATATCTCCTTTTCAGGGCATAATTCCTTATCCACCAGACCATACTCTGTCTTCTCCTTGTCCTTTAACATATGTTGTCCCAGGGAGTGCTAAAGTTGTTGTTCCTTCAAAAACTGGGAAAGATTTTGATCCTGCTTCCCAAATTGGGAAAGGTTTTCATTAAAGGATGTCTTTAGTGCCAAAGAATATGGTTGCAGATCTGTTCTGGATCTCTTTCTTTCATAAACCTGTTTGTGATACAGACCACATTCAAAATGATGTCACTCAACAACCTGTTATCTCCTCTTCCTCATTCAAGTTTCATGATGACCCTAAATTTACGATGCATATCACGCACACACATTTTCCAGACTTCAGGCATTTCTTAAGGTTTTGTGTGTCAAGATCAGCTCTATGCCTTACCCTTTTGACTATCCAATTCACCAAATATGTTTACATAGTGTCTAGCTCCAGTTATAGCTCATTGCAGATTACAGGGTATCCCCATTTTTCCATGTTTAGTTGACTGACTTATCTTTACAGAGTTTTTTTTTTTAACTCTGAAATCCAGCTTGTGTGAGAGATGCAAGATAACATTCAAAAGTCTAACTCCTTCACACAGGATTGTGTCCCTGGGATGTCAGCTAGATACCTCAGTTCAAAGAGCTTTTCTTTACAGGAAAAAATAGATCCCTCTGTAGATCCATTTCTAAGGTTTTCCACTCATACTTTGGTCCCTGCGAGGGTCTGCCTCAGGATTTTGAATTTCATGTCATGATGCCCATGACAAAACACCACATTAGAAAGATACAGTGGTATCCGAAGTGTCTTTGGTCCTAGCAGCAGCATCTTTTATCTTTCCACATTCCAATGCTGGGGTTTATCTGAAGAGAAGTCATTTACTGAAGATGGCAAATGTCTCTGAATCCAGTTTTCCCATTGTCCCTCCCTGCAGTAAAGCAGTCAGTCAGCATGGACGTCTCAGACTTTACTTGGGGAGCAGATGCAGGCACATAAATGTAAAATACATGTTTCCCCTGATAAAGGCAGTCAACTCTCTAAATCATCTTTGGTCCCAAGGACCAGTTTAGGTTGTTGCAGACAATACCACAATCATGTGGTACATCAACAAGCAAGAGGAAAGCAGGTTGTTGCCCATTTGCAGTCTAACCGCGTTAGCTTGAGCTATTGCTTCACAGCATAATCTCACTCTCCAGGCATTTTGCAATCTAACAGAAAAATTTTGCGGCAGACAGGTTGAGCAACACAAGGGCAAACATCACAAATGGAAACTAGATGGGGGGGGGTCTTCCAAGATTTGATCCATCTGTTTAGGAGTTTCTCAAGTAGGCCCTTTTGCTTCCTCTCTGAATGATCAACTGGCAAGATTCTGCTTGAAGACTCCATGTAAGAAGGCCTAGAAGGTAGATAACATTTCATCTGATGTCAGTCTTCACATAATCCTTGACAGTGGGCTCAGTTCCAAGCCTCAGAACCAACTTGGCTGTTTATTTCAGCTTACACCTTCCAAGCTCTTGGTCTAGGCTTTATCCACAATTCCCCTTTCAAAGTTCCCTCAGATCTTATTTGCCTCTTCGTGTGTCAGACGTGTACGACCACTCTCGAGCTTTGGCTTATAATTTAAGTTTATCCTATTTTTTTCTCTTGTATAAGTTTCCCTTTCATTTCTAGTGTTTTTTCTTATACCCGCTCCTCTTTTTATCTTTATTAGCGTGTTTTTCTCTCTCTACATTACCATTGGTAGTTCTAAGTACCATTGTTAGTACTTACCTTTTAACTTTTTAAGGTATTTCATTTTACCTTTGCCATTGTTGCACTTTTCTTACTTTTCTCTTCCTCTCGTTTAAAAAATAAAAAAAAACTCTCTGTTCCTTGCCGTGTGTGTGTGTGCACCTGCATGCGCGTTGATATGGCGGACAAATCAGAATCTCCAGCCAAATCTTCTAAGGGTACATCAGCGTTTAAAATGTGCCAAAAATGTGAAAGAAAATGCCCAATTTGGACGGGCATATCCTTTGCATTTATTGCTTAGGAAATCCTCATCTACAAGAAAGCTCAAATCTGCTGTGGTTTTACCACCAGGATGCTCACCGAACAGAAAAACAAGTTAATTCTTAAAGGTCTGCTTAAAAGTTATTTTGATGAGGCCATTTCTGGGTCCAGAACAGAAGCCAGTTTGTCTTCCTCATCCTCCTTTTCTAAGAAATGACATTCTTCAGTTCCCAGTACCTTGGAACCACTCAATAAGGTTTCTAAACAACCTTCTGTGTCGAAGAGTTCAATGGCGCCAAATGGTAAGAGAGTCAGCACTTCCCAAAACTTCAGAGTCGACCTCAAGTACCTCGGCACAGAGAGATACATTGGTACCAGAGCAGTTGCAGCTAATTTTTTGTCCTGAGATCCAGATATTCTCCATCTGTTGATCCTTTCAGTGATAGACCACCGAGCCCCTTTGTCAAGCCAAGACCCCTTGGGTCTGCTTTGACTGCTTCAGTTCGTTCCAGAGTTTCTCTGAAGCCGACATCATGAGACTGGTGGATCAGCTCCTGATGGTGAGGGGGGATTGTCTTCGGTTCCCAGCCAAGCTAGCATTGGAACTGACGCTACTAAGACACCATCTGTTCTTCCTTCTCCAACTCTTGAGTCATTGGAGCCCTTTGTTCTGACATTCCCAGCATCGACTGTCTGTTCCGGTAGCATCTTCTTCTCCGTAACTGAAAATTGCCTTGAGTTCCTCTGTGCCTTCAGCACTGGAGGCCTCCTGGGGTTGAGACCTCCTAGCTGGTTCTGAGGTGCATGGATCAACTTCTTTAATTTCGGAGCCATCCATGACCCTCTGTGCTTCAGCTTTCATAGAATTGACCCAAGCTTCAGTTTTGGGAGTAGTCTCCTCGGTGTGGGGTGGGACCTCTGTTCTGAAGGAGTCTGTTTCGGTTCTGGGCTCCCATCCTTCTACAGAGAGGGCTTTCTCCATTGGGGACTCGCAGTGTCTGCCATCCCTGTTGGGACAGACTTCCACATCTCCTTGATCTGAGTGTCTATCAATCTCTTCCCCATGACAGAGGGCACAAAAGCCCCACGTTTGGTGGTTTCCTCTTTGGACACTTCCCCAAAACATCCCACTGAGGAAGTACCTGAGAAGAAAATGTGCAAGAGGAAGCCCTTAGACTCCTCAGAAGAGTACTTAACTGAAAATACTGACTTTGATGAAGGGGGAGGTTTCTCCAGGTCACTACCTAATGATGTATCCTTTGGGGGCATCCTAGAGATCCTGAAACAGAGTGGTGGGTTGTCTTCCATCCAACCTTCCTCGGAGTCTTTATACCTTGATGTTTTTTGTGCCCAAACTTGTATCTCTTGGATCTCTCCACTCGTTGACGATCTTATTAAAGTGATTGCTCAGTGGGCATGGAAGATGCCTGACTCCATCAAACTGATTCCTAAGAGACCTAATTGGATCCTTTCAGCCCCCAAGGAAGAACAACATTGGTCAAAAGGCATATACCCATAGATGCCATGGTGATAGCGGCAGCCATAAAGAAGGAACTTGCCGAGGAAAGTCCAACTGTCCATCTTCCTAACAAGGAGTCTAGGACTTGTGGATAGGTTTGGGAATCATGTTTACCCTTCATTGAACTTTGCTCTTAGGTCTTTGAACTACACGCTGCACTTCACAAGGTTATAGAGAGATCTACTCTGAGCTCTCTCGGGTACCCTCTCAGTAGCAGTAGCTGAAGGGGTATGGGACAAAGTTGCCTTTCAGCTCGCCACCCTTGAATTGATTTCTAACTTGTCCATGAGGCTAATTGCTCATGCAGCTGAAGGGATGACAAGAGCATCAAGTTCAGGCGCAACCATTAGTAGGCACTCCTGGATGTGCTTATGTGATTTTGCTTAGTTATTCAAAGCGTCCTTCATCAACAATCCATTTAACTGATCATCCCTTTTTGGTCCCAAGGCTAAAGACACTCTGGCCAGATGTGAAAAAGATGGGGAAGATGCTTTCTGCCATAGGCATATGTTTTTCCTCTCCTCAGCACCCTTACTCTAGGAACCAGAGAAGTGGCAGACTGTGGTTTAAAAAATCCCAAGGGCCTTTCCAGGATTCACTTGGCAAAGATTTTCCCCTGGGGCCGAGGGGGAAGTAATGGAAGCTGCTGCCCCAGAGGCACAAGTGGCCCAAAGAGCCTGTGGTCCAGAGATTTCTTCTGCTACTTCCTACCAGCATCCCTGAAGGGGATACCCGATTGCCCTCCTGTGGAGGCAGTCTAGGGATGACTATCCCTGCACCAACCCACTTGGCAACTGATAACGTCTGACAAATGAGTGCAGGAAATTATATCCAGAGGTTACAAAATTCCACTTTCTATAAATCCAAAATCCCAAGAAAGACTCCTGGATGTTCCACCCAGTCACAGGGAAGCAGCAGTAGCAGAAATTCAAAAACTGCTCAACGAAAGAGCCATCCAAAAATTCCCTCCAGACCAAATAGGATCCGGGTTTTACTCCAGGTTTTTAGTGCACAAAAAAACAGGTGACTGGAGACCCACTTTGGATCTCAGCCAGTTTAACAAGGCAGTTCAGCAAACCAAATTTCAGATGGTCTCTGTTCAGTCAATACTTCTGTTCTTGGTAAAAGATGATTGAATGTGCTGTATAGATCTCCAGGACGTGTATTACCACATAAAAATGGACAAATGCTGTTCCTGCACTTCCGGCTGGGAGCCAGTCATTTCCAATTCAGAGCGCTGCTCTTTGGACTCACCTTAGCCCCCAGGGTGTTCACCAAATGCATGGCAGTGGTAGCAACTTATCTCAGACTGCAAGGATTGTGGGTTTTTCCATACCTTGGCTGGCTCCTCACTGTACCACCAGGCGTCAGAATGGGCAAGAGATTACACTGTGCATCTCTGTGCATCACAATAAATTACAAAAAGTCAAATTTACAGCCCTCACAACAACTAGAATTTATCGGCGCCATATTGGACACTGTTCCAGGAATTGCTTCACTTCCACTGGAAAGACGACTAAGGGTAAGATCTCATGTCACTCAGATTATCCAGAACAAAAGTGTTCCAGCTAGATAATTCCTTCAAGCATTAAGCTAATAGCAGCATCAGTCACTCTTGTCCCCTTAGCAAGATATCACATGCAAATCTTACAATGGTTACTAGTCTCCCAGTGGTCTCTGATAGATCAGCCAGTGTCTCACCACATCTTGATTACCAGTCACTGCAAACAGAATATTTCATGCTGGCTCCATTCCAACAAGATTCTTTTGGGCCAACCATTCCTCCTTCCACAACCCCAAGCCATAGTAATGAAGGATGCCTCCCATGTAGGGTGGGTGGGACATTATCTGTGAAGGACAGTCCAAGGCACATGGTTCCAGTTGGAAGCCAACTTGCACATCAGTATTCTAGAGATGAGGGCAGTGCTGTTAGCATTGCAAGCACTTCAGGGTGCCCTTCTAGGAACAAGTAGCATTTCAGACCGACAAGTCGGTAGTCTGGTATATCAACAAACAGGGGGAAAACAAATATTACCCATTGTGTCGAGAAGCCCTCAGAGTTTGGCAATGGGCAATTTCTTCAAACTGCTTTCTCACAACAATGCACATTCTGGGGAGCTCAAACATGATAGTGGACAAACGGAGCAGAACCATTCTAGTACCTCACGAGTGGTCTCTCAGTCCTGTGGTGGCAAAAGAGTTTTTTTGTCACTGGGGCCAACCTTGCTGTGATCTTTTTGCGTCCCCTCTAAACAACAAATGCAGCAGTTACTCTGCTCTAACCCCCCCCCCCCCCGGGTAAGTCACCCAGACACACAGTTCTCCACGATTGGCCCCCGGTCTCCTTTATGCCTTTCCCCCAACTCCCTTAATATCCCAGTTTCTCAAGAAAGCCAAAAGGTCGGAGAACATAGTAATCCTCATTGCCCGCTTTTGGCCTCGACATGTTTGGTTTCCCTTCCTTTGGCCTCATCATCTTCGGAAACTGGACCCAGCTGCAGATGATCTGTCTCATCCGGAGGGCATGTTTCATCCGAACCTCCATCTCAAGCTCATGGCATGGATTCTCCAATTCCCATGATTGCCAGGCATCCTTCCCTTTCCTAAATTGTCAAGCAGATTATTGTGGCCCACCACAAACCTTCAAGTAGGAAACTGTATCAAAGTAAATGGGAAAAATTTGCAAGCTGGGCCCTTATGAACAAACATCATCCTTACACGACCCCCATTCATAAAGTTTTGTATTTTTCTGCTAACTTCTATCAGTCTGGGTCATCTACCTCAACAGTTAAAGTCCATCTAGCTGCAATCTCGAACTTCCATATGGTGTTTGATGGGTCATCCCTTGTGTCACAAACTTTGTAAAGCATTTTTAACGGGATCCCTAATGTTAAGACCTCTGTTTAAAGAATCCATTCCTCCTTGGGGTCTAACACTAGTTCTTCAGTCCCTTACTTTGTCTCCTTTTGAACCATTAGCTACTTGTGACTTGGTTTCTGACTTGGAAAACTTTATTTTTAGTGGCCATTACATCTGCTAGAAGAGTTTCTGAACTTCCAGCCTTGTCCTGCAAACCACCCTACATAATATTCACAAAGACAGTCCCTCCCTTAGGACTTAATCCTTCTTTTTTACTGAAGGTAGTCTCAGAATCTAATATTAATCAGACACTTCAACTACTGGTCTTTTTCCCTATTTTTCTAATAAAAGGGATCGTTTCCTTCATTTATTAGATGTCCACAGACAGCTACATTTTTATCTCCATAGAATGAAGGATTTCAGAAAATCTGACTTGACTGTTGTCTTTTCCTTGCTTTCTCTAGGTAACCCAATTTCTAAGGTTATTTTGACAAAATGGCTTAAAAGATTTTATCACATTTATCTGCCAATCAAAAGAGATTCGCCTTTTATGCCCAGTAAAAGCCCACTTAACTAGAGCAGTGGCAACGTCTGCAGTTTTTCATGCCAGAGCTGCTTTAGGTGATATTTGTGCAGCAGCCACTTGGTCATCTCCTCGCACTTTTAAAACTCATTACAGATTGGATCAGGTCTCTAGGGGATGAGCATCATTCAGTTCGATGGTGCTTAGGAATATTCTTCCATGAGACCTCCCAAGATTCAGGGAGATAGAGACTCTCCCACAGTTATAGATTATGTGACGATTGACATCATCAGATAAAGAAGTTGTCTTACTATAACTTTCCATCTGTGTTGTCGATCTTCACTAATCCCTTGACATCCCTCCCCCTTCCTCAACCTGAGACTCTTAGTTGATCAGATTTTTCCAGAACTAGCTTCATACTAGGGACACATATCTGGTCTCATTATTATTACTTTGCCACTATTTTGGGAAAACTCAATCTGAGTTAATTTTGAGGGGGGAATTATGGGTAAAGCCTAGCTCAAGAGTTTGGAAGGAGCTAGCTGAAATAAATGGCTGAATCAGTTCTGAGGCTCGGAACTGAGCCCACAGTCAAGGATTAGTGAATATCGGCAACACAGATGGAACCTTATGGTAAGACACAATTTTTTTTTCCTTGCACAGGCGTGTTCCTGTGTGCTCTCCACCCTTTTCATTGAGATCTAGGGTACTTCTGAAAATTCCGAAGGAATCCCCCAAGGATCACTGTGATGAATCTGTTCTTGCCCAGGCAACAGTGGTTTTCCCTTTTGGAAATAGGTGCAGTTACCACAAGCTCACTGGTAGAATGGATCTACTCCCAGAGGATCAGGGATGATGTTCGTGTTTCACTGTTGCAGTCATGACTGTAAGGTTCTCCCCTGCCGGCAGGCAGTCCTCGGTCGGCCAGAATCCCAAAGTCTGGGTCCGGCTTCGGCTGTTCAGCCATGCTCCCTGACGTCAGAGCGCCAGGAGTACAAAACTGACAGCTGACGCCATGTTCTCCAGTCTTTCTTGCCGTGCGGTGATAGCAGTTAGCAAGTGCCTGTCGGCTGACTCCTGACAATTTTTTCTGAACAAACTTCAGTCCGAAGACTTTCTTCTCCTACTCAAAGCTAAGTACCCCGTTGGGGAAACTTTTTTCTTGCTCCAGTCCGATGTCAGAAAAAGTTAATTGTATTTCATGTGGGAAGCAAATACCTCATAAGGATTTTCATTCTTACTGTATTCCTTTCTTAGGCCCTGGCCACGACGTAGCTAGTTGTCGGTTTTGTGCTAGATTCAATCAACGTACAATTAAACGAAGGTACGATTTTGCATTTCATTACTTCGGTAGGCGTTTTAATTACAAAATGTCATCGGATATGGTTCCGGCTACCGGAGTTCACAAACGACGCAAGGACAAAGACAGGCCTCTGAGGTCCAAATCAGAGCCAGCTTCAGGTTCGGCCGTCGTCAGTGAGGCGCTTTTGCAGCCCCTGTCGTCGGCCATTTCGGAACTGATGGCCAAAACGGACTCCCACGAGGAGCCAACTAGGCCTTTGAATATTTCTGTTGCAGGACTTTCGGACAATGCTCCTTCGGAATGGTCCGGAGCCGCTGTGCAGGTACCGGCTTCCGAAGGGGTTTTCAGGCCTACTCAGCTTCTAATAAAGACAAAGACAAAGGCAAAGACTCCTTCCAAATCAAAGACTGCAACACAGGCCTCTTCTGATCCGGCTCCCAAGTCACAGAAACAGTTACTTAAGATGGCGGAGGACTTGCTATGATTAGGGGTTCACATCCCCCTCCAGATAAAAGGCCAAGGCAGGAAGTTTATTATGACTCCTCTGATCAGGCTTCTGTTTCTTCAGTTTCTTCTTCTGACCAGGAATATTCTTTCCCTCCTAATGAGGATTCTGATGCTGAGGAATCCATTCCTTCAGCTTCTCCCCCTGAGGACTTCTCTTTTGGGGAAACTTTGCCTGAAATGAGGGAACATTTCCACTGGGAAGGACAGGAGTATTCGGAATCTAAGAAAAGACTAAGGGATTTTCTTCTTCTTCCCCAACATAGACCCCTGGCTATTCCTCCTATTTTGGATATTGTGGATGATGCTTTTTTGGAGGCTAACTTAACCCCTGACTCTTTTCCTCCAGCTCCTGTTAAGCCTGACAGATATTATAGAGTTCCTGATTCCCACCAGTTTTTATACAAGATCCTTACTGCTGACCCTGAAACCATTTCTCAGGGTCCTAAGGAAGTTAAGGCCACTTCTGCTAAAAACTCCATTCCCACTGAGAAGGATTCCAGATCTTTAGAAAGATGGGGCAAAAAAGTGTACACTTCTGCTACTTTATCTATTTGGGCTTTAAACTGTCAGTTTCATATGCTGAAATTCCAGCAATTTCTCCTGTCTGTTTTAAAACAAAAGCTAACTTCCATTTCCGCCTGTGCAGATGATGAGGAATTACATGACTTAATGCATGCCACTGAACAAGTTGGGAAGCATGGTTTTCACTGTGGATTTGATGCCTTGGAGGCTTCTTGTAGGGCTGCTGCCTCTGGCACAGTAATTAGAAGGCATGCATGGTTAAAGGAACAAAATTTGCCAGATCAAGTAAAAGCTAAATTATTGGATGCTCCTGTTCAGCGTAATGTTTTGTTTGGATCTAAAGGTGAAGAGGTGATTAAAAAGATGGAGGAAAAGGCAAAATCCATGCAAACAGTTAAAGATTTCTTACAAGTACAGCCACCCAGATTTAGTAGGAATTGGCCTACTAAAAATTGGTCCTTTCCCAATTCAGACAGGCTTCAGAGGGGTAGATACAGACGCTCCCGAGGAAGGCCTCAAACACAAGCCTCTTATAGACCAAGACAGTGGACTGCTTCCACCCCTGGGGGAGGAGAGGACAGGTCGCAAGCTCATAGGAAACACTCAATGACTCCCTCTGTTGGGCTGCAGGAACTTCATGCCTGGAAGCCCCTCTCGGAGGAAAACTTTCTCTTTTTCACTAAAACTGGACTCGTATAACCCAAGAGAAGTGGGTTCTGGATGTGGTTTCAAGAGGTTGCAAATTCCATTTTCATACCCTACTAAGGCCAAGCGGATGGCCGGATCTTCCAAAACATCAATGGACAGAGGCCTTAAACTAGGTGGAATCTCTCTTGGCTATGAAAGCCATAGAACTAGTTCCACTTTAAGAGATGGGGCAAGGTTTTTACTCAAGGCTCTTTCTAGTCCCCAGGAAGCAAAATTCATGGAGATCCATTCTGGATCTGTCAGTCTTGAACACTTTTCTAGAGATACCAAAATTCAAGATGCTTACTGTACAGCAGCTACTTCCAATGCTGACCAAAAATGCATGGATGGTAACTTCAGATTTAAAGGAGGCATATTTACACATTCCCATCAGGCAGGACCGCAGAAAATACCTCAGGTTCAAGGCTGGATCGAGGCACTTTCAATTCCCTGCGCTGCCCTTTGGATTGTCTACTGTGCCCAGGGTCTTCACCAAATGCCTGGCTCCAGTAGTAGCTTATTGCAGTCTCAAGGGAATTCAAATTTACCGTTATCTGGACGAATGTCTTATTCAGGCAGACAGCAAGGATGTCTTACTCCAGCATTTACAGTTTGTTCAGAATCTTCTCAAGTTCCTGGGATTCACTGTAAACATAGTCAAATTTGACTCCCTCACAACAGATAATTTTTCTGGGCGCTTCTCTAAACACAACAACCCAGATGGCATTTCTGACATACGAAAAACAGTTACAGCTGGCTTCAACTTTCAAAACCTTGGCAACTTTAACTCAGCTATCTGCAAGAGATTCCTGCAGGCTTTGGGTTGCATGGCCTCCTGCATCCTTCTTGTACCATATGCAAGACTACATATGAGGAAAATACAGTGGTACCTAAAAAGTGTATGGTCTCAGCATTGCCACAGTTTAGATGTACTGATCTCCGTCCTGCCTTGTCTTCAAAAGGAATTCCTTTGGTGGTCCAAGGCATGTACTCTAAACAAAGGAAAACCCTTCTGCCTGTCTCCTGCCACTCGGATACTAACCACGGATGCCTCTGATTATGCCTGGGGAGCCCATTTTCAGGGCAACTGTCTGCAAGGCCTTTGGACAAAGGATCAGAAGCACCTGCATATCAATTTAAAGGAAATGTTAGCCGTTCAGAAAGCCCTATTGGCCTTCAGGAATCTTCTACAACCAGGGCAACTACTGATACGGACAGACAACACCACAGTTATGTGGTACATAAAAAAGCAAGGGGGATCTCATTCCTACCCCCTTTGCAGACTAGCCATGGATCTATGGAACACAGCTCTAGCTTGCAATCTGGACCTTCAAGCTCACTTTCTACCAGGGAAGCAAAACTTCCTGGCAGACAGTCTGAGCAGAAACCTTTCGGACCCAAACGAGTGGATGCTGGACACCAAAATATTCAAGATGATAACAGCAGTCTGGGGATGTCCTCACATAGACCTCTTTGCATCCCACCTCAATCATCAACTACAGATTTTTTGCACCAGGACTTTCCACGAACAAGCTTGGAAAGTGGATGCACTATCATTCAGTTGGAGAAACCTCTCGGGATATGCCTTTCTGCCCCTTCCTCTTCTTCCATGGGTATTATTAAAGATCAAACAAGACAAGCCCAAGAAGGTAATCTTGCTGGCCCCAAATTGGCCTCGACAGTTTTGGTACCCAACTCTGAAAAACCTTTGTCTGGAGCCCCCTTGGATTTTACCACAGACTCCGAACCTTCTGTTCCAACACCAGGGTCAGGTTCTATACTCCCATGTCAGAACACTCGGCCTGGTTAATCCAGGATCTTTGATTCATTCTTTCCTACCCAAGCAAGGTTATGGATGTCATTTTAGAAGCCAGACGTCCTAGCACTAGAAAATCTTGTGCAGGAAAATGGAAAAGATTTTGTTCCTAGATGCAGGCTCAGGATTCTGATCCTCTTCTTCCTAACATTCCTTTGATTTTACTTTACCTGACGGACCTCTTACATAAGGGTCTCTCTTTCTCTTCCATTAAGATACATGCCTCTGCTATTTCTGCTCATTATAATACAGACCCTCCAATCTTTTCCCACCAGCTCATGAGACAGTTTCTCAGAGGAGCTAAGAACTTAAGGCCCCCTAGATCTCCTCCCATTCCTGCTTGGGATCTCAACTATGTTTTGGAAAAGCTCACCTTACCTCCTTTTGAGCCTGCTGCCACTTCTTACATCAAGTTTTTATCTTGGAAAACAGCCATCCTGTTAGCTCTGACCTCTGCCAGGAGAGTTTCAGAGTTGCAAGCTCTTATGGCTGTGGAACCTTATATTATTTTTCATCAAGACAGGGTGTCTTTAAGGACTAATCCTACTTTCATGCCTAAGGTGGTTTCCAAAGTGGCTTTAAATCAAACTATTCACTTGCCAACTTTTTTCCCCACTCCTCAAAATAAAGGGGAAAGGATCTTACATTCCTTGGATGTACACAGACAACTACGTTTTTACCTGGACAGAACCAAGGACATCAGGAAATCAGAACAAGTGTTTGTTTCTTATACTTCCAGTTCTCAAGGTAAAGCCATTTCAAAACAGACCATTTCTAAATGGATTGCTCATGGAATCAGATTTTGCTATTCACATCATGGAAAGCAAGTCCCAGGGAGTATAAGGACTCATTCCGCCAGAGCTGCTGCCACTTAAGCTGCCTTCCTCAGGGGAGTTCCTACCAAAGACAATTTGGAAGCTGCAACTTGGAGTTCAGTGCATACTTTTTCAAAGCACTACAATCTACCTCTCTACTCTAAGTCTAGGGCAGGCTTTGCTTCTGCAGTCTTGCAGGGCCTTTTAGCCGCCCCTTCTTCTTTATGACCACCTCCCTTTCATTCTGCTTTGGGATTCTACCCTACAGTCATGACTGCAACAGTGAAACACGATGAACATAGTACAGTTGTGTACACTTACCATAGATGTAGATGTTCGAGTGTCTTCACTGTTGCAGTCTGGGTTTCCCTCCCTCCTATCCCCTCTTATTTTTACTTTTGTGTGGTTTCTTTTTTCACCATTCTTCTGAGGTGTATTTGCAAAGGGTATGGGACCTTATTCATTTTTGGACTCCTGACATCTGGGGCAAGAAAAACTGGAGAACATGGCGTCGGCTGTCAGTTTTGTACTCCTGGCGCTCTGACGTCAGGGAGCATGGCTGAACAGCCGACGCCAGACCCAGACTTTGGGATTCTGGCCGACCGAGGACTGCCTGCCGGCAGGGGAGAACCCTACAGTCATGACTGCAACAGTGAAGACACTCAAACATCTACATTTATGGTAAGTGTGCACAACTGTACTTTTGAAACACTTTGACCCCAATCGACTTCAGTTGACTGCCTTTGATAGGGACTTCTTTTAGGCACCTGCTTACTGAGGACATGCAGCAGTTACTAATGGAGGCAAGAAAGCCTACCGTTAGATCATATATTTGGGGCATGGCCAAGATGGTGAGCAGTTAATAGCGCTGTGTTTTAGTTTTGCTTTATTTTAATATCTTTGACAAGATTTTTACTAAAAAACTCAAATAGAATGTTTCTAAACTTGATGGATTTATTGTTGAACATCTGCTGAGAAATTTACTACAAAAAAATAAGTTTGAAACTCATAATTGTTTTTTTCCTGTTAAGAGTACTAGACAGAACTAATTGTTTCAGAATAAGCCACTCAAGTCCAGTGTACAGGACAGTAATTTGAAAAGACATACAGGCTATACTAAGTAACATCAGTGAGATGTCCTTATGTTCACTTGCTGTAGTATTCTTAACCTGAGGGATCTTGCACCTGATGGCGACCCGACATCAGCCAGTATACAGAAGTCTTGTATTACTGTAGAGTATGTGGGACATCACACTTTGGTTGCTTTCGGACATAGACCATAAAAGCGACTTACACATGTAGCATCCTCAGAATTTTTCTGCCACCAGTCAGAACGCCATTCCAATCGTCGATCTAATAGTTTCAATGCTTGCAAATTCAAATTTTTGCCAGATAGGTGCCCCATTGGGGAATGTTTTTCTCTTACTGCATTTTTGGGTATGTCATCCAGTAAGGGCAAGTGTGGAAGGCAAATTCCACATAAAGACAGCCATTCACAGTGTCTGTTTTGTTTAGGCCCTAATTACGACCACAAGTCCTGTAGCATTAGCCAGTCCTTTGTTCCAAAGATTCTTAGAAACAGGCTTTTCTCTCTTGCTATATATTTAGTGAACCAATGGCTTAAGCTACTAACTAAGCATATGGAGGGTACCTCAGCATCCAACGCCAATCCTGTGAAGCACAAGGCCACGAAACCTCAGCCTGCAGCTTCTACTGCACCTCCAATGTGTCCGACGTTTCTCCAGAGGTGATTATTAACTCAGAGGTTTGTCCTCCTTCAGACACTGATTTATATGCTAAACCCAGTTCTGAGGTCACCTTGACTTCGGCCATGAGTACATCTGTGGAGGTCGAACATACATCCAACCAGGATGTTGTGGGGGAACCTAGGCTCGAAACTATGGAGGGTCCTAGGGGTGTACCTCGCACCCAAGCATGAGAAGAACTTGGTTAGATACATTTGAATTTAGGCCTTTGTTCAGTACTCTGACATTGCATAGGATGGTTTCGCCTGCAAAGTAAAAACAAAAAACTAAGCATTTGTTCCCTACTAGAGAGGCCCCTCCAGATTGGCAGGCCTTCATGGCACTCAAACCGCCTTCTTCGCAGCCTTCTCCTACAGCTGCTTCCCAACCTTCTCAAAAAAGAATTGTCGACAATGACTCATCTGATAATTTTTCCTCTGACTAACAGGAATCTGTAGATTAGTCCACGTAAACCCCCCCCCCCCAGAATGTTTCCCCTGAAGAGGAGTCAGTAGGTGCTAACTCCCCATTGGGGGAGAGATCCTTTGGTGCAACTCACTTGAAAATGGAAGAACATTTCAAACGGGATATTTCCCAAACTTCCCAAGTCTAGAAAAGATATTGAGGGATGCCCCTGAAGGTGGGGGTGGAGTGCCAGACCATTAAATATACTTTTTTTTTTATTATAGAAAGAACTCCAGTTTCTTGGGTGATAATTTCCCAGACCCCATGAGCATTGAAGAGGCTAAGGGAAAGGGAGGATGCAGGTTGAGGCTTGTTGGCCTTGTGCTTCACCGGCTTGACGTCGGAACCCGAGATACTCTCCATATGCTTAGCAGATGTCCCTGGCCCTTCTGCAGTTCCTCCTGTGCATCCTGCATTTCTAAATGCTTTTCACAATGCTTTGCAAACTACAGACTCCAAGGCCTCTGCCACCGAGAAGCCAAACTGCTTTTACAAGATCCCTGAGGATTGTGAATTCCTCTTCAGTTGCCCTGCAGCAGACCCAGCAGTTATTTCTGTAGTTAGACAAACCTTCTCAGATGCTTCCTTCCTCTAACCTTCCATCAAACAGAGTAGAACCCCAGAGAGAGTGAGTAAAAAGGCCTATTTGTCAGCTGCCTTGGCTTTCAGGGCCAGTAATTATCAGACACATATGACAAAGTATTCCTTAGAGCTTTTGTATCAGGCATCTAGCAGCATTGCAGATCTTCCATGACTCGGATCAAAAAGTCTTGGCTCTCTATCCTGGGAGCTTCCTCACAGGTAGCAAAACATTTCATTAAATACAGCTGTGATGCTGTGGAGGCTTGTGCCAGAGCAGCTGCTACTGGTTCAGTTCTTAGATGATTTTCCTGGCTCAGGCTGCAGCCCCTCCAGGATGACTTCAATCTAAGTTAATGGATGCACCGCTAGACAATTCAGCCTTATTTGGTAAGGCAGCAGCCTCCTTATTTAAGTCCATACAGGAAAAAAAGCAAGGATCTCAATGAGTTGAAACGCTTCCTGGTTTCTCCTGTACTCGGGATTCACAGGAATTTCCCTTCAAAGCCTGTTTTCATCCATAGCCACACTCAGCGTCCCTCCAATAAGTCTTGTAGAGAAGGCAAGAGACAACAGAAACCTAGGAGTTCTCAGACATCCTCACAATAAAGGCAGTCCTTTACTGATAAAGCAGGGAGTCTGTGACTACCCTGCAGATGCCCCCTTTCCCCTAGACTGTCCAATGCGCACGCCGTCTGGAAAAGTATCACCTAAGAAACTTGAGTTTTCCATAATCAAAAAAGGATATTTTATGTTTGGCACTCTACAACCACCATTAGGGGCATCCCTCAATCACCCTGCTGGGACGAGTTACCCTTCTTCCCAAAACTTCTTTTGGAGCTTCAGCATCAGGGCTCCATTCAAAAGGTCCCTCAATCCTCAAGGGGAAAAGACTTCTATTCAAGAATGATGTCCTTCAAGGATGCATCTGTAGTCATCACATATGGGTTGTCCTGCCTCAGGCAGCCCTTCGGTCGGCCGGATTCCAAAGTCTGGGTCCGGCGTCGGCTGATGTCGCTCTTTCCCCGACATCACAACGCCTGTGGTATAAAAGCGTCAGCCGGCGCCATCTTCCTCAGTCTTTCTTGCTGCATGGTGCCCGAAGCAGAAGCAGTTCGCAAGTGCCGGTCGGCCAGCTCCTGTATTTCAGCTACCGAAGACTTCAAAAAGCTAAGTACCCCGTTGCGGACTCTTTCTTGCCTCAGCCGATGTCAGATAAAGTTAATAATTGTTTAACTTGTGGGAAACAAATACCTCATAAGGATTTCCACTCTTACTGCCTTCCTTGCCTAGGCCCAGACCACAACGTCTCGGCCTGTTCAGCCTGTGCTTCCTTCAACCGACGAACACTTAGACGTCGGTCGGAGTTTGCAGAGGAGTTTTTTGGGGCTAGTTTTGCTTATAAAATGCCGTCGGAGACCCCAACTTCACTTTTAGCTCAAAAACGGAAAGACAAGGACCGACACGCGGTCCGTGGTTTCGGCTGAAACCATGGCAAGGCCTACCGTGAGTGTCTCTGTTTCAGCTGAAACAGAGTCCTTAGCTCCTCCAATTACCGAAACCGCGCAACCGACGACCTCGGCACCGGAGGCCCCTGCCGAGTCGGTTGTTGTATTACCTGCTGAAACTGGTGTCCTGGAATCTTCCGACACCATCCCTTTAGATAAATCTACTCCAGCACGTGGTGCAGCCAGGCCTCCTGCATCCATGTCCATTAAGGCTTTCTCTAGGGCTAAAGCTGCTAAACTCACAAAAGCTTTGCTTCCCAAGGTTACTCCTTAGGGAACTTCTACTGGTGCTCAGATCCTAACCTTAGCAGAGGATCTTATCTCATTAATTAGGGGCTCACAACCCCTCCCGGACAGAAGCTCACATCCACCTCCAGATAAAAGGCCCAGGGTTGAGCCCTCTGATCCCCACTCCTCTGAGTCTTCTGTTGGCTCTGCCCTCTCGGACCACCAGGAGGAGGCTTTTTCGGCCTACGAGGATTCTGATGCTGAAGAATCCATTCCCTCGGCCTCCCCTCCTGAAGAGTTTTCCTTTGGGGGAGATGCTGCATGCTATGAGAGAGCATGTCCAATGGCAGGGTCAGGATTTTTCAGACTCCAGGAAAAGATTAAGGACCTTTTTACATTTGCCTCAGCTTAGGCCTTTAGCTATACCTCCTGTGTTAAATGTTATTGATGATGTGTACTCTGACTCTAGCACAGCTCCTGATTCTCTCCCTCCGGCTCCTGCCAAACCTGATAGGTACTATAGGGTCCCGGACTCTCACCTTCACCTGTACAAGGGCCACTCTGCTGATCCTGAAACTATTTCTCAGGGCCCTAAAGGGGTTGCAGCTACCACTGCTAGAAATCCTCTACCCTCTGAGAAGGGAGTCCAGAGCTTTAGAGAGATGGGGTAAAAAAGTGTATACTTCTGCAACTCTTTCTATGAGGGCATTAAATTGTCAATTTCATATGATACAGTACCAAGAGTATTTGTTAGATGAATTACATAAGAAACTGTCTTCCTCTGAACCCCTTGATCGCAAATCCCTTCAGGATCTGGTACATAACTCCCAGCAGGTTAGTAATCACTTTCTGCAGTGTGGTTATGATGCATTGGAAGCTTCATGTAGGTCAGCTATGACAGGTGCAGTCATACGTAGGCATGCTTGGCTGAAGGAACAATCTCTGCTAGACCATGTTAAAGCTAAACTTCTGGATGCTCCTCTGGAAAAACAGAAATTATTTGGTTCCACGGCTCAAGAGGTCTTAAAGAAATTTGAATAAAAGGCAAAATCTGTGCAAACAGTCAAAGACTTTCTGCAAGTCCAACCACCAAGATTCAGCAGAAATTGGCCTACCAAGAATTGGTCCTTTCCGGATTCGGAAAGATTTCAGAGAGGCAGAAACAGACGTGCCAGAGGTAGAGGGCAAACTAGAGGCTCCAGCAGAGGCTGTCAATGGCAGCCTCCAAACCAGAGAAGTAGTGCAGGATCAACAACTACTACACAAGGACAGACTCAATGACTTTGCTTTGACTCCGCCGACCAGGGCTCAATTAGAAGCACCTTTGGGCGGAAAGCTTTCTTTATTCTCAGACAATTGGCACAGCATTACAAGGGACAAATGGACACTTCAAATTATAGACAAAGGATACAGGTTCCATTTTCACACATTGCCAAAAAGAAAAGGCATGCCAGACCTGCCACCAAATCAAAGGGCAGAGGCCTTGAAACAAATCTCCAGCTTAATACAAATGAAGGCTATAGAAAAGGTTCCTTTCTCAGAACATGGCCAAGGATTTTATTCCAGACTATTCCTTGTTCCAAGAAAAGAAAATCAATGGAGGCCTATTCTCGACTTGTCCGCACTGAATACTTATCTCATTGTGCCAAAATTCAAAATGCTGACTCTACAGCAACTCCTTCCCATGCTGGGCAAGGGGTCTTGGCTGGTGACTCTAGACCTCAAGGAGGCATACCTGCATGTCCCTATCAGACAAAGTTGCAGAAGATACCTCAGATTTCTTGCAGGGTCAGAGCATTATCAATTCTCAGCATTGCCCTTTGGCTTATCCACTGCACCCAGAGTATTCACGAAATGCCTGGCATCAGTAATAGCACACTGCAGACTCCAGGGGATTCAAATCTACCCATATCTGGACGACTGCCTTATACACGCGGACAACCAACAAACTCTGATAAAGGACTTAAATTATGCAATCAGTCTTCTGCAGGCCTTGGGATACACAGTCAACATGCACAAATCAAGACTTGTTCCATCCCAAAGAATAACCTTTCTGGGTGCGGATCTAGATACAACCACCCAAATGGCTTATCTCACAGAAGAAAAACAGTCAACTACCGGATTACTTCAAGAATCTGACAAGACAAACTCAGCTGACTGCAAGGAAAATCCTGCAGGCCCTGGGTTACATGGCATCCTGTATTCTTCTGATTCCACAAGCAAGGCTACATATGAGAAAGCTACAGTGGTACCTAAGGAGTTTATGGACTCAGCACAGTCAGTTTGGAAACTCTAATCCCACTCATTCCATGCCTTCAGAAGGAATTTCTGTGGTGGGCTCAGGCCAGCCAGTCCAACAGAGGGCTGCCCTTCACAAAGCCAAAAACCTCCCAAACTATTACAACAGACGCTTCAGACCTAGGTTGGGGAGCACACATGGAGGGCAGAGGTATCCAAGGACAGTGGTCACGAAAGGAGCTACGCATGCACATAAATCAAAAAGAAATGCTAGCAGTGATGCACGCAATCGAGGCCTTCAAACTGTTTCTGCATCAAGGCCATCTACTAATAAGGACAGACAACACCACAGTTATGTGGTACATAAACAAGCAAGGAGGTACCCATTCTTACCCTCTGTGCAGACTGGCAATGAATCTATGGGATCTTTCCCTGAAACTCAATATACAACTACAAGCTCAGTTTGTGCCAGGAAAGGACAATACACTGGCGGACAGCTTAAGCAGAAATATCATGGATGCACACGAATGGATGTTGCACCCAGACATTTTCCAACAGATAACACAATCTTGGGGGAGCCCGGACATAGATCTATTTGCTTCCCCCCACAATCATCAACTGAAGAAATTCTGTTCAAGGACATACCACCCACAAGCCTGGAAAGTGGATGCCCTCTCTTTCAGCTGGAGAAATCTGAACGTGTATGCATTCCCTCCTCTTCCATTGATGTCCAAGGTGTTACTGAAGATCAGGTCAGAGCAGCCAAAAGTGATCCTGATAACTCCGGACTGGCCAAGACAGCACTGGTACCCATTGCTAAGCAGCATGTCACATACGAAGCCATGGCCCCTACCTCTATGGCCACTTCTACTGACACAGCACAGATACAAAACTCTCCACTCCAACCTGAAAACATTGCAACTAACAGCGTGGAGAATACCTTGATTCCTCCTCAGGATAAGCTATCCCAGAGAGTAAAGAATATTATTCTGGAAGCTCGCCGCCCTTCCACAAAGAAGACATACTCCGCAAAATGGAAATGATTTCTCATCTGGAACACCACAAAGGGCCTAGATGCAACAGTGATGAACATGGCACGTATTCTGGAATATTTGGCAGAAATGTTCCACAATGGACCGTCTTACTTTTCTATTAAGATCCATGCTTCAGCAATTTCAGCAGAGTACAATACTGATCCCCCTGTCTTCTCTCATCCTCTCCTAAGACAATTTCTAAGAGGGATCAAAAACATCAAACCTCCTAGGAAACCACCTGTACCTGCTTGGGACCTTAACTATGTGTTGGAAAAACTAACACTGCCTCCATTTGAACCAGCAGCATCTGCAGATCTACAGTACCTCTCATGGAAGACTGCTTTCCTTCTGGCAATAACCTCAGCAAGAAGAGTTTCGGAATTGCAGGCCCTGATGTCAGTTCAGCCATTTATTATTTTCCATCAGGATAGAGTTTCATTAAGAACTAATCCTACTTTTATGCCAAAGGTGGTATCCAGGATTTCATTGAATCCAAGCCATTCACTTGCCTACCTTCTTCCCCAATCCACAGAACAAAGGGGAGAAACTGCTGCACACTTTGGACATTCACAGACCGTTGCGCTACTACTTGGACAGAACTAAAGGTTTCAGAAAAACTGACCAGCTGCTGGTAGCATATGCTGCTGGTGCTCAAGGAAGAGCAATTTCCAAACAGACAATTTCAAAATGGATAGGAAATTGCATCCGCTTTTGTTACTCATTTCAATGAAAGACTGTACCAACCAACATTAGACCTCATTCTACGAGAGCCACTGCCACCTCCACAGCATTCTTAAGAGGGGTGGCTACAAAAGACATTTAAGAAGCTGCCACATGGAGCTCCGTGCATACATTTGCCAAGCATTACAATTTACCTTTATATTCCAGATCCAGAGCAGGCTTTGCTACGGCTGTCCTGCAGGGTATCATAGCTACACCATCCTTTTCCTAGTACCTCCACCCCCAGATTGGCTATGGTATTCTACCCATATGTGATGACTACAGATGCATCCTTGAAGGACATAGTAGAGTTTTATACCTACCATAAATGTAGATGTCCGATAGGTATGCATCTGTAGTCAGGTTTGCCCTCCCTTCTTCCCCTCTGTGGTACTCCTAGGGTGCTTACCTCTCTATTAGCTAGCTGGGGGATCTATTATGGTGTATTTGTTATATATATATATATATATATATATATATATATATATATATATATTTTTTTTTTTGCAAACGTTTGGACTTTTTATTGCATTTTTCAAAATTTAGCCTTCATAGAGGGCACCTGGCATCTGGGGCAAGAAAAACTGAGGAAGATGGCGCCGGCTGATGCTTTTATACCCCAGGCATTGTGACGTCGGGGAAAGAGCGACATCAGCCGACGCCGGACCCAGACTTTGGAATCCGGCCGACCGAAGGGCTGCCTGAGGCAGGACAACCCATATGTGATGACTACAGATGCATACCTATCGGACATCTACATTTATGGTAGGTACAAAACTGTACTTTCCTGGTGTCCAGAAAGGATGGCGCCTGGAGACCAGTACTAGGTTTATCCCATCTCAACACCTTCCGAATGTTAACATTCCAAACATTATCCTCCCTTATCCTTCCACAAGGATATATGGCATTTTTAGATATAAAACATGCTTACCTTCAAATCTCCATTCACCCCAGGTTCAGGAAATTCGTATGTTTTTATGTTGGTTTCTGGCATTTTCAATTCTCTGCCTTGTCCTTTGGTCTTTCTACAGCACCAAGGGTATTCACAAAATGGCTGGCTGCAGTGATTTCACACACTACACTTTTGGGCATCCATATCTTCCCATACCTGGACAATCTGCTTTTACAGGCCTCAAATTTGAATACTATAAAACTTGGAGACCACCATTTCCCTCTTCAGGAAACTGAAAATCACCATCAACTATGGAAAGTCTGTCCTCACTCCTTCACAAGACCACATTTTCCTGGGTTGTCGAATACAGCCAGATATGAGTGTCACTTCCACCTTAGTAGGTGCAGGACCCTCAGTCTTTTTCATTCCCATCTCCCCTTAACTCGCATCATGGCCAAGGAGTTCCTCAGGGCGCTGGAATTCATGACTTCTATCATCCTCATGGTACCAGTGGCAAAACTCCACATGAGGAAATTTTAGTGGTTCCTGAAATCAGTGTGGACCCAGCATTACCACCCACTAGAATACCAAGATGTTCTTCGTCTTCCCTTGCTGCAGTCCTGACTATTGGGTATAGTCCGCGTCCCAGTCGGCCCGAATACCAGAGTATAAGGCTGACGTCGGTCATGGCGCCTTAGACTGACGTCAGTACGTCAGGGTACTAATGCGCATGACCGACGTCATTTCCTCAGTCTTTTTTGCCGCATGGTCCGATGCAGAAGCAATTTTGCGAGTGCAGGTTGGCGTTCTGAGATTTTCGAAACCGGAGTTTCAGACCGAGTACAGAGTTGGCTAAGTAACCCGTTGGAACATTTTGGTTTTTCTTGCCTCAGTATATTACGGATGTCAGAAAAAGTGAATAACTGTATTTCTTGTGGGAAGCAGATACGTGATAGGGATTATCATACATTGTGTATACCTTGTTTAGGGCCTGAGCACGGCGTTGTTGGTTGCCGCTCTTGTGCTAGATTTAATAAAGCGCACTATTAAGAGGAGGCTTGATTGTGCTAGGTTAGTGTTTGGGAAGCGTTGCAATTATACTATGCCGCCGGATGCTCCGGCGCCTGCTTCATCTAAGAAGCGCAAGGACAAAACAGTGAAGTCTAGGGGTGAGGAACCGCAGTCCCGGACGTCGGTCCTTTAGAAGGCTCAGGGGAGCCAGAGGTTTTGCCAGGAGTCTCTATGGAGTCTCAGGCAGATACTTTACTGTTACAGGATGTGCCCTCTCAGGAAGTAGGCCAGGCTGAGGGGGCTTCTCAGGTAACTGTTCTTCCCTCTCTTCCCAAGGTAGTTAGGGCCTCTCCTTCTGTTTCCAGAGCTTCTTTTAGAGGAAGGCCAAGTTCAGCTTCTGTAGGGGCTTCTCCTAGCATTTCGGGCTCTGTGTCTAAGAAACATATGCTTAAAATGGCTGAAGATTTGATTACTCTGATTAGAGGTTCTATGCCCCCACCTGATAAGAGGCCTAGGGTGGAACAGGAGTTTGATAGTTTTGAACAGTGTTCACAGGCTTCAGAGTCTTCTGTGGAAGACTTGCAAGAGTTTCCTGCTTATTCTGATTCTGATGTGGATGATTCCACTCCTTCAGCTTCTCCTCCTGAGGATTTTTCATTTTCAGAGACTCTTCACTCCATGAGGGAGCACTTTAAATGGGAAGGCCAAGATTACTCTGACTCCAGAAAAGGCTTAGGGAATTCTTGTTTTTGCCTCAGCATAGGCCCTTAGCTATTCCTCCTGTGTTGAATGTGGTGGAGGATGTTTTGCAGAGGCTTCTCTGAACCCTGATTCCTTGCCTCCTGCTCCTGTTAAGCCTGATAGGTATTATAGGGTGCCCAAGCTCATAAGTATTTGTTTAAGAGTCCCAGGGCGGACCCAGAAATTGTTTCTCAGGGGCCTAAAGGTGTTAAAGCTTCTGTTGTTAAAAATCCTGTACCCTCTGATAAAGAGGCAAGGGCTTTGGATAGGTGGGGTAAGAAAGTATATACTTCTTCCACTCTAGCCATGAGGGCGTTGAATTGTCAATTTCATATGCTGAAATATCAGAATTATCTCCTTTCACAATTGAAATCTAAGGTGGATGCTTTGGCGGAAGGTATTGAGTGTAAAGAATTGCTGGATTTGGTTCATGTGTCTGAACAAGTGGGTAAGCATTCTTTGCAGTGTGGTTTTGATGCTGTTCAGGCCTCCTCGAGGGTGGCTGCTACTAGTTCTGTTCTTCGCAGACATGCCTGGTTGAAGGATCAGAATTTAGCTGAGCATGTTAAGACCAGGATTTTGGATGCTCCTTTACAGTCTGATGTGTTGTTTGGACCGCCTGTGGAAGCAGTTTTAAAGAAAATGGAGGACAAAGCTAAGTCTATGCAGACTGTTAAAGATTTTTGCAGGTGCAACCTCAAGTTTAGTAGAAATTGGCCTGCTAAGGGGTGGACATATCCTGCTTATGGTTCCCAGTCTAGGGGTAGATCTAGACGTGGTAGGGGCAGGGCTCAAGGTTCGTTTAGGCCTAGATCAGACAGTTCACCTGCTCAGACTTCTGGTGAGGGCAGGGGTCAGTCCTTTCGTAAGCAGACCCAATGACCTGCCTTTTCAGCTGCCAGTGGACTCGTCTGGCAGCTCCTTTGGGAGGAAGATTGTCTCTTTTCAAAGAAAATTGGGATTTAATCACTCAAGACAGATGGGTGCTGGATATCATTCATCACGGGTACAGATTTTATTTCCACACAATGCCCCTTTCAAAGGCATGCCAGATGTTCCTCCTCCACAAAGAAAAGAGGCTCTCAAGCAAGTTTCTCAGTTACTCCAGATAGGGGCTATTCAGCCAGTCCCTGTCAGAAAGGGGCTTCGGATTTTATTCTCGCCTGTTCCTAGTACCAAAGAAGGGGAACACGTGGAGACCAATTTTGGATTTATCTATCCTCAACACTTATCTGGACATTCCCAAGTTCAAGATGTTGACGTTACAGCAACTGTTACCTCTGCTGGGCAAGGATCACTGGATGGTAACTTTGGATCTCAAGGAAGCTTACCTTCATGTGCCCATAAGGCTAAGTTGCAGAAAGTATCTGCGGTTTCGAACTGGAGATTTTCATTATCAGTTCTCTGCATTGCCCTTTGGCTTATCTACTGCCAGAGTATTCACAAAGGTTCTGGCTCCAGTGATAGCTTACTTCAGGCTTCAAGGCATTCAAATTTATCCTTACTTGGACGACTGCCTGATTCTGGCTCAAGAAAAAGAACACCTTCTACAGCATCTGGAATATGTCATAGCAGTGCTAAGATGCCTAGGGTATTCTGTGAACGAAATAAAGTCCAGTCTAGTACCCTCTCAAGACATGTGCTTTCTGGGTGTGAGACTGAATACAGCAGCCCAGATGGCCTTTTTAACCCCGGACAAACAAAAGAGTCTGTCACTTTACTTCCATCAACTATCTCATCAGTCCGTGCTGACTGCAAGGACAGTCCTTCAAGCATTAGGGTTCATGGCATCTTGTATTCTGGTGCTTCCCAATGCCAAACTGCATATGAGGAAGCTGCAATGGTATCTCAAAATGTATGGACACAGCACTGCCAAGATTTGGACACTGTCATTCAAATAATACCTTGCCTTCAAAAGGAATTCTTGTGGTGGGCTCAGGAATGTCACCTAAACAAGGGACTCTCTGTGACCCGGCCAGAGGCGAGTCAGATTTTAACGACAGATGCCTCGGACACTGCTTGGGGAGCTCATCTAAATGGAAAGTGGATACAAGACAAGTGGCCTGCCAGACTACAGCATCTACATATCAACATGAAGGAGATGTTAGCAGTCCAGTTTGCATTGATGGCGTTCAAGGAGTTACTTCTTCCAGGGCAGGTGTTGATTCTGACAGACAACACAACTGTCATGTGGTACATCAACAAGCAAGGGGGAACACATTCTTATCCTCTATGCAGGCAAGCAATGATTTTATGGGAGACTGCGTTAAGCCTGCAACTGACTCTTCAGGCAAGGTTTCTGCCAGGAGCACAGAACTCCTAGCAGATGTTTTAAGCAGACAAATCATGGATCCCCACGAGTGGAAACTGGATCTTCATGTATTTCAGAAATTGACAGTGTCATGGGGAACTCCAGACATAGATCTGTTCGCTTCTCCACTAAACCACCAGCTGCCAAAGTATTGCACAAAGGGGTTTCATCACACAGCTTGGAAAGTGGATGCTCTGTCTTTCAGTTGGAAAAACCTTCATGTCTATGCTTTTCCACCTCTACCTCTTCTTCCAAAGGTATTACTAAAGGTCAGACAGGACAGGCCAAGGATGATTTTGATAGCTCCAGATTGGCCTCGGCAACACTGGTACCCACTTCTAAGGAGTCTTGTAAAGAAGCCTCCATGGCCTTTACCTCTGATTCCTCATCTGTTATCTCAGAAGGACGGTCATCTGCTCAATGTCAAGCTTCAATCTCTCCATCTCACAGCTTGGCATATTCTGTGTTGAAACATGGAAGGTCTCAGCTTCCTCAACAAGTTTTAAATGTGATTATGGAAGCTAGAAGGCCTAGTACTAGGAGAGTGTACGCAGAAAAATGGAAGAGATTTTTATTTTGGTGTACAGCAAAGAATTTGGAGATTTCAGAGCCTAATTTGAGTGTGGCTCTTCAATATCTTACTGAGTTATTGGACAAAGGTTTGTCTTTCTCTTCCATAAAGATTCATGCTGCAGCAATTTCAGCTCACTATGATTGTGACCCACCTTTGTTTTCATCCTTTGTTCAAGCAGTTTCTTAGCGGGGCAAAGAATATAAGACCCCCGTAGAGCTCCTACTCCTGCTTGGGATCTCAATTTTGTGTTGGAAAAACTTACTCTACAACCTTTTGAGCCGGCAGCTACTGCTGAATTGAAATATTTGTCATGGAAGACGGCTTTTCTGTTGGCTATTACTTCTGCAAGAAGGGTGTCTGAGTTGCAGGCCCTTATGGCAGTAGAGCCCTTTTTGACTTTCCATAAGGACAGGGTATCATTACGTACTAATCCTTCCTTTATGCCTAAGGTGGTTTCTAGTGTGGCTTTAAACCAAACTATTCATTTGCCTACGTTTTTGCAGATCCTCAAAATAAAGGGGAAAAGATTTTGCACACTTTAGATGTACACAGGCAATTGCGTTATTATTTGAGCAGGACTAAAGATTTTAGGCAGTCTCAGCAGTTACTTGTTTCTTTTGCTTTAAGTTCACAGGGCAAACCTGTGTCAAAACAAACTATTTCTAGGTGGATTGGCTTTTGCATTGCATTTTGTTATTCCCATCATGGCAAAGAGGTTCCAGCTGGGATTAGGCCTCATTCCACTAGGGCTACTGCCACTTCAACAGCATTTCTAAGGGGTGGCAACTAAGGATATTCTGGAAGCAGCTACTTGGAGTTCAGTGCATACTTTCTCTAGGCATTATCACCTGCCTATATACTCTAAGTCTAGAGCTGGTTTTGCCACAGCTGTTTTACAAGGCATGTTGTCAGCTCCTGCTACTTTATAATTTGCCAGCCTCCCTTACCTCTGCTTTGGGATTCTACCCAATAGTCAGGACTGCAGCAAGGGAAGGCGAAGAACATAGTACAGTTTTGTACCTACCATAAATGTAGATGTTCGAGGATTCCCTTGCTGCAGTCCAACCCTCCCTCCTTCCCTCTGTGTTACAGGGTGGTTGTGTAGGTCCCTTTATATGCTTATATATTTTGTATATATATTACTGTATATATTGTACATGTTTATTGGTGCAGGTTGTTTTTGGGACTTGTCTTTTTGGGTCTTCTGACATCTGGGGCAAGAAAAGACTGAGGAAATGACGTCGGTCATGCGCATTAGTACCCTGACGTACTGACGTCAGTCTAAGGCGCCATGACCGACGTCAGCCTTATACTCTGGTATTCGGGCCGACTGGGACGCGGACTATACCCAATAGTCAGGACTGCAGCAAGGGAATCCTCGAACATCTACATTTATGGTAGGTACAAAACTGTACTTTCCCCTCATTCCTTGCCTAAAGAGGGAACTGCTCTGATGGATCCATCATATAGACCTAAATCTAGGTATATCTCTGCATCCTCTTCCCCAGTCTTAGAACTCTACACAGACGCATCAGGCATGGGCTGAGGTGCGGCCTTGGGTAAATTCACAGTTAAGGGAATCTGGACCCCCTCCCAAAAATCAGAACACACACACACATCAGGTAAGTGCAAGTATTGCTACTAGCTATACAAGCATTTCAACCTCTTCTTTTCCCAGGCCCTCTACAACTGTTCACAGACAACATGACAGTCCTCTGGTATGTGAATGAATTGAGGGGGGTGACCAAATCTTGTCTCCTGTGCAGGTTGGCTCTTCTGGTATGGGAATTTGTGGCCCCAGTATTACATGTCTATTCAAGCAGTGTGCATTCCTTCCAACTGGAATCTCATGGCAGACTTCTTAAGCATTTCCCTGACTCAAACCCATGAATGGATGCTTCAGAGGGAGGTGTTCCTGGAGAGCACTACAGAATCCTGAAAGCCGAAAATCCTGACCAAAATCTCAAAAGTTCGAAATACTGAAAACTCAAAATACTGAAAACACACAGGATATTAACACTTACTATATTCCAGCACTAGTACATACAGAAACATATCCAAGTATACACAGGGGGGCAAGCGACCTGCACCCCCATGTGGGGGGCTGTGCCCCCCACACCCCCTGCTACTTAAATATATCAACTGCGAGATTGCACTTCACTACACTAACTGCAGTCTTGGAGATGATGTATTTAAATAGTAATGGTGTGGTGGACGCAGCCCCCCCCCCCACATGGGGGGTGCAGGGGGCTTGCCCCCCTGCTTATACCTTGAGAAGAGTAATATGGTTTGTGTTTTATTTGTTTCTGTATGTACTTGTGCTGGAATGTAGAAAGTGTTGTTATCCTGTTTGTTTTCAGTATTTTGAACTATCGAGATTTTGGTCTCAGGATTTTGGTCCTCAGGATTTTGGGCTTTCAGGATTCTGTAGCGCTTCCGTTTCTGGATATAGTCAGCCAATAGGGTATTCCTCAAATAGACTTATTTGCCTCCCTCCTGAACAGACAACTTCCAAAAGTTTGTGACAGAGTCCCAAGTCCTCTGGTTTGGAAAGTAGATGCCTTCTCCTTTTCTTGGAAGGGGATATTTCTGTATGCATTCCCTCCTCTTCCTCTTTATTACAAAGGTCCTGTTCAAGATTCGACAACACCAACTTATAATCTTGCTCGTGACTCCCTTTTGGCTATGACAACACTGGTTCCCCCTCCTCCTACATTTAACCAAAGGCCATCACCACACATTACCCCACAGAGTGGATCTACTGACTCAAAACAAAGGATCACTAATACACTCAAATCTGTCAACGCTACAGCTGCACTGTGAGTGATAGGATTCTATTCTCAGAGGACGTGCTCACGGTTTTGCAGGGGGCTAGAAAACCCAATGCAAGAAAATCATACGTTTCCAAGTGGAAAAGATTTTTACTGTGGTGTCTCTGTAAGAACCATGACCCACTGACAACAGGAATCCTAGTGACACTGCCTTACTTGTGTGAATTTATTTACATTTTGTAACCGGGTAATGACCGACTGGGCTAAAAATCAAGCCCATTTTCAGCAGAGACCTGGGAAGAAAAGCTCCGAAATAATAAAAACAGGTATACACTGTTTAAACCATAAGTATTGCAAAGTTCCAGTATTACAAAGATTTCTGTGAAAGTGTACAAAGAAAATATAGTATAAAATTGGTCTCATCTGCCATGGTTTACTCCTCTGTCAAAGCACATGCCAGCTGCTTGTCTACCTGTTTTTCCCCCTCTAGCATGCAGATTTGAGGTGATATAGTTCCTTAAGGGTGTCTGTCACATTAAGCCTCCCAGGAAACCTATTCCTCCTCCTTGGGACCTTAATTTTGTCCTAGAAAAAAATGACCCAGGCCCCTTTTGAGCCTGCATCCTCAGCCTCCCTCTCAAGCATTGCTTTTGGAAAACTGTTTTACTAGTGGCCTTGACCTCAGCCAGAAGAGTGTTGGAGCATCAAGACCTTATGTCGGTGCCCCATTTCTTGGCATTTCTTAAGGATATGGTTCATAGGTTCTCATAGGTAGGTACTAGGCTATTGGCCCTGGGGCCTATACAAGCCCAGCCAAAAAGGTACCCTGGCTTTTGCCACCCAGGAAAATTATTTTCCTGTGCCACTGTCGAGTAGAGCCACAGAGGTGATCCCGGGGGTGAATTTCCTATTTCCCATCCAGTCATAAAGATTTTTCTTGAGTGCTAATGAGGAGCTTTGTTTGATATAGATAGGTAGTTTATTCCAGAGTATGGGAAGTCTCTGGGACAGGAATCTATCCCTCCGGCATGTTCTGTTTATTGGGGTGACAAGGTTTAGGTCCCTAGAGTGTGTAGCTCTGAGGGATTGGGATTTCTGTAAGTGGAGCATGTCCAACATCTCTGGGTTTGACATAGCTTTGTATGTTAGGCAGAGATCACCTCTGAGTAGGCGATATGCGACGGAGTAAAGCTGGAGTTTTTTTGTGGCGGTCTGCGTAGGGCATCTGTTTGAGGACGGTAATCCTCTTTTGTGAGGTATTTCTGTGGCCTTTCCAGTTGTTGTAGATGTCTTGTGAGGTACATACCAACAGGGGTGTTGTACTCTATAATGGGTCTAATGAATGATGAGTAGAGGGGGAACAATGACCTCTTTTTTTTTTTCTGGATGAGAAACCTTTTGTGATGTGTGCCATTTAGGAGTTCCTGACTACTGTGGCGATGTGATTATCAAAGGAGAGACTACTGTCCACCTGTGTCCCAAGGTGTCTTATCTCACTTTTGGTGTTATGTATGCTACCACCTATGTTGTAGTTCATGGGTACAGAGTTTTTACCAAAGGGGATGACAGTGCACTTTTTGGCATTGAGCTTGAGGCCATGGCTTTGACACCAGGCATCTGTCTCAGTGAGGCCCTTTTGTAGGATGTCCACATCGTTAGGAGTTTCGATTATGGCTCCTAGTTTGCAGTCATCTGCGAACTTCGTTAGCCAAAGACCTTCTGTGTTAGCCTGCACTTCAGAGAAGTAGATACCAAACAGGAGAGGACCCAGGACTGAACCCTGGGGTACTCCACTTGTCACTGGTCTGAGGTCGGATTTGGAGTCTGCTGCTTTCACAGTGTGGGTTCTGTCAATGAGCCATTTGGCAACCTATCTTGTGACATAGGGATTTATACCTAGTTTAGTTAGTTTATGTATAATTCCAGAGTGGGAGATGGTGTCAAAAGCTTTGGCAAGATCTAGATAGGCTGTGAACCACCTTACCCTTGTCTATGGCTTTGGTGACTGCTTCAAAGAAGTCTTTCAGGTTTAGGAGACATGATCTGCCTTTTACAAACCCGAACTGGGTGCAGTCCACAGTTTGGAGATTACCAATGTCTTTGTTTAGAAGTTCCATGATGATACATTCCATGGCCTTGCAGACCAGGCTCGTCAGGCTAATGGGCCGTAGTTCCCGGGGTCCGTGGTGGCTCCCTCCTTGTGGAGTGGGATAACCATTGTGCGCCATTCAGCAGGCACAAAGCCTTAGGTGAGGCTATGATTGAACATGGTACTTAAGTGGGGTGCCACTTCGTTCTGTAGTTCATTTAGAACGCAGCCTGGGATGTTGTCTGGTCCCATGGATGCTGTGTTCTTGGCTTTGGAGAGTGTGGTTTTTGCCTGTGCAGCCGTGATTACAGGAACTTTGCATTCTTCCGGTATAGAGATGGGCTCTTTGGGGGGGGGGGGGTAAAGTTAGCACTGAACCTATCTGCCAGGATGTTGGGTCTCTATATTTAGTGCCATTGTGCTGGAACTCAGAGCAGATCTGAGTGTTGCCATTGAGATTCTTGACATAGCTATATAATGCTTTGTGGTTGTCTTTAGAATCAGTGGCGATTTTTGTTTTCGTAACTAGCTTTAGGGGATTTTATCAGGGATCGCAGCTTCTTACTGAGGCTGACCAGGGAGCTCCTCCACTCGTGGGATTTTACTCTCTTGTAACAGTTTCTTCCTTCTATTGTACAGTTTGTTTATGGCAGGGGACCACCAGATTGGCTTCCTTTTTTTGAAGGATAGCGTCTTGGTTCTGTTTGGGATAGCGTGATCCATGCACTCATGTAAGTGCTTATAAAGTGCAATTGTGTAGGATTCAGTAGTCCTAACTGTGTTGTCCATCTGCATGGGTGTCATGAAGTTCACCACTTCTGTCTTAAGCATGAAGTTGGCTTTGGAGAAAATTTTTACCATGGTTTCCTTAATGGGGATGGGATGGGGGCAGAATGTGGATATCTAGGGTAATTAGCTTATGGTCGGATCGGACCAATGAGGCTTTGACTTCAGGTGTGGAACACAGGTCACTCATGTTGGTAATGACTAGATCTAGGATATTGTTGCCCCCTGGTGGGGGTGTGGATAAGTTGATCCAGGCCATTGGAGTTTATGAATTCCAGAAAGCATTGAGCGAAGGAGTTGGTACATGAGTAGTTTTCCCAGTTAATGGTGGGGTAGTTGAAATTGCCCATTATTAGGGTGTTTGGTTGAACCCTAATATTTTCCAGTACATCAAGAAAAGAGGAGTGGAATCCTGGGGCATGGTGGGTGATCTGTAGCGAGCTACAATTTGGATTGCAGTTTTGCCCAGAATTAGTTGCACTTGGATAACTTTGGCTGCATTATGCTGAGCAACTAGCCTGGAGGTGTGGGTATCATTAATGAATATGGACACACCTCCACCTTTGGTGTTCCGGTCCAGGTTACGTGGCCAAAAAGTGTGGTATGAGTTATAGCCTGGTAGTGCAGGGGTGCTCTCTGGAGCCTTGAACCAGGTCTCAGTCACTGCACAGATATCGATGTTCTCCATTTTAAAGAGTGCCTTGAGTGAGTGCATTTTGAGATTTAGACTTCTAGCATTGAGTAGCATCACCCTCCATTTTTGCTTGCCTGTTCCTGTTACAGTGGTGAATTTGTCATTTGAACCTTGCCTAAAAAAGGCACTATAGGGGTGGCAAAAACCTTAGCTAGTATCCGGAATCCCGGGGGTAACAGGTGCAGGCCATCTCTGGCAAAGCATAGTGGTCTGTTGACCATGTCATCCCAGGCAGACAGATACTGGATCCCTTTAGAATGGCACCAGAAGCTTAGCCAATTTTTGAAGTCAATCATTTTGTCCTTGTACTGCGGCATCATTCTGGGTGATGGCAGAATGCTACTCCGGGCTAGGGTCATACCTGCCTGGGCTGCAAGATCAGAGAGTTCTTCCATGTCTCTTTTCATGTAGTCCAGGGAGGTACGTCTCGGGTCGTTCATACCAACATGAACAATGACAGAGTCATATTTGTACTTGTTGTGGAGTGACCTGAGTGCATGGGTTATGTGGCGGATCCTGGCACCCGACAGGCAGCTGACGGTAACCACCTCCTTGCTTAGCCTGGTGAGTGGGACATCACTGTGCCTGATTGTAGAGTCACTTACGATTAGTGTGTTGGGTACGTTGGCTGTGGTTGAGTGGCACACTGAGTCTGCGGGCTATGTCTCATTTGGGTTGTGTTGGAGGATGGAGGTTGCTTGCATTTCTGCTTTGGAGGTCTCTGTTGCTTGAGCAGATTATTATTGACAGCCTCTGTGAATGTTTTTGTGTTTCTATGTGTGGATTTTGGTGGTGTAGATTTAGTGAGACTATGTGATGAGTGTAGTGTGGTGCAAGTGTTTACTTTCTCCTCTTGACTGTCAAGTTCAGTCTTGATTGGAGAGAGCTTTACCTCCAGTTTGGCTAGATAAGTGCATCTCTCACAGGTTGTAGTGTTGAGTGGTAGGAGGAGAGGGTTGTCTGTGTACATGAGGTATCCTTAAGAACAAATCCTTCCTTTATGCCAAAAGTGGTTAATGAGTTATCCCGTAACCAATCCATCAAGTTACTTCCCTTCTCCACAAAACCTCAGCAAGAAGGCACTATACTCCTTAGATGTACACAGACAACATAGGTTTTACCTAGACCAGACTAAAGTTATCAGGAAATCTGATCAGCTCTTTGTGAACTTTCATCCCAGTGCTCTGAGTTTACCCTTTTCCAAGCAGACTGCTGCTTCTTGGATTTCAAAGACTATTTGCCTTTGTTACACACTCCATGGAAAGAGACTCCTTTCACCCTTGAAAGTCCATTTTACAAGGGCTGTGGCTTCCTCTAAGGAATTCAAGGGCCTAGATAATGCCATCCTTGAAGCAGCCACCTGGTCTTCTATCCATACTTTTACCACAACAAACTGGATGGCATTTCCAGATCCAGAGCTGACTTTACCAAAGCCATTTTACATGGCTTCATTGAGAGCTCCTGTGCTCCTTCCTTCTCCCTTCTTGAGCTTTGGCACTGTCCCTCATGTTGAGTACTACAGCAATTTCATAGGACATAAAATAGTTGTGTAAAATCTTACCATAACCATAGATGTCCTCTTCTTCACTGCTGCAGTATTCTATCCCTCCCTTCTTCCCCCTGGACTATTGTTCTGCTGGGATGTACTGACCTTCTATATCCTTAGTCTGGCATTCCTCCTGAGGCATTCAGTTCTGAGGATGATGCATGCATATGTCACTTTTATGACCTACAATGTGACATCCCGTGTACTCTACAGTAGTTTTAGTCATTGTATATTGACCAATGTCAGGTCACCTTATAGTGGAAGAGCCCTCTGATTAAGAATACTACAGCAGTGAAGAGAAGGACATCTATGGTTATGGTAAGGTTTTACACAACTATTAAGATAGATAAATTAGAAAGCAAAATGGGCAATTTTAAAGAGGAATGTAAAAAAGGTGAAGTGATGAGTGAATCTCTTAGACAACAATCATCACAAATCTCAAGTATAGAAGAGGCGGTTTCTGATTTTGATGGAAGAGTACTTGGAAATGGAAATAATGCTGAACCACTTCTGAAACAAAGTAACTTATTCCAGAAAAAAATAGAAGACTTAAAGACAGATCTAGAAGGAATAACATCCGAATTTATGGGATTCCAGAAAAAGAAGTGGGGGGACGGTATGATTATTCCTTAATACCTGGCAGCCTAAAACTTGTAAACTGCCTGAAGCTTTTTTCCTTTGGCATTGCAAGGGCACATAGATTGTTTTCTAACTCATTTAAAAACCTACCTTCACCGAAGTCAGTAATCGTAAGACTTTTTCAAGTCAAGATAAGAATTTAATTGAAATGTCCACTCCTGTGGCAGGTTAGCGCTCTGGTTCTAGATAAACAGAATATAATATTGGATTTTCTACTTCAGAGTGATTGGATTTTTTATATCTGAGTGACCAGTTCCTGCTCACGCTTTGGTTCATTTGTGTTTTATGATTATATTCTGTTTATCTAGAACCAGAGCGCTAACCTGCCACAGGAGTGGACATTTCAGTTTGATTATTTCACATTCTACTTTTACTTCTGTGTGCAGGAGCAGGACATCTGCATATGCTACATGGCTAACATCGAGTTAGATTACATTCCAAGAGGTGAAAACCGTGGAAACAAGGCTCTAGAACTGAGATTTCAGCAGTACCTAAAAGGAACTACTAACACTTCCTGGTTTCTTGACAGTGAAGCTGTGACTGATGATGCTCTAGGAGCGACTCTTGATTCGGATAAGTTGCACGCCCTTATGGAAGGGATTGAAAGAAGCTTTATGAAACTGAAACGTTTGCAAACGCAAAGAATGCACTTTCAGTTTTGTTTGGACCGTAATATAATTCCCAGGTGTTTACGTGTTTTCACGATGCCCAGTCAAGGCAGGAATTACCCGGACTTGTTAGCAGAATGGCAGCGACTAAACATAGAGGTAAGTCGCAAATACTTGAAACTTTTGATTGATTTCTTTCTCCCAGAGGAGGCGAAATTAACGGATGACATTAGAACCAAACAGCGGCTGTTTAAAGATTTTCCAGCTGAAATTGTGCAATCACTTTTTGAGAATTTGTTAGTGTTTCAGCTCTTGAATGGAAACTTTTGCAACAGAAATGCCATAAGGCCAACAGGGACATTAACGATTTCAAACGAGGTCATGTCTTCATGTGGCCCAGGCGTAATCAAAATGTTGCAACCACTTTACCAGTAGAACAAATCAGTGACTTTCCAACCCCAGGAGGTGTGAAGCATGATATACCTGCTAAAAAGGACTTACACAATATGGTTGATTTGCAACGGAAAACTATAAGCATGAATTGTGTGGTTAATATGAATGAAGCTGATGAAATTCGTCAGCATGATGTGGACTTGACAAGTATGAATATTAATACAACCCATGTAGACAGTCTGACTAATTCAGTAAATAAGGATATACCTAACAGTGCTCTAACCACTGATCATAGTAATGACTCAGTAGATGTTATACGTCTTATACATTCTGGTGTAAGTACAGACGTTAATTTATATCCAGATGTACATATTGTCAAAGATAAATCAGCACAATTAAAGCATAACAGTGAGGTTGTAGTTAGACCTAAAACAACCATTAATCAAATGAGGCCTGCCTCTAGCGAACAACTTCAACTGTCTTTTCCCCTACCGGTGCGAACAGAGAAAGGCCCATACAGATCACGTTCCATGAGCAGGGGGAGACAGAAGAGGAAACTATCAGAGGAGTATGCACCTCAGAAAACTCTCAAAAAAATGTGGACGAACAAGCGTTAGTTCACAACTTATCTAACACCATATTGACCCATGATGAAATTATGCTATTAAGTAAAGGATTGAATTTCATTCCTAGATGTCAAAGTCAATTAGTAGATACAATTATGGACCTTAGGCTGTTTTGCAGAAATATTATGCTTAAGTTTATATATAAAGATTCTACCAGCAACTCTACTAACAATACAGGGTTTAAATTTAAAAATTTAAGTGATTTTACACCATCACATCATCCCCTGGTAGAGGCTTATCTGAAACTTACTGAGGATGAACTATATAATTATTATGGCAAAAGAACAGTTAATAAAACACCTAAAAGAAGAGATAACCTTACATATAAAGAAAGATTAAGCCTCAAAAAACTACAGAATGACCCCAATATTATTGTTAGACCTGCTGACAAGGGGGGTAAAGTTGTCATGAATATGCCTGACTATATTGAGAAGATGACATTTATGTTAAAGGATGATTTCTATGAACTTGCCTCTTCACAGAACATACAACATACTGTCAAATATGTACATGATACAATATATGATATCTTTAAGAGTAAGTTAATAGATAAAGATTTGTTTGGATATCTTACTATTCGATCCCCAGTCATACCGGTTATACATGGCCTACCCAAAATACATAAAGACCCATTGAACCCTCCGATGAGACCTATAGTATCAGGTCGAGGTTGGGTCACTGAACATCTTTCTGTTTATGTTGAGAAACATCTTAGGTCTGTTCTAAGTAGTAACACGGTGGTACTGAGAGATTCCAAACAATTTTTAATTGAGCTTTATGAATGTATAAAGAATGTAACAATTACAATGGAGTATACCTTTGTCACCTTTGACATACAATCTCTTTTCACTGTAATTCCGAATGACTTAGGATTAACTTATATAACTGAGTATTTAAAGGAACACAGTGACTATTCTGTTACATCTATTGATTTAATTGTACATTTTTTGGAGCTAGTACTGGAAAATAACTTCTTCATGTTCATGGATAACATCTATAAACAAAGAGATGGCGTAGCTATGGGCACACCATGCGCCAACAGCTACGCAAACATGTTCCTTGCATACTGGGAGGAACATGTTCTGTTCTGTGAGGATATGTTTAAACAACATGTAATATTCTATCGACGTTTTGTCGATGATTTGTTTCTACTTTGGAAAGGATCCTTAGAACAACTTGAACTCGTGTACAATTATGAATGGTCTTACAACTTCTCAAATTCACCATGCATCACTCTCCATATAGAATTGAATTCTTAGACTTATATATTGAGAGGCTTGATAATAACCTCATAAATACCGGGGTACATCGGAAGAGCTGTTACAGTAACACTCTACTCCTTAGATCTAGTATGCATCCACCTCATGTTTTTAGAAACATCATGAGAGGTCAAGCAATCAGAGCTTCTAGGTTGAATCCCCTAGATGATGGCTTTGAAGCTGAATTAATGGGTCTAAAGGATAGACTGATGACCAGGGGTTATAATAACACTGAAATTAATCTACATTTGAATGACATATATGAACTACGATCTACAAGGGCTGAACCTTATTTTGGACCAAAAGAGTTTAAGAACATTAGTGATAGAGGTATTGAACGTAAAGAATGTATTAAATTCTCCACATATTATTCCTCTGATTATTCAGAGCTTAGAGAAGTAATTAGTAAATATTGGGACATTTTACATGTTGATGATGACCTTAAGCAAATTGTTGGGGATGAACCAAAATTTTTATATAGGAATAAGAACAATCTAAAAAGAAAGCTTTGCTATCCCATATTTGGTCCTAGAGATAAGAATGATGGACATACTAAGCCATGTGGCCACTGTAATTTTTGTTCACTTATTGACAGTACGAGCCACTTCTTCCACCCAGACTTAGAGAAGACGTTTAACACACATGCTGATGCTAATTGTATGACATCACATGTCGTTTATCTAGCTACCTGTCAATCATGCTCCTCATTCTATGTGGGCAAGACCAACCGCCCACTTAGGGATCGAATGAGAGAGCATGTATATCATATGAAGAAAGGTACACTACACAATGCCCTAGCAAAGCATTTTGTAACTCACAATGCTGAACATACGTTTTTATTTAAAGTATTGGAAGTAATAACTCCTAATCCGAGGGGAGGTGATATAAAAACTTACACAGAAGGAAAGGAAAGGAAACAGAATGGATAATATTGTTAAAAGCCGATAAAGGCTGTGGTCTGAATGAAAGGGCCTCAATTAAACCGAAATTGAGACAAAGAAGGAATATCAAATAATATTTTTATTAAATATTTTTACTATTTATCATTTAGTATTTTAATAAATTTATTTATGGCAGTGTATATGTACATATATGTCTTTTATGTTTTTACTTGTTTTTATCTGTATTATTGTTTTTATTATAAGTGCTTACACTAATGCACTCTAGATATGCACATACCTTTGCTGGTTCAACATTTTATCTCTCTAAATTCTCTGAATCAGTCAATTAATTGTTTACTTAATTGTTTAATTACTGAATTGTAACAAGTATATATAACAGTAATATTCAATGAGTATGTAATAGATCTGAAGAAGCTGCATTGCGAAAGCGCTTATCTGACTGTCCTTTCCTGTTGATTTTTGGATTAAATATTGGATTTTCTACTTCAGAGTGATTGGATTTTTTATATCTGAGTGACCAGTTCCTGCTCACGCTTGGGTTCATTTGTGTTTTAAGATAAGAATTTAGTCTTAAAAGCTTCATGGACTGATTATCCAGTTAAAATTAAAGAAAATACTATAAGATTTAACAATGACTATACAGCCTTATTGATGTCAAGGAGAAAAGCATGTGTGCCACTTTTTAAAGCTTAAAGAAACTAACAAAATCTTGTTTCCAGCAAAAGTAAGGATTCATCTTTCAGAAGGAAAGTAGATTTTTAACAAAAAAACAAAAATCCACTAGTGAAACAGCCAGAAACCAAGAAAAACCAAACGTGTTTTTAGCGCTTTCATCCACAATTTAATACGTGAACTTCTTCAGAACAAAACATAAGGTTTACCAGTTCCTTAAATACAACACAATGCAGGAAATTACATCACACAACAACAGATAATTACAGATGATTAAATAATTGGCCAAAAAAATTTCATGTAAAAATATTGTTGTGATAAAATATGTATAAAAATGAATGTAAATGTACACATATATATGTCAGTACAAATATGTAAGTTGTACACAAACATACACATATATATATATATATATATATATATATATATATATATATGTGTGTGTGTATGTTAAATATGTACTTGAACATATCTACCTATACATTAAAAAACACTTTAAATTAATAGATTCATTAAGGCCGGGTGGCCTATCCACCCCTAATACAAGTTGCCACAAAGTCTCCTTGCATCTCTGGAGTTGAAAAGAGCAGTTGGCATTAAGAGGGGTACATATGTTTGTAATAACTGTAGACAGTGTAGATTTATTAGCAACACTACCAGTATATTTTTGAAATCTCTAAACTACACCATTTGGGCCAAAGGGTATTACAACTGTAATTCTGAATATGTTGTATACATTGCCAATTGTGTGTCATGTGAACATTTCTATATAGGAATAACAAAAAGGGTTTTGAAAAGGAGAATTTACGAACACAATTTGGCCATCAAGAACAAAGACAAGTTTAATTCTTTGGCCAAACATTCATTAATTTGCAAGGACTTTAAGAAATTTCAATTTTCAGTATTGGAGAAAGTTAACATCACTGAGATAGGGGGAGATTTTAACAATGTGTTGGAATGTAAGGAGACTTTGTGGCAACTTGTATTAGGGGCGGATAGGCCGCCCGGTCTTAATAAATCTATTAGTGTTTTTTAATGTATAGGTAGATATGTATAAGTACATATTTAACATGCACATATATATATATATGTGTATGTTTGTGTACAACTTATTTGTACTGACATATATATATATATATATATATATATATATATATGTGTGTACATTTACATTCATTTTTATACATATTTTTTATCACAACAATATTTTTTACATAAATTTTTTTTGGTTATTTAATCATCTGTAATTATCTGTTGTGTGATGTCATTTCCTGCATTGTGTTGTATTTAAGGAACTGGTAAACTTTGTTTTGTTCTGAAGAAGTTCACGTATTAAATTGTGGATGAAAGCGCTAAAAACACGTTTGGTTTTTCTTAGTTTCTGGCTGTTTCACTAGTAGATTTTTAACACCTTGGAAGATGCAATTGATTTTATACAGAAAAAAAAATCTTAGAAAAAGCAGAAGAAATGGTTTGGAAACTATAAACTTTTTGAAAGAGAAATGCAGCAAGAGATGGTGAATAAAAGCCAAAAACAGTAAAAAAAAAAAAACAGACATGAAAATCAATGTATTTCATGGTTATGAATTTTTAAATATTTAGAGAAGTGCTTGAATACTTATGAACAGGTGCTGAATACTACTTTTTACAAGGTACATTTCTTTCTTTCCCTACTTCATATGGTTGCTAGTTCCCTTTTAAATGTTTAGATTTTGATTCTTTTAGCTATATATTAAATTAAAACCAGTTAATTTCATTTAGAGTTTAAAACGTTAAACTATTTTTATTAAAAGTTAATCATTATTTCGATGAAAGTTGTGTTAGGTGGCATACTTATATTTTGGCATAGTTGGATAATGTACTATTTATACAAGATGCAACAAATGAAAGTAGAGGCATGTTAAGTTACATTCTGGGTTCTTAGAATGGTTTAGTAGTATGCTGCTGATTAGTATACTTGACATGCAATAGCAGCCAGGAAAGACATATGTTGTAAACAAAGTGTAAAGTTTTTATATATATAAAAGGTACTATTTGAATGATATCAAATAGAGTGGCATTCACACTTCTGCAAGTTAAACCTGGATCACACAACTGTTAATGCTTTTAATGCAAGTTTATATGTTAGGGCTCCTTTAAAAATGACAGTCTGCTTTATATTAAGCATCTCATGCAGTTTCTTTGAGTTCACTGGCTTTTTAGTGGTTGGGATATTTTGAGATGGGCTTTGTAGTTTTTTTGGTGGTTTGGAGGGGTTTGAGGGCTTTGATGGGTGGTGTGGAGGTGGCTTGGATTCACTTGCGAGCATTTTTGTGTGAATTTTAACTGAAACTTAATTTTCAAGCTTTTTTCACGACAGCCATCTTGAAACAACTTAGTCATGAGCACTTTTGTAATGCTGCAAGAGCTTGAAAATTCTAAGAACTGTCCAGGTTACTACTTCCTGTAAATCTGTAAGTACTGTAAATCATAATATTTTGAATCATAGGGTAAGATATTAGTGCTACGATTTCCTCCCACATCCCAAAGACATGCGGTAGGTAGATTGGACACACTAACATGGCCCTAGGCATGAGTGTGCCTTCTGTGGAAGGTTGGGTGCCAGGCTGGCAACTCGACACCGTAAAACTCCACTGCCAATCATGAGTGGACAGGTGATCCGCTGTGGCGACCCCTAACCGGGAAAAGCTGAAAGAAGAAGATGGTAATATATTGATGAATGCAAGTTAGATAATAAGCAAAAGACAGTGAAATTGCATTCTTAACCACTGTCATCTGTTAATCAGTTCTGAATGAATACTGAAAGGATAGTTTATATACTAGCCTGCAGAGTTACACTTCTGATAAAAAAATTAGGATTATGCTTCTCTGTTATTGTCTCTTTTTAATGATAAAAATATCTCAGAACAATTAATTATGGGAAGTTTGAATCTTAAAAAGGAAGATTTTTTTCTGATGTTTGTTCAGATATTAGATATAACGTGTAAGGAAAAATAGGACTGATTCCCTATAGTAGACCAGGTAAATAGTGCGAGGTACAAAGATGATTTGTAGAGATATTCAGTTTTGCCAACTTATAGTAAAGATTCTGAACACCTGTTTAACTTTTCTTATTCATAATAACTCACTGATGGGCTTTTTAAGATGATGCATACTAGAAATATGTACTTAAATGGAAGAGTTACAAGTTAGTTTGTTAGTAAAACAAGAGAATGGGACAAAGAATTGAATGTACTGCAGGGCAAAATAGACACACTAAAGTTAAATTTTAAACCAAATGACATTATTGATCAATCTGAACTTAAATATAAAATATGTTGCAATTCTAAATCATAAAGTTTTGATAAACCTGGTAAAACTTTAGGCATATTCAGTAAACCCTTTAAGCTTCCATAAACTTGATCTTGGGTAAAAGAAAATGAATAAATTAAATCATATCAGCGAACTACAAAAAAGGAAGAACATATATTAAAGGTATTCTTGTGGGCTTTAACATATTTTATGAAAGTATAAATAATACAAATAACCTAGTTATAGTTGAAACTTTTCTAAGGGAAAATATAAATGATAAAATGAGTGAACAAGTAAAAGAAATTGCTAGATCATTCACTTTAACATAAATAAAAGATCAAATAAAGTTAAAAATAAGCTGCTAGGCTTACATGGTCAGTATATGAAATACTACCAGATGATGCAGTTAAAATATTAAATAAGGTCTACAAAAATAAAAACAAGTGCTGAAGTCCTTCCATCATTGAAATATTCCCTTTTATCATCTATTTTAAAACAAGATAAGGCTCCTACAAAAGTGTTCATTATACAGACCAATTTCACTTTTAAATGTGGACTATAAGATGTTTGTATATTCTAGATAACAGAATTAATCTAATTATACCTAAACTAGATAATGATCAAACTGGGTTTATTTTAATTGGACAAATACAGAATAATGCATATACATTCATTGATAAACTATGCAAATAAAAAACTTTGTCATTATTCTCGATTTAGAAAAGATTTTTGATTCTTTAATTGGTTCTACCTGTTTAAAACGGTGTATAATTTCTCACCTGAGCGAATTGCATTTATTTGCAAGCTATACAATGGCTCTTGTGCTTATGTTAAAATATATTATTTTCTTTCTAATTTCTTTTAAATTACAAAAAGGCACAAAACAAGGCTGAAGAGGATAATGTTATATTTATTTTTTTTTGGCATCTAACAATCCAAGAATTTCCTTTGGTACCGAAAAGGTTGGGATAAGGGTGGAATAGGATTCTGTGATACTCAGTCATATGCTACTTAAACAATTGTAAAAGCTAGTGTTGTGGATAAATTCATCTCATTTGTATTCTGTGGTGGTATGGCGGTAGCGTTGTTACCTCACAGCAAGAGGTTCTCCCGTTTGATTCTCGGCTTGGCTTGGGAGTACCTTCTGTGTGGAGTCTGCATGCCCTCCCCGCGGTTGGGTAGCATTCGAAAGACATGCGTGTGTAAATGGGCGTGCCTTCGTTGAAGGTTGGGAGTCGAGCTGGCACCCCTTTGCATTTCGTAAAAATCTACTGCCAGTCATTAGCGGACCAGAGTTCTGCTGTGGCGACCCCTTACCGGGAAAAAGCCGAAAGACAAACAACAACAAAAAACAGCATTCAAAATGGAAACAAGCACATCATGAAATATTAGTAAATAATGAATATATCACAATGAGTCATAAACACAGTCCCTGATATCTTTTATCTGGTTATTAAAAGATTTTTGCATAAATGGAATTACACCCTCTTCTCAAATTCACTGTTTAAATAACATTTCCTCTTTACAAAAGTTCACATATTCTAACCATTGTATTAAAGACTTTATATTTTCTGTTTCTAATTGTATATACAAATGACTGCTTAGAAACTCATAACTTCAACAAAATATTGATTTTACAAATGTTTAGAGACTTTGTGAACACAGATAAATAAGGTATTTAACCTAGATAAGAAATAATTCCCCAAATGATTGGAATTCTTAATAAATATCAATAGTAATGCCATGAAAAAATATATTTGTCACAAACTTATTGCAACTATTCCTTAAAAATTTATAATGAAGACTTCTCTCAAAAGTACAAGAAAATAAAATCTGCAGATAAAACAACATCTTCATTATATTGAAAATTTTTCACTTGGAAATTCTTAGAGCTTTTGTCACTCCTAACAAAATTACAGTCATGTATAAATCAAATAGAATGAAATGCTGGAAATGTGATTCTGAAATAGCAGATTGGCTGCATATGGTATATGAATATGAAATCATCTTACCTTTTTGGAAATAAATTAATAACTTCATCCAAGCTGTATGGTCAGATGTAATATTTCTAAATTTTTAGTTTTATTTAATGCTCCGATTCCTGAGATAATTCCAAAAACCCAAGTTCCTTTTCTTTGGTCTATTATTGCTATAGCCAGAAAAGTCTTCTTTCGGCTTTTCCTGGTTTGGGGTCGCCACAGCGGATCATCTGTCCACTCATGATTGGCAGTGGAGTTTTACAGTGTCTAGTTGCCAGCACGGCACCCAGCCTTCCACAGAAGGTGCACACACACGCACACACTCGCACCTAGGGCCAATTTAGAGTGTCCAATCCACCTACTGCATGTCTCTGGGATGTGGGAGGAAACCGGCGCACCCGGAGGAAACATATGCAACCACAGGGAGGACATGCAGACTCCGCACAGAAGGCACCCCAGCCGCGAATTGAACCAGAGAACCTCTTGCTGTGAGGCGGCAACGCTAACCACTGCACCAATTACTAAAAATTGGAAAAGTGAAGTTGCCCCCTCTAGTGTTGAATTGTTAGTATGGCAAAAATTGTTTGCAGTTGTGAATTGCATACTGTAATGATGAGATTCTAATATTACACATTCATATAAATCTTGGCTTAGACTTGTTTGAAAAATATTAATTATGTGTGAAGAAAATCAAAACACTGTCATCTGTTAGCATGTCTGGCAGGAGATTTGTGTATATTCTTAGATTAACTTGTATGCCAGCATGTCTAATTGTAAAAATGTAAATAAGTTTTAAAATGTTGCATATTTCCCTGTTTATACAGAATGTGTTTTGATGCGTTTCTAATTGTGCTTGTTTGAGAGAGACATTCTGCAGTACTGTGGCGAATCAGCTGAAGAATGATTGATGCCATTAGAAAGCTCTTGATTGCCAAGTGATTTTAACAGCAAATTGACAGAAAAAGAACTTTTTCAAACAACTGGCTTATTTTTTTTTTTAAATAAGACAGTTAAGATGTCAAAGTGCTGGCAGTTTTGTGAAGTACAGTCAGTTTCAGTGCTGTGCACTCAGTGGACACCCATGAAAGAGAATTCACCAAAAAACATAAGCCTGTCTTGGCCTTGTTGTGTTAGATTATATCAGGGACAATATTCTTTAGTTAGGTTAGGAAAGCTTAGTTCTTAAGATAGTTTTTCCTTGAATAATGGACTCCTAACCTACAGTTTAATTTTACATTCCTGGTGATTGAAATCTGGTGTTTATTGAAAGCTATTGACTTACATTCTTGTAATAATGTTACTTATTAAATATTTTTCATTACTTTACATTGTGGTTGGAAATCAGTGTTTGATACTCTCCAGGTCCCTTCGAAGGACTGGCTGTTCTGGTCATAGCTATCATTTATTTTAATATTTCATTTCCATAATTGGACACCGGCAACCCCTTTAGAAGGGCATGAAGATACACTGATTGGTGGCAGCATTACTATATTATTTTGGGGAAGGGACACGGCTGGAAATCTGTGTCAGGCTTTCCCAGAAGTGTTTGGATGTGCAAGATTTAAATTTACTTTTGAGTGTGTGTATAATAAGTCTTAACTGGGGTACATTGGCTCTGAAGTGTGTAATAAGGATATACATTTGGGGTGGACAGAGGCATATAGTCCAGTCCCAGGCAAACAAAGCTTGTTCCAGTTGTGTTCTTAAGGGAAGGCTGTGAAATATTACTCCTGTTTAAGTGACAGTCCCATATTAAAGCCAGTAGTGAGGATTGAAGCTCTTTAGTTACTGATCCAGGATAGTAAGGGCCATCATTTAATTGTTAGTCTGGTTGGGATATAGCTAGACGTCTCATTTATTTGTGGCAGTCTGGTGGGATATTAACCAGACTTCACAAGATGTATAACTTTGTATTGATCAGCTATGCACCTGTGTAAATATTTGTCTTATGATTCAGTTATCTGTTTTAAAACCAAATTTAAAAAATTAAAAAAAAAATGGTCATGTATTACTAAATGGGAAAGGTTTCCTAGTTGGTGGCAACAACATAAGCAGCAACTGTTTAGGGCTAGTTGTTCTCTGGTCTTAGAATATTTGTGAGTTGCTATCTTATTACCTTTCTTACTTCTATGTCAAGATTCATTTATCATCCATTTCAGTATGTCTGCCCATGGATCATCCCCTTTCAATGCAGTCTTGTATCAAAATGTGTTTGAAAGTGTTTTTTTTATACGAGACTTCCAAGAAAACTGGTGGCCCCTCCCTGGGATCTTAATTTTGTGTTAGAGAAGATAACACTTGCTCTGTTTGAACCAACTTTATCTGACTGACGTGAAGTTCTTAAATTGGAAAACTGTTTTACTGATTGCTCTGACCTGTGCAAGAAGAGTATGAGTTGCAAGCTGTAATGATGCGTTAACCTTATTGCATTTTTCCACAGTGACTGGGTTTCTTTTAGAACTAATCATTTTATGTCTAAAGTAGTACCCAAATTTATTTTAAGCCAAACTGTCCAACTCCCTGATGTTCATCGTGTTACACTGCTGCAGTCATTACACTTGGGTTATTCTGCCATCAGGCGGTTCCCCAGTCGGCCTGAGTTCCAAAGTCTTGGTCCGGCATCGGTTGCTGTCACCACCTCCCTGACGTCAGTGCGACAGGGGTATATAAGATGCAGCCGATGCCATTTTCTTCAGTCTTTCTTGCGGCACGGTGCCCGAAGCAAAAGCAGTTCGCAAGTGATGGTCGGCTGACTCCTGAGATTTTCATTCCGAATCCAGAACCGAAGTCTTCTACAAAGCTAAGTACCCCATTGGGGAAACTTTTTCTTGCCTCAGACCGATGTCAGTAAAAGTTAATAACTGTATTTCTTGTGGGAAGCAAATACCTCATAAGGATTTCCACTCCTGTTGTATCCCATGCCTAGGCCCAGACCACGACGTCACTGGTTGTCAGTTTTGTGCTAGGTTTAGCAAGCGCACTATTAAATGTCTGTTTGATTTTGCCCGACATTATTTCGGCAGAAAATTCAATTACCCCATGCCGTCGGAACTTCCGACGACCGGAATACATAAAAAGCGCAAAGACAAGGACAGGCATCCGAAGCCAAAAACTGACGACGAGGCCTGTTCTAGGCTTGTCGCCAGTTCTCCAGTTTTCAGCGAGGCGCCTATGCAGCCCCTAACGACAGCTTCCACAGAACCACAGACCGCCTCCGACTCCCACGTGGAGCTGGCTGGGCCTTCGGACGCACAAGGTTTTCAACCTACCAAAACTAACCCTTCAGAGGGAACCGAAGTAGCTGAGCAATCCACCGCTTCAGAGGGTGTTTTCAGACCTACCCAGTTAACCATTAAACCCTCTGCTAAGTCTAAGACCCCCTTAAGAACAAAGAAACAGATACAGCATTCTCCAGGACAGGCTTCCATTCCTAAGAAACAAATGCTCAAAATGGCCGAAGACCTAATCACCCTGATCAGGGGGTCCCATCCCCAAACTGATAAAAGGCCCAGACAGGATGCAGACTATGAATCTTCCAACCAGGTGTCCATTTCTTCAGATTCATCCTCAGACCTAGGATATTCTTTACCCCCTTATGAGGATTCTGATGCTGAGGAATCAATTCCATCAGCCTCTCCACCTGAGGACTACTCCTTTGGGGAGACCTTGCATACCATGAGGGAGCACTTCCATTGGGAAGGCCAGGATTACTCAGAATCCAAGAAAAGGCTCAGAGACTTCCTTTTATTACCTCAACACAGACCCCTTGCTATTCCGCCAGTGTTAGATATTGTGGATGATGTGTACACTGAATCCAGCTTAAACCCTGACTCCTTACTTCCAGCCCCAGTTAAACCTGATAGATATTAGAGTGTCCCTGACTCTCACAAATTTCTGTATAAAAGCCCTGTTGCTGACCCTAAAATTATTTCTCAGGGACCTAAAGGGATTAAGGCCTCATCAGCAAAAAATCCAGTTCCCTCTGACAGAGATTCCAGAGCATTAGACAGATGGGGAAAGAAAGTATATACGTCTACAACTTTAGCAATGAGAGCCTTAAATTGCCAGTTTCACATGCTAAAATATCAGCAATTTTTGATGTCTCAGTTGAAACAAAAGATGCTTCCAGATTCATATCCTCCTAATTTTAAAGAAATGCAGGATTTATTGCATGCAGCTGAACAAGTGGGAAAACATACTTTGCAATGTGGGTTTGATTCCTTCGAGGCCTCCTGTAGAGCAGCAGTTACAGGCTCTGTCATTAGAAGACCATGATTGGCTAAAAGAACATACGTACCAGATCATGTTAAGACAAAATTATTGGATGCACCTTTGCAGCGGGATGTGTTGTTTGGAGTTGAGGCAGAGGAGGTATTAAAGAAGATGGAGGATAAGGCAAAATCTATGCAAATGGTGAAGGATTTCTTACAGGTTCAGCCTCCTCGTTTTAGCAGAAATTTGCCAACATAGAATTGATCCTTTCCAGTCACAGACAGACCTCAAAGGGGCAGATACAGACGGGGTAGAGGTCAAGCACAAGGTCCTTACAGGCCTCAGCAATTGGGTACACCAGGCCAGAAAGAAGGGGAAGACAGGCCCCAACCATATAAAAAGCAGCCTCAATGACTTCCCACTACAGCTGCCAAACAGCTTTCTTTTGGCAGCCACTTGAGGAGGAAAACTGGCACTTTTCTATCACAATTGACATTGCATCACCAAAGACAAATGGGTTCTCAGCATTGTATCTCAAGGTTACAGGTTCCACTTTCACACTCTGTCAAGGTTAAAAGGAATGCCAAATCTGCCACCAAATCAATGGGCAGAGGCTCAAAAACAAATTACAGCACTCATGGACATGAGAGCTATTCAAAAGGTACCACCACAGGAGCAAGGACAAGGATTTTACTCAAGACTCGTTCTGGTTCCAGAAAGGACAAAGCCTGGAGACCCATTCTGGATCTTTCTTCTCTAAACACTTACCTGGATGTTACGAAATTCAAAATGTTGACATACAGCAGCTTCTTCCTATGCTGGGCAAGAAAGCTTGGCTCGTGACTTTGGACCTCAAGGAGACATACCTGCATGTCCCTACAAGACAAAACTGCAGAAGATACCTCAGATTCATAGCTGGTTCAATGCACCATCAATTCTCTGCACTGCCCTTTGGCTTATCTACTTGCGCCCAGGGTCTTCACAAAGTGCCTAGCACCAATAATTGCATTTTGCAGACAAAAAGGAATTCAAATTTATCCGTACGACTGCCTGATTCAAGCAGAGAGCAAGGACATTCTTCTAAAACATCTGGCATTCGTAAAAAAGTTAAGCTGCCTTGGGTACACAGTAAACAAAAAATCAAAACTAGTGCCCTCACAAGAGATAATATTCCTGGGTGCCAGCTTGAACACAATGGCCCAGATGGCTTATCTCACGCCAGACAAGCAAAGACAACTGACTCAATACTTTGAGTTGTTGGCAACAAAGACCCAACTCCCTGCAAGAAAAATTCTGCAGGCCTTGGGCTACATGGCATCCTGCTTACTACTAATTCCATATGCCAGACTGCATATGAGAAAACTACAATGGTACCTAAAGAGTGTATGGTCTCAGCACTGTTAAAGTTTGGAAACAGTTATACCACTAATTCCTTGCCTTCAACAGGAGTTTTGATGGTGGGCTCAAGCTTGTCACTTCAACAAGTGACAGCTTTTTACTCAACCCACAGCCAGGCAAACACTGACAACAGATGCATCGGATTACGCCTGGGGAGCACACATGGCAGGAAAATGTATTCAAGGCAAGTGGCCCGCAGAGCAAAGGCATCTACACATCAATCTAAGAGATGCTAGCTGTACAAAATGCATTTATAGCTTTCAAGGACCTGCTGCATCCAGGACAACTACTACTAAAGACAGACAACACCACAGTTATGTGGGACATAAACAAGCAGGGGGCACACACTCCTACCCCCCCTGCAGACAAGCCATGACTTTGTGGAACACAGCTCTAGACTACCAAGTTCATCTGCAAGCACAATTCCTGCCAGGAGAGAAAAACACACTGGCAGACGACCTAAGCAGAAACATCATGGATCCCCACGAATGGTAATTGAATCCACAAATATTCAGAATAATAACACAAACATGGTGGAGCCCGGACATAGATCTGTTTGCATCCCCAATGAACTGCCAGCTACAGAAATTCTACACTAGGAGTTACCATCCACAAGCATGGGAAGTGGATGCCCTCTCATTCAGCTGGAGAAACCTGCAAGTATACACTTTCCCACCTTTACCTCTCCTTCCAAAGGTACTCATAAAAGCCAGGCAAGAAGAGCCAAAGATGATCCTGATTGCACCAGACTGGCCATGCCAGCACTGGTACCCAATCTTAAAGAACTTAGCACAAGAACCACCCTGGATTTTGCCTCAAATCCCACATTTGCTGACAGCACAACAATCAGATACTTCACAGCCAGCTAAAGACCTTAAACCTAGCTGCATGGAAAATTCCTTAGTCAAGCAAGCAATGCCTTTCTCCAAAGCTGTTATGGATGTCATTCTGGAGGCCAGAAGGCCTAGCACCAGGAAAGCCTACTTGGATAAATGGAAGAGATTCTGTGCCTGGAACCAGGAGCACAGCCTTGACCCTCTTGTCCCAAAATTCCTCAGATACTTCAATATTTAACTGAGATGCTGGACAAGGGCCTCTCCTTCTCATCCATCAAGATCCACGCATCTGCCATTTCTGCTCATTACAACACGGATCCACCAATTTTCTCTAATCCTTTGCTCAAACAGTACCTCAGAGGGGCTAAAAACATAAGACCGCCCAGAAGAGCACCTACTCCAACTTGAGACCTCAACTTTGTTTTGGAAAAATTAACTTTACCTCTTTTTGAGCCAGCTAACACAGCAGAATTAAAATATATCTCTTGGAAAACTGCTCTGCTACTGGCAATAACATCAGCCTGAAGAGTTTCAGAATTACAGGCACTAATGGCAGTGGAACCTTTCCTCATTTTCCACCAGGACAGGGTGTTTTTAAGAACTAACCCTACGTTTATGCCAAAGGTGGTATCAAGTGGGGCTCTAAACCAAACTTTTCACTTGCCAACCTTTTATCCAAAACCACAGAACAAAGGGGGAGAGACTACTACATTCTTTGGACATTCTCAGACAGTTACGCTTCTACTTGGACAAAACCAATGCTTTCAGAAAATCTGAGCAATTATTGGTAGCATATGCTGCAGGAGCACAGGGAAAAGCCATTTCAAAACAGACTATTTCTAAATGGATAGGACATTGTATACGTTTCTGCTATACACACCATGGGAAACCTGTACCTAGCAGCATTCGATCTCACTCCGCCAGGGCAACAGCCACTTCAACTGCCTACTTCGGAGGAGTACCTACCAAGGATATTTTGGAAGCAGCAACATGGAGTTCTGTGCATACCTTCACCAAACATTACCATTTGCCTTTATACTCCAAATCCAGAGCTGGCTTCGCCTCTGCTGTGCTGCAGGGCCTTCTAGCCACCCCTAATGCCTTGTAGAACCAGCAACCCTACCTCAGTTTTGGGATTCCACCCAAGTGTAATGACTGCAGCAGTGTAACATGAACACAGTACAGTTTTGTACCTACCATAAATGTAGATGTTCGAGTGTAAACACTGCTGCAGTCCAGGTTACCCTCCCTCCCCTCTCACTTTCTGGTACGTACCTAGGTCTTCTACCCTTTACTACCTATGGGGAGTACTTGCTGGTAACTGAAAATTTGTTGTTTGCTTTTCTTTTGTATACCTTACTAGCAATTTGAATTGCCTACCTATTTGGGGGCACCTGACATCTGGGGCAAGAAAAACTGAAGAAAATGGTGTTGGCTGCATCTTGTATACCCCTGTCGCACTGACGTCAGGGAGGAGGCGACAGCAACCGACGCCGGACCAAGACTTTGGAACTCAGGCCAACTGGGGAACCGCCTGACGGCAGGATAGCCCAAGTGTAATGACTGCAGCACTGTTTACACTCTAAACATCTACATTTATGGTAGGTACAAAACTGGACTTTTTCTTTACTAAACCTAAAAATGATGGAGAAATGATACTCCATACCTTGGATGTTCTTAGATGTGTCTACTTCTAAAGCCCAACAAAATCACAAAAGTTCAGAAACCCATATGTTGATTTTTACCAGGGTAAGTAAATACGTGGCCAACTGTAAACGAAACGCACACTGAGATAAGTAAAACCAACCTACCACCAACCCCCCACACACACGCCTAACTAAATATACCAAATCTGGGAAACGGGGCATGTTGGCCAAGTGTTTACAGTAGTAAACAGTTAACGTTTGGTTTTCTGAACTTTCATGATTTTCATTTTGGAATTTTGAAAGTTGGTCATCTGAGAGTTGGGATTTAGAAGTAGACCCTCTGACAACTCCAGTACTTTCTTGACAGAACTAAGTCTTTCATATCTTCAGATCAGTTAATTTCTTCTGAAGGTAAGAAGGAACAGGCTATGTCAAAACAACATTTTCAAATGGTTGCCTCATTTCAGGTAAGCTCAAGGCCCACTGTATCACATCCTTTGCTTCATCTATGGCTTTTTGTAAAGCTCCGAGTCATAAAAGTATTCTAGAAGCAACGACTTGGTTGTTTATGCATAAATTTACAAGGCATTACACGCTGGATTTCTTCTCTAGGTCTAGAACAGGCTTTGCTATGACCATTCTCCAGGGGCTTCTTGACTCTTCCCCTTCCACCTCCCAAGTGTAATAAGCTAGGGTAATCTGCCCATATATATAGTTAAGACTACTGCAGCAGTGATCCAGTATGAAGAATGTAGTACTGTTGTGTAAATAAAAGTACTATAACAGATGTTTGAATCATCACTGGTGCAGTAGCCACTGCCTTCCTCCATGTCACTTTTTTGTTGTGTTTTTTTATGTCAGAGTCTGAATACTTCATTTTTTGTTACTAGCATTGTCCTTTCATGGCTCAGCCTCTCTCTACCGCCCTCTGTTGGTATGTAATCTGTGAAGGGCTTGGCACCCAAACTTGTCTATTTAGTCAGCTCTCCCTTAGTTGACTGATGGTTTGGGCATGTGGAAGGTACTCTGAAGTTTTGTAAGGTGGCCGGATATTAAAACCTTGGCGGGATATAACCCATATAGCTAAGGCTACTCTAGTGATGATCATTCAACATCTACTTTTACAGTACGTTTATTTATGCAACTGTACTTTCTTATTCTTCATATGTTGTTACTTGATATCAAATGGTCTTTCTCTGTCACTTTCTTTGAAACATTTTATTATATGCAAATAACTCCCTTCTTAATAGCCTCCATTATTTGACAGACCTCCCCTTGTGAAGGGTAGTCCTTCGGTTTCCATTTCCTGGTTATTGGATATTTAACTCCTAGCACAGTTAATGTTAGTATGAATCAGTCCCTACAGTTTTTCTCTTAGAATCCCAGCCCAGCAACACAATTTGTTGTGTTAAGCTTTCTGTTTCCAAGGTGGAGGTGTCTCATTTTGCGTCACTAACAAGATGACTTCAAGGCTTGTCTAAGAGGGTGATGTACTTGAGCTTCTCTGTCTAAATTATTATAGGCAGAGTCCCATACCACAGCCTTGCAAGTTATAGGTCCCCCTCCATGACCCTGGAAATCTATAACTTATAGTTGAATTTACTGAAGAGCCACACCACCAAACCCAATACCATATTCGTGGGTGACTTTAACTCTCCCCTTTTTAAATGGTGCAGTGGTTAACGTTGTCGCCTCTCAGCAAGAGGTTCTCCAGTTCAGGAAAAGCATAAAATGGAGCAGAATAAAATGGTGGCCAGCAGTTATAAAGTAAAACGTCTTTAATGGAATCCAAACGCAAGTGCTTTCACAGTTACACAGACTGCTTCTTCAGACGATACTATTAGCCAAAAACCTTCATCCCTTAAATACAGTGCTTAACATTCAAATGCACTACCTTCCTGATTATGTGTTGCACATTTAAAGGAACACCATCATTGCTACTCCAAAAGCAGCTAGTACTAAATCCATATACTAAGACTAGTTACATTCAAGACTGTGTAATAAAATATGTAGCTATAACCACATGACCTATTTAGTATATCTATCTGTACAATATGTAAAACTGCATATAAACAACCTATAAAGAATACAAATTTTATAAAAAACATGATGTTATGTAGTCCAATCTCGCCTACATTCTTACGGAGCCGAACCTCGGCTCCAACTCGGCCATACTCTAGCTCGAAGTCTTCAACTGGCTCGTTGATAAGAGGTATCCCATGCTGCACTGCTCCCTTTCCCCAGATCTCGTTTGCCGCTCGTACAGCTCAGACGTGGTCTCGCTCTTGGCCGTGGCTAAGTATAACTTTGTTCTACTTTTTAGTAGTTTGTTACTCCAAAAGCTATTTTCATAGCTAGTCTCTGTTTTTTGATAAAAAAATACCGTTTGTGTAGCCTTTTTGGCCTTTTGTCTTGGTATCCGGTTTGTGTTCCTTCCCTTCATACGGGCCAAGCCCGTTTCAGTTAGAGAACCTAGTCCTCCCTTCTAGTTGTGTGTGTGTGTGCTTGTTCCAGTGTTGCCCAGTCCCTTTGGGCTAGGGCCGTTTAACTTGGAGGACCTAGTCCTCCCTTGTTTGGTTTGTCAGGGCCGTTTAAGTTAGAGTTCCTTTCTTCCCTATGGTGTTTAGTTTAGAGCCATAGTTCCCACGTTTTTCTGTTGTTGGTGTCGGGTTTGTCTTTTGATATTGTGTGCAGTGTCATACCAATATGTCTAAGGTTACAGAAGAACACAAGCCATCGGGCTTGAGAAAATGTGATAAGTGTGGATATAAAATGTCTATTACTGATGGGCACTCTGTGTGTGTATATTGCTTGGGGGCTATCCACCTCCAAGAATCCCGTGTGTTCTGTCAAACCTTTAGCCCACGCATTCTTCAAGAGAGGAAGAACAAACTGATTCTGAAGGGATTTCTGAAACCCTCCTTCAAAGAAGACTTGGAAAGGGCTTCCAGTTCTAAGTCCTCTCCCTCTAAAGCAGACAAGACCTCTAAATTAAAAAAAAAAAAAACACTTTCCAGCTCAGTCAGTTTTATCGGAGCCACCAGAGAAAGTTGCCAAGTCTACTTCAGATTCCTAGGCTCCATTGGCTTCGGGGCCGAAGGAAGTGGGTGAATTGACCGAGTCAGCTTCGGCTCCCAGTCTCTCGGAGCTGGTGACGGAGATACTTGTTCGGAGTCGGTCTCCAGTTTCTAGACCGGTTTCTCCTTCTGTAGGGAGGTCCAGATCTCCGACCTTATCCTCTAGGTCCTCCAGGACTCTCTCGGATGATGTTGTGGATAGAGTGGTACAGAGACTGCTCCAATCACCGGTGTTGGCCAAATTGTTTTCGGCTCCAGCCCAATCGTCCCCAGAGCTCGTCACCCATCCATCCTCGTATGTTCCTTCTCCTAGCCTTCCTCGGCCTTCGGAGCCAGAGTTGTTGATTCTGTCTGATGCCTTTACATCAGCTGTAGTAGCCCATCCTCGCATCTCGGTTCCGATCTCTGCTCCAACCTCGGCTCCGTCCACGGGGTCCAGGGCTCATAGTTTCTCGGTCGGACCTAAGGGAGAGGTCTCAGGTTGATCTTCAGCTCCGAGCTTCCCACTCGATGCTTCAGTGCGGATGAGCTTGGGCCCTGTCTCGGCTTCGGACCTTATCCCTTCGGCTCCAAGGGCTTCCACAGTTGGTCGTTCGGTGCCGGGGGCGGTCAGCTTTCGAGGTCATGCAGTGTGTGCTGGCCAGGTCCTCAGCTGCATTTGATGGCACCGACTCTCTACCCCCTCCAGCACCGGTATCAGTTTCTTATCACCCTCTGTTCTTGGACAGCGGAGACCCAAGTCCTCAGGATACCTCCATGAGTGGTCCACAACTTTCTGAGGTCTCCCCAGCGTGTTTGCCTGAGGAGCCACCCAGAAAGTGTGTGTGCGAGAGGAAGCACATCGACTCCCAGGATGAGTCTATCACTTCGGACACCGACCTCGAGGAGTCAGAGGGGTCCCCCAAGTCGTCATCTGAAGATATCCAGAAACTGTTAAGACTCAAGTGTACTGGCTGTGTTTAATAGTGTGAATATTCCTATACTACCAAGGAACCCACAGTGTATGTAGCCTATTAACTTAGTTGAATGCTTGTTAATTCTGTTTAATGCTACTTAACTCCTGAGTGAGATAGCGGCCTGCTTCAGCCCTCGCCCTCCTCCCGCCTCTGTCACCCCCCAATATCGGTTTCTGTTCTTCCATTAAGCTCCCTTTAGATTTACAGAGTATACGGGTTATAGGCTTTATCAACTCCATGTAATACCTCCGTACCTGTAGATCTTATCCTCGAGCCCTACTTTCTCTACAGTCTGCCTTTCCTCCATATAGCCACTAGGTGGCAGCAAACATCAGAGCATAACATTGCTCCAGATTTGATATCCTCATCTCCGCAGTTGAAACCTCTACCAGCAAACTTGTTTTCCCCTTCCTTTTCAACCTACTATATTTTCCACTATTTACCTGCTCTTTCACACATAGCAACACTGACATATAAATAATAAGTTACTTACCCTGTGTCCCAGTGGCTGATTGTTTTTCTAGTCTCTCATTTCCCTCTTGGTTGGTTCAACCCCGCTCCATTCGCCCTGCGGGCTCACTCTACTCCCCTACCCCCAATTCCCACCCACCCTCAGTACTCCTACACTTATACTTCGCAAATGATACCCTCCCCACTATCCTACCTATCCTCTATTCCAACCAATATGGATAACCTAGCCACACCCCTCCTCAATTACCTATCTCCTTATCCCAACTTTATCTAGCACCTGCACCCTAAGTAATGTTCCCTTCTCCTTTTACCATATAATTCTCTATCTAGACTCTACCCTGCAGTCTTCTAATTTTCCCTTATCCCTGCTCAACCTCTTTTACAGTTGTACATGAAACCTTGTTGTACTTGCACAGGTAATCCTTGCAATATGCCTACAACAAATAAAACCATCCAAACTCAGCTACTACTTATAGCCATACTTACACCACTCCTCACCTCCTTTGAAAAGGTGAAAAACTTCCACTTCAACTACTCTCCAAAACAAACAGCTATTCGTATTTCTACTCTTACACACTGTCAGTCAAGTACCACATCCACTCCCTGCTACCCAAATACCATCGCCTCACACATATCAAACTCTATACCTCTAATGTAAGAAAACTAAACTACCTAACTAGCTACATTTATAACCCAGATTATAGACCAAAAGCTCCAACCCTTGATGATGGTGACATCCACCCCAAACCAGGCCAAACCAATGTTACCACACTAACATCTCACAGCAACACTCTCCCCACCCTACCTACTTTGACCAGTCTCTCCATCTCCCTTGTAGTAGGATATCTTCATATCCGCAGTATCAACAACAAAGTTGCCCATCTCCATGCCTTTCTTGACATTCATTCTTTCAATGTCTTCTGTCTTACAGAAACATGGTTAAAACCAAGCACTAAAGATATTGAAATAATTCTCCCAGGTTATAATATATTGAGACTTGACCGAACTAAATACAAGGGTGGAGGAGTAGCCCTTCTGTTTAAAACTGGATTACAGATCTCACTACCCTTTATCTCCCCCCCCCCCGCCCAAGATAGTAAAGCTGAAGTCCTTATTTCTAGGCTTAAACTCAATACTAGCAAATCCCTAAACATCATCTGTATTTACCTACCTCCTGGTAATAATAACAGCACCATAATAGAGGATATTCTTAGTTGGGTATCTACTAATTTCCCACAAGAAACAATCGTACTAGGTGACTTCAGTACTGATTGGAAGTGCGTCAATACTGACAACCCTTCCTCACATATTAATCTTCATGGATTCAGTCAAACAATTACCACCACTACCAGGATTAACAAACCAAATAAAAAAGAGAGTATCTTAGATTGGATACTTATTAACAGACAACAACAAACATAAAGTAGGAACTTTACCTGATGATGTAAGTGATCATACTTTAACGTACATTATAAGACAAAAGAATGACATCCCCAACTCCCCCATGTACTGGATCTCATGGTCCAATAAACACTTTAACCCTGTACATTTCCAAAATGAACTTAATGCCTGCGACTGGAACCCTCTAAAATCTCTCCCACTCGAAGAAGCTGTTAAATATTTCAACTCTAAATTCTTAACAATCCTGGACGTGCATGCACCCAAACAGTCTATTATAATGAAGTCCAAAATAGCCCCCTGGCTGTCAAGACACTAGGCAAAAGATATTGCTGAGGAACAAATCTTGGGCTAAATGGGGATCCTCCAGAACTACCCATGAGCAACAAACCTTTAGGCAGTTGCGAAATATCACAAAAAAGCCATACTCTCTGACAAAAAGAACTACTATTGCAAATTACAGCAAACTCACCATAATAATCCACAAAGGTTTTGGTCAGGCATAAATAGACTCCTATACCCTGGACACTCTAGCACACCATCTCCACAAGGAGCTAATAACTCCCCCCAGGATACTGCCAACGCCTTCAGTTCCTTCTTTACAGACACCATACAGTCCCTAGCCCATCAACTGTCCACAAACAACTCTAGTCTCCCTATCTCCTTACCTGATACTCTACCAACCCTCCAACTACAACCTATCCCTAGTACTTGCATCCAAAAGATCATCCAAAAGCTTAAGCCATGTACCCCCTCTGCAGACCAGTTAACCTCAGAATACCTGCAAAAGGCTGCTAAATACATTGCCTACCCTATATCCATCCTTATTAGCAGAACCATAAACAAAGGAATCATCCCAGACATCTGGAAAATCTCCCACATAATCCCATTACATAAAGGTGGTAATTCCACTGATTATTCCAATTACAGGCCCATAGCTCTCTTATCACCCCTAGCAAAGGTTATGGAAAAATGTATTCACCATCAGCTAATAAATCACTTAACCAAACACATCTTAGCTAGCTGCCAACATGGCTTTAGACCATTTCATAGTACCACCACAGCTCTCCTTTCATTCACAAACTCCATTAACTGTACCTGTAATAACAGCCTCTCTTCAGCACTTTTCATTGACCTATCAAAAGCTTTTGACATGGTCAACCACCCCCTACTCATAAAGATCCTAGAATCCCTCTCTTTAGACACCAAGATGGTCTACTGGTTCAAGTCCTACCTTAACAATAGGCAACAAGCAGTTCTGTGGCAAAATAATATCTCTTCCCACCTGCCCATCTCCCTTGGTGTCCCCCGGGGCTCCATTCTAGGGCCTCTTCTTTTCTCTTTGTTCATCAATGACCTCCATGTAGCAATCCCTCAAGCCACCTGTATACAATATGCAGATGATTCTACACTTATCTGTTCTGCCAACTCCACATCTGGACTACATTCCCTAACCCAGAAAGTATTCAGCACAGTAGAGACTTGGTTCTTGCAACATTTTCTCCTTTTGAATGCCAATAAGACCAAGCTCTTACTCTTTACACCTAGCAGTAAATCCTCCCCTATAAATTTCACAATTAAATCAAATAATGGTACCCTTATATCCCCAGACTCTACCACCAAACTGCTGGGTATCACAACTGACAATAACCTCACATTCGCTAACCATATTAACAACACCATTAAAACAGTAAATAGAAAAATGGGATCCTTATATAGAATAAAACCCTTCTTAACACCAACATCCAGAATTACAATTGCCCACTCCCATTTATTCTCAACTCTCCTTTATGCTTCACCCATATACACTAACCTGAAAAAAAGTAATCCTGCCAAACTAGCTAACTCCTATAATAATATAGCCAGATTTGCCATGGGGAACCCATTTAGAACTCACCATTGTCAGAACCTACAGCAACTAGACTGGCTAGAACTAAAACATTTTGAGACTTTCCCAACTCACCATTGTTCATAAGATATTTTAACACCCCTATACTTTCCAACCTTATCACCCCCTATAGGAATCTCAACTCCTTACGATCCTCTAACAAACTTCGTGCTAGCACAAGCAAGTCTAATAACTTGGCAGGGGACTCCTTGTTCTCCTATACTGCAGGAAAAAATTGGAACCTTCTGCCACCTGATGTAACTTTACCACCCTCCCTGCAGCTCTTTAAACAGAAGCTCAGGAAACATCTTAAAACTCATTGGTTATGTTCTTGTTGTAACCCTGACTAATCCTCTGCTTTCGCTACTGCCATCCCTGTACTGCCTCCTCTTACCATTTAATACCATCTCTGGACTGCCTCCTCTTACCAACCATTACTACTTTACCACCTGGATAGTAGTAAATATCTCAACTGAAATTAAATGACCTATGCTATGAATGTAATCCTTGGAATGTACTGTATATTCTACAGATGTCATACTGTTCAGTGACTTATTCCTATCCTATATGCACATAGGACTTTAATGTATTTTTCCTCTCATTAATACTCATTTTTTTTAACATCCTTTCTTTGTATAAATTATACATTATATATTTAAGTGTTTTATCTCAGTGTTACCATTGGAGCTTTTCTCCCCAGGCCTCCATTGAAAATGGAAATATATCCAGCTGGACTAGCCCAGTTAAATGTAAAATAAGTAAAATAAATATCTCTTTCTCAGATATCCTGGAGATCTTGAAGCAGAGAGGCAACTGGCCCTCCAAATCTCCCGCTGAGGAGTCTGTGTTCTTGAAGGTCTTTGGGTCTCAACCCACCGCCTCTTGGGTTTCTCCCCCATTCGATGAACTCCTGGATATTGTGTGCCGAAGGGTATGGGAAACCCCTGACACTGTGGAACCAGTCCTCAGGAGACCCAACAAGTTTCTGTCTGCCCCAACTGACAAGGAATTTCTCACAAAGGGCGTTCCAGTAGATGCCATGGTAGTGGCAGCGGCCACCAAGAAGGAACTAGCTGAGACTTCATCTACCGTCCAGCCCCCTAACAAGGAGTCAAGGACCATGGACCTGTATGGGAAGCATATGTTTTCTTCAGCGGCCTTTACTTTGCAGTCGCTGAACTGTTTGTCACATTTTACACGGCTCCAGAGAGATCTTCTAAAAGAGCTTGGATAGTCTCTGCAGGGTAATGTTTCTGACGCAGTGGCTCAGAAGGTCAATGCCCAGATGTCTACCCTAAATTCCATTACTAACTCTTCCATGAGGCTGATCTCGCATGCAGCCGAAAGAGCGAGTAGGGAATCGAGTTCAGGAGTCTCTCTCAGGAGGCACTCCAGGATGTGCCTGTGTACTTTCGCGGAGGCCTTCAAGTCTGCATTCACCAATGCCCCATTTGACGGTTCATCTTTGTTCGGAACCAAGGTGAAGGATACTCTCACTAGGTGTGAGCAGGAAGGAAAAACCCTGTCTGCTGTGGGAATCCGTTTTTCCATGCCTTCTAGACCTTATCCCAAGGGCCAGAAGGGTGGGAAAATGTGGTTCAGAAAGCCGCAAAGGATTTTTCAAGACACACAAAGTGATTCCCCCTCCAGAGGCAGGGGAGCGGATGGTAACTCAGGTAGACGCAGCCTTAGAGGCAGAGGAGGCCTGCATAACCAGGGGGACCATGATTCGTTTTGCGGTTCCTCCTACCAGCACTCCTGATGGGAGGCCCGACTGCACTTCTCCAGAGCCAGTCGGGGGTCGCATTTCGCTATACCCAGAAGCCTGGCAAAGCATCACCCAGGATGAGTGGGTATTAAAGATAATTTATGGAGGATATCATATTCCCTTCTCTTCTCATCCCCCGCCAACGAAGAGAATCCCAGATGCTCCACCCAGTCAAAGGGATTCCGCAGCTTCAGAAGTTCAAAAGCTGCTAGCAAAAGGAGCCATCCAGCATGTCCCCTCAGACCAGCTCGGATTAGGGACTTACTCAAGATTCTTTTTGTTGCCAAAAAGAACAGGGGACCTGAGACCCATCTTGGATCTCAGCTGCTTGAACCTCCATGTAAAAAAGTCCAAGTTTCGAATGGTCACTTTACTGTCTATTCTCCCATTGTTGGGGAAAGAAGTATGGATGTGCTCCATCGACCTCAAGGATGCTTACTACCATATAAAGATGGACAAGGCATCCAGAAGTCATTTACACTTCCGGCTGGGAGCCAGTCATTTTCAGTTTCGAGCCCTGCCCTTTGGTCTCACCACAGCCCCCAGGGTGTTCACCAAATGTATGGCAGTGGTGATGGCTCACTTGAGACATCAGGGATTCCAAGTGTTTCCATACCTAGACGACTGGCTCCTGTCTGCCAGAACCAGGCATCTACTACTACAGACCAGGGATGCCACCATTGTGCTGTTAACGATTGGGTATCACACTAAACTGGGAAAAGTCTGCCTTGTTGCCCTCGCAGCGTGTCACCTTTATAGGCGCCGAGTTAGATACCGTGCTCATGAGGGCTTTCTTACCACAAGAAAGAATTCAGGTTTTGCAGCAACAGGTTTTACGTGTTCCTTCCTCTGAAAAAGGTAAAGGCAAAAATGGTTCTCAAATTGTTAAGGACAATGGCTGCCACAATTATGTTAGTCCCTCTTGCAAGACTACACATGAGGCTCCTTCAGTGGCTGCTCTTTGCTCAGTGGTCTCTACAACACCTTCCGCTTTCCCATCTTATGATTACAGACAAGTGCAAGCAGGATCTACGCTGGTGGCTTCAGGCCAGCAATCTCAATGTGGGAAAGCCCTTCATTCCAACTCCTCCAGTTGCCACGGTGACCATGGATGCCTCCCAGATTGGGGGGGGGGCATTATCTCAGCAGGACAGTCCAAGGCACGTGGCAAGAGCACAAGATAAACTTGCATATCAATGTCTTGGAGATGAGAGCAGTGCTATTAGCATTGCAAGCACTCCAGAGCTTTCTTCCTCTCGGGACTATTGCAATCCACTCGGACAACATGTCGGTAGTATGATATCTGAGCAAACGGGGGGGGGGAACCAAGTCGTATCCCCTTTGCAGAGAAGCTATTCGAGTGTGGCAGTGGCCACTGTCTTCCCAACGCTATCTTGTGGCAATGCACATTCCGGGGAAGTCCAACATGATTGCCGACAGGTTGAGCAGAGCTATTCTGATGCCTCACGAGTAGTCCCTGAAAAAGCAGGTTGCGGAGCAGATTTTCCACAGATGGGGTCAGCCTTGCTGCGATCTATTTGCCAGTTCCCTCAATGCTACGTGCAGCAGCTACTTCACCCTTATCCCCCCTCAGTGGGAGACACCCAGGGATGCTCTAGTTCACGATTGGCCCTCCGGTCTACTTTATGCCTTCCCACCTGTTCCTCTGATAGCAAAGGTTATTCAGAAAGCACAATTCTTGGGAAGCAGAATGATTCTGATCACTCCACTCTGGCCTCGTCAAATTTAGTTCCCCTTTCTCCATCCCTATCTCATGGACGACCCCTGCATTCTGAACAGACAGCCAGACCTATTGACTCGTATGTCAGGGCAGTTCCATCCCTCCCTTCAGACCCTCCGGTTGACAGCTTGGCTACTCCAGTTCCATCACTAGTCAGGCTTCATCATTTTTCTTCGGATGTAGTTCATATTAAATCTTCTTCCCATAAGCCTTCGACTAAGAAGATTTATTCCAGTAAATGGAAAAGATTTTCCATCTGGGCTCATGAAAGGCAGATTGACCCTTGCACTGCAGCAATTTCATCAGTTTTGGAATTTCTCTCCATGGTTTTCAGACAGGGGTTAGCCGCCGCAACCATTAAAGTTCAGTTAGTGGCAATCTCCACCTTTCATGTCGCTAATGAACCCAGTCTAATGGTGCATAGACTTTGTAAGGCATTTTTAAAGGGCACTATGATGCTTCGGCCCCCAGTCTTTGATCCCGTAATGCCATGGGACCTCAATTTTGTGCTACAGTGTCTCACTTCATCTCCCTTTGAGCCTGCAGCTACTTGTGACTTGAAATATTTGTCATGGAAGACAATTTGGTAACCATCACTTCAGCTAGGTGAGTCTCTGAGCTCCAAGCTTTGTCAGTTAGACCTCCTTACTTGGTATTTCACAAGGATAGGGTTTCCCTCAGACCAAATCCTTCCTTTATGCCAAAGGTTGCTTTGGTTATTAACCTCAACCAGTCTATTGAGCTGCCTGTGTTTTTCCAGGAATTTTCTAATAAGGCTGAATTCAAATTCCACCAGCTAGATGTTCATAGACAATTGCGTTTCTATTTACATAGAACGAAGGATCTTAGGAAATCAGATCAGCTATTTGTCTCATTTTCAGACAATAGACTTGGGTCTCCTGTCTCTAAAGTAACCTAATCCAGATGGATCTCTAGTTGTATTTCCTTCATTTATGCCTCCAGCGGTAAGGAATTACCTTTTTAAGGTGAAGGCCCATTCTGCACGATCAATGTCTAACCTCTACGGCATTTCGGGTCAGGATGTCTATGGATAATATTTGTGCTGCGGCTACATGGGCATCTCCTCACACCTTTATCAGTCACTACAAATTGGATTTGATATCCAGAGGCAGATCTTCCTTTGGTTCCACGGTGCTCAGGAGTATTTTCCACTGATCCACCCAAGGTCCCACAGGTAAGAATGTAGGCGAGATTGGACTACATAACATCAAGAAGTTATGTACTCACCATAACGTTCGATGTATGTAGTCCATCTCGCCTCACATTCTTACTTACCCACCCACCTTCCCCCTCCTGGAGAGCCTAGAGGTTAGTTTGTGGGGAAAGGGAGCAGTGCAGCATGGGATACCTCTTAGCCATGAGCCAATTGAAGACTTCGAGCTAGAGTATGGCCAAGTTGGAGCTGAGGTTTAGCTCCGAACCCACGGGTAAAAATGTGAGGTGAGATGGACTGCATACTTCGAATGTTATGGCGAGTACATAACTTCTTGTTACCCTACTACCCCACCAGTTATACACACATTGTTTAACATCCTATTAAAACTTATATGTTGTATAGGCAGAGGTCTAGCTTTCAATATGGGTTTGATGGGAACTTTGTCATTCAAACCACTGCCACTATCTGCTCTTAATTTAATAATCCAGCAGGTTTAATTTGTTTCTGTCTTATTTTTAACATCTCCACATCTCCCATCCAGTCCAGTTTTTTTTCCATAACTAGGAAGTGAAATTTGTGTCCCCCCTTTGTGAAAGACATGTTTAGCTAAGGCATTATAGTGGTGGTTCTAGTATTGATATGTTCCCTTATCCTATCACGTAGTCTCTGATCAGTTTTGCCCACATAGAATGAGCCACAGCTTATGCAGTGGGATAAATAGACCATATTTGTAATGTCACAAGTGGCTGCAACAAGTGAATGTCCTATCAAAATCATGATGACAGAATTGACCTGTTGGATTTATGTATTCACAAAAGTTACACCTATTACAAGGACTAGTACCCATTCCAAACTCAGTATTTCGCTGAGTATTCCTACCCACTGAATAACATAACCTTCTTTTCAGGGATTTCATATTTTTATATGTAAAACAAGGATTATTGCCAACGATATCTAGTATCTTTTCATCAGCTGTAGTATAGGCTAAAACTTATATATATTCGTGGCTGTTCTAGCATTACTTGAAAAATAAACAGGTAATCTCACTGTGTTTATTATCCCACATTTGAGGTTCCATCCCCTCAGTTACATCAGAGAAAGAGATGTCCCTTCTCTGTTCTTTTTTCCTTGGCCTCTTGAATAATATGTCTAACTTTGTATGTGCTATATCCCCTGCTTAAAAATCTATGCTCCAGTTCTTCTATTTCTGTCACAAAAAAACTCATCCTTTTTTTTACATAACCTGGAAATTCTCATAGCTTGTCCCCTTACTGTATTATCAAATACATGTTGGGGGATGCATACTACTTCGATGAAGTAGGTTATTTCTGTGACATGTTTTCCTATGCACTTTGGTGCTAACATCTCCTATTCGAGGCTTGGACATGCTTATGTCCAAATAGGATATCTGCTCATATGAGTATTCCTTGATGAAATTCAAAAAGAGTGCAACACCATTGATATAAAAATTAAAACCTCCAACTCTTCTTCTGTGCCTCGCCATATTAAAAAAGGTCATTTACAAACTGTCAGCAGATGCATACATGGTCCTTCCATTATGGCCCCTTGCTCCCATGTGGCAATCACCAGGTTGGGGTAGCTATTTGCACAGGATATATACCCATAGTTATGCCATCCACTTGTAAATAGATGTCTTTTTCAAACATAAATACATTGTTTTCCAAAGCTGTCTCCATAAGTAGACATAATAAGTCTATGTACTTGGTATCATACTTACTATGCTTAACCAAATGTTGTAGCATAGTTATTCCACTTTCATTAGGTATTTTTGTAAGTAATGACTGAAAATCTAGAGTTACCAGAATGATGTCAACCATACTGGCTTGGTCCCTAAAGAAAGCATATAAATCTCTCAGAAAATGTTTCGAGTCATGTAAGATTACAGAACTACATTCTAATAAAGGGTTAAACTTTGTGTCTAAGAAAATGGAAATTGACTCTGCACCAATTTCTCCCCAAAACTATCGGTCTTAAAGGAGGGTTAGTGGGGTGCTTATGTATTTTGGGTATACCCTGTATGACTGGAGTAAGAAATTCCTCTATTTTAAAATACTTATATAGGGGAGTACTCAGTAGCTCTAGATAGTCAACTCTTTTCTAGTACAGTATTCACTCTATGTATTATACTGTCCACTTCCCTGTGTGTGTGCTTATAAGCTTCATCCTCCATCAGCATTCTTCCCATGCTGGTGACATAATGTTGGTAATCCATTACAACTACAGGACCGTTCTTATCTGCTGGGCATGTAACAATGGTATTATCTATTTGTAAATCAGCAAGTACCTTATACTTTAGCTTAGTCAGATTATTAAATGTCATATGCACATTCCTTGCAGTACAGTTTTTATACAACTCTTCTATGCACAGTCTTTCAAAAACTTCCAGCACTGGAGGATTTACTGGAATGTAAGTGCTAGGTTTGATAAATTGTAATAGCGTTTCATCAGATTTAACATTTGCAAAATTCAGCTTTAACATTACATTCCTTATAAAACACTTCAAGTCCAAAATAAAGTCTGTTACCGTTGCTTTCTGAGAAGGAATGAAAGAAAGGCCCTTCTCAAGTAATGCTTTTTCAGTCTCAGTTAACACTCTTGTTAGAAATGTTCCAAATCAACGATTGTCCTTGACTGTCCACATTTTCTTTATAGTTGGTGCGTGCTGTTCGATTTCCTGTTTCCTCTTGACCCTCATTCTGCTCCGACTCCTGGGGCGATGAAACATGCTCCCCTTTTCCTTGAACATAGACAGAGGGAATGGATGACAAACCTGTTGTTGTTCACCATTATTCATGTTGGAGCTCCCCCTACTAGTCATAGCTTCAGTTGCAGTCATCAGCTTCATATGTTCACTGAATTCAGCTTGCTGCCTGTGGTTTGTACTGCCCTCTTTCTTCTAGCCCCCTGCTGTTGTATTGAATTAACCTCCATGCTGAAGGAATCTAGTAATGGTGCATGCACTATTTTGTTTGGTGCAGAGACGGTAGCAAGTTCTATAATCAAAATATCTTGTGTTAATGCAGGCACCACAGTATTGGAACAGGAGGCATCCTGTGTTGCAGCTATCTTTTCATGGGTTACTCTGCTGTTCTCTGTTCTATCAACTCTCGACCATGTAAACACATGACCATTTTTAAAATCATTTCTGTCTTGCTCAATCTTCTTGATTTTGATCTGCAGCTGTTTCCTCATAAAAATATTGAGCGAGTCTAATACAGCACCAAGCTTCACATCCACTATTTCCATAGGAAATTCACTATACAGCTCATTTTAGAAAGAGGTAACCTTTTGACACAGTGACCCCTCCTCTGGTTTAAAAAAATCAATTATAAGCCTCATATATCTGAACCTCAACTCTAAGTTTATTTTTGCACATAGGGTTGCCACTTTTCTATAGTGCCATTTCCTGACAAACAAGCCCCGCCCCATGCATAATCAAGCCACACCCATTCCCTTCAATAGCCCCGCCTGTTTACTCTAGCACCTTTCAGCACAAGTCTTGAATATCATACACTTACCACTAAGTAGAAAAATATACAACGAGTCAGAAGTAAATTAAAACTTTATTTAGCAATATTTCATTCAAGGGTTCACTGCGTACAACAGTACATCACAAGCATGGGAAAACTAACCCTTCAGCACAAGTTTAATATCCCATGTAGGTAGTACTAAATGGCAATACAATTAGATGTAAAAAAACACTAATTCATTCAAAGCAGTACATTTAAGGGTACACTACACACACAACAGTACATCAAAAATGACAGCACTGGATGAAAAAGAAAAGCAATTGTATAAAAAGTGTTTTCACAATTTTGCCAGAAATCATTGCTTATTCTTGAAGCTGTATTTGGCATTTGATCTAGCAGCCTCAAGTAATGGCCAGTTATTATTCACAAATGAATAAAATTGCGAACAACTCGTGTTAAAGTTTAGCTTGACCTGCAACTCTGCCTTCACAAGAGAGACCAGCGTTCTGTTTCTTGTATCAGTCCACACATTGCATTCACCATAAGTGAAAAAACTTTTCACAAAGCTATTGCTGGGGGGGATTGAAAGGGCAAACTGTACCAGTCTGTAAAGTGGCTTGCGGTCTGGAGATTTACTAAAAAAAAGTCATCCAGTGATCACTTACAGATGCCTCTGTCATCTGTAACAGGGCTGGCAGCAGTTAAAGTGCAGTAGTCTGAGTAAAGTAATTCAATGTCCACATCCAGTTTGAAGAGGTCTGCAACTGTATGCAGTTCTAGCCGAGTTACAGGCTGTTGGAGGCTGAGGACCTGCATAGCTTTAAAAAGGGACTATTATCATAGTCAAACCACTTCTGTAGGTAATAAAGTGCTTTACTGTAAAAATCACAGAAGGTCCTACAGACCTGGTGTGTGACAGCTGGAGTAAAGTGTTGTAAGGCAGATGAAACTTTAGCACCAAAGAGTTGGTCATCTAGCCTTCTCTGCAACTCATCTTTAAGATTTTTCATCACAGTATACAACTCTGGAGCAGAGAGAGTGTTACTTTCAGGTTTTGCTATAGACTTGTGTGAAATACCTGCTGGATGTAGTGCATGAAATGTATGTAGCACTCTGCCTCCGAGATATTCTCACTGATGCCATCCTCATCGGCCTCCACAAATTTCTAGATAAGGTGGTGACAGTCCTCAGGTCCTTGACTAATAAAATAACTTTTAATAGCAGGCCAGCATTCTACCAGCCTCACCACAGCTGGGAACAAAGACAGCCACCTTGTTACAACATGCTGTATTATTTCCTTAAAGTCCTGGTCTAGGAAAGAATAGAAGTCTTTCAACAGTGCCATTTTTTTAGCAGTTGTTGAAAACTCACTATATACTTTCAAAACCAGTCTCTCCACATCAAACTTTGCAAGGGACTTGCTTGCATGCTTGGCACAGTTGTGTATAACATGGCATAAACAGTTTGCTGCAATGATGTGAGGCACCTCAGATTTCAAACTTTTAAAAACAGATCTGTACTTTCCATAATTAAGAGGCATTGTCTGCAGCATAGCTAGCAATGTTTTGTACTTTGAGTCCTTTCTGCACAAGGGCGTCCAATCATATCTTTTGTTATGATCCTCATTGAAATCAAGGAGTTTCTGTTGTGTGCCATGGGTGTGAGTGAAGTACTGAATAACCAAAGGGAACGTTTTTTGTTCCCTTTATTGGATGCATCTGATCCCACTGAGAAATAGGAATTGCCATGTTCCTGCTGAAGGAGCTCCTCTGAATGAGGTGCAAGTACATTCATGACAATACTCTCAGATTTTGTCTTCCCACAGCTGAATTTTGAAGCCAAAGTAGAATCAGGGAAAATTGTCTGTGCCAGTTTACCTCCACAGTCCATGGATACATATGAGTGACCATGCTTCGCTCCATGATAGACTGCTGTCACTTCAGCTGCAGTCACATTGGAAGTTTCACTGGTTGTACTACATGGCTTAATAAACTTTGTCATTACAAGGTTCTGCCTCTGGAGCTGAAGGCTCTGCTGATGTCTGATTGCTTTTCAATGACTTTTCCCCATCCCATTTTATAGTGAAAGTTGTTCTACAGGATGTGCACTTTGCCATGGCATCTGCATTTGGAACAGGTCGCACCCATGAGTAACTTTGCTCCCACACCTTATTATAACTGCAGAAAAACTTCTTAGGGGAGACGCTTTCAGCCTCTTGATGATCCATTGACTTTTTCCCGAACATGATTCGTGCAGGATCCTTGCTCAACACTACAATAAACCGAAACAGCTATTCATACAAAATCAAAACACTTGTGACCAACACCAGTGTCTGGTGGGGCCTGTGTCAGTCAGTAGCCAGAGTTGATCACATCCGCATGTGAATCTCCTGTCTTTCACACCCTGGTAATACCCAATTGGTATAAGGGAAAAAAATGTGAGAGAGAGACTCCACATGAAAAATTAACAGTGAAGGTCAAGCAGTGAAAGGCAGAAGCAACTCCTGTCTGAGGGACATTCTGCAGCTGTTGCACATGAACCTGGTGTAACAGCAGAATATGCACAGAAGGCATTCAGCTGTGTGTAAAACACATGGGTCAGACACCACAGCAATGCACCAAGTTAAGACCCTGTACTGTTATGTAGAACCCAATGCAAAGTTATCCAGCTGAGTCTGAACACAGCAAGAAAGTTCAGGCATACTGTGGGCTGACAAGATAATGACTAAATACATGGTAGTTCAGTAATCATACCCTCTGGCTACAACTGTAATAACTTGTATAAAGAAAAACCGGACATAGTGTGGGCCGACACGATGATAGACGAAATACGTAGCTCAGCAATCATAATACCCTCTGGCTGCAACAGTAATAACTTCCGTAATGACAAACTAGACAGTATGGGCCGACACAATAGACTAATTATGTAGCTCAGCAATCATAATGCCCTCTGGCCGCAGCAGTAATAACTTGCTTTACAGACTGCTCAAAAATCAGATTTTAAAATACTGCAATCCTAGAACAGGCCATGTATTTTCTTAGATAGAAGCCTAACAAAAATATTTAGGGACTTAAACCCTCCATTTGGTAGAAATCCACGCAGTATGAGAACAATAAGGCAAATCGGTCCATTTTGTTCTAAATATCACAATACCTTTCAGCCTAGGCAAGAAACCTACACTAGGTTGTGCTAGAGACACACACATTAGATTTCCTTAAAGATATAAAGTTTAATATCCACAAAAGTTTTAATCCATACCTTTGGACAAGAAACCGGAATGTAAAAGAGACCGTTAAAATGCCACTCCCGGGATTTTCCACTTTGAATCAGACTATTTTTAAAGACAAACGGTGCTATATTCAAACACAGAGGCTAGATTAAAACATTTCCATCATTTACAGCTTAGAATTGTGCAACTGAAATTGCCAGTATTCCCAGATGCAACACCTCACATTTAAGTGCAATTTTTCTTAACAGCACAGAGACCAGTCAACTCTGGGCTGGTTTCTCCCCCTTTTTCCACTCCAGATCCCCAACAACACCTCCCACTGGCACAGCTATAGAGTTAAGCAAAGTGGCCAAGTGGAGACCTCCAGCACCCTATTTGTCCAGCCAGTGCTTTGGGCCCCCACTCAAGCAGTTGAGACACACTGAGGTCTGATTTACACACACACACAGGAAAGGCTGGCACAGGTTTACTAACCATGCACCATTTTTCACAGACAATAGCGTAATCATTGCCACCGACTTCCTTATCAGCTACTTTAAGGCCATAACAGTGTGTGTCCAGTCTTACTGTGCAATATTATTAAGACAACACTGGTAGTTTGACCAATGGCAAGGTGGAGTGGCCCACAGTGTCACTACATAAATATGTAAGTAGTCTCAAAAACATAAATATCTACACCACAATGAAACGTTTAAACATATTTAATAAGAGAAAATATTCAGTATATATTCACTGTAACAAGTTCAAAACCACATGAAATATTTTAAACATTGACAGTCTCAAAGAAAAACAGCTACATTAAGTCTTGCTGTATACTCAAGACAGTACACCTAGAAAGAAAAAAAACACAGATCAAGGTAAACATCATGGTGATGGACTAGAAATTACAATTCTAAAGTCAAAGTTGGGGGGAGGACAGGGTGGTCTGTGTACATAAGGCAGTTGTAACATTGCCTCAAGATTCCAAGATTCATCAGCTGGACTGGAGAGTAAACCCGAAACTGACTTTTGGACATGCCAGAATAGTATAAGGAACTACTTTTTGACTGATCAAAAAGGACCAATAGGGAGCCAAGTACTTAAAGGGAGTATAAGAGGGTGTAGTGCTTTAGTTTATTAGTTACTTATAAGATTACTTATACGAACAACTGCAGGGCTTTAGAATGAAAATAGAGTGCTTACTTTGAGATTTAGAACAGTTCTAAGGGAAAAAGTGAAGAGCAGACTTTGTGGAGCCGGAAATACTTTAAACCCGTTTAATCAGCCAATAAGCTACTAGTTTCAGGGCTGACACCACTTCTCCAGGGACAGATAGGCTGCTCTAAGCTCCCCACTCTCACTGGTGAACAGAGAAGCTTCCTCCTATCCAAGTAAGGATATGGGCAACACAGGAAACTATACCACAGTCCAGAATTCAGCAAAACCTGAAATCTGGACTAATCTAGTTCAGCAAAGGCGGGAAAAGAGAATATTTTTTTGTTTTTTTCAGTAAACAGCAGAAAAACACACACAAAACAATGTAAATGCTTTAAACAGGCTGGTGAATCTGGGAATCTTAAGGCAATGTTACAACTGCCTTATGTACACAGATCACCCTCTCCTCCTCCCAACAAGCTCAAATATATGTGAGAGATGCAACTATATAGCCAAACTGGAGGCTGAGCTCTCTCAACCCAGTACTGGCGCAGTCAGTCAGGAAGAGAAGGTAACCACACACACCACAAATCCAGTCTCACATAGACCTATCGCAACAGCAAACCAAACGCACAAAAACATACTCGGAGGCTCTAAATAAAAATATGCCCAAGCAGCAGAGACCTCCAAAGCAGACATCCAAGCAACCGCTACCCCACAACAATACCCACGTATCACATAGTTCACAAAGTCAGTTTGCCACACAGTCACAGCCCTTAAGGCTTAACAACACACCTAATACACTTGTAATGGGTGACTCTATTGTCAGACACACTGATGTCCCACTCACCAGGCTGAACAAGGAGGTCACTGTAAGCTGCCTGTCGGGTGCCAGGATCCGCCACATAACACAAGCACTCAGGTCACGCCAAAGCAAGCACAAATATGACTCCATCATTGTCCATGCTGGTGTGAATGACCTGAGAAGTACCTCCCTGGACTAAATGAAAAGAGACATAGAGGAGCTCTCTGATCATGTAGCCCAGGCTGGTATGACCCTGACTTGAGTAGCATCTTACCGTCACCAAGAATGATGCCACGGTATAAACACTAAATGATCAATTTTAACAATTGGCTAAAGTATTGGTGTCATTCAAAGGGGATCCAGTGTCTGTCAGCCTGGGATGACATGCTCGACAAGCAACGTTGCTTCGCTAGGGATGGCTTGCAACTGTCACCCCTGGGCTTTCGAATACTGGCTAAGACTCTTGCCACCCCCATAGTGCCTTTTTTAGGCAAGGCTCAAAAGACAAACTCACCTCCATAGACAACACAAGGAAAAAGAAACTAAGGGTAATGCTGCTCAACGCCAGAAGTCTAAACCTCAAGATGCATGCACTCGAGGCTCTCCTCAGTATGGAGAATATCGATATCTGTGCAGTAACAGAAACCTGGTTCAAGGCTCCCGAGGGTGCCCCAGCACTAGCAGGTTATACCTCATACCATGCTTTTCGGCCCCAAAACTCGGACCAAACCACAAAAGGAGGGGGAGTATCCATATTCATCAAAGATACCCATGCCTCCAGGTTAGTGGCACTGCACAAAGCATTGGAGACCATCCATGTGCAACTAACAGTGGGCAAAACTGCCTTTCAGTTTGTAGCCTGCTACAGACCACCCTCCCAAACTCAGGAACCCCATTCGGCTTTCCTGAGAACACTGGAGAATATGAAGGTCTCTCCAAACACCATTATATTGGGTGACTTCAACTACCCAAACATAGACTGGGAGCACTACTCAAGCCCCAACACCTTCGCCCAATGGTTCCTAGAATTTATAAACTCAAATGCTATGGAACAACTGGTCACCACTCCCACAAGAGAGGAAAACATATTGGACCTGATCATCACCAACATGGGGACTCTATGTTCCATGCAGAAATACTCCAGAAGTACTATATACCATAAACATCCACAGCACACGATAGTCACAAACAAGAAACTTTTAATGAAGCTTTCAGGTTTACACCCTTCATCAGCATACAAAATCACAACACATTAACACATTTAAATAGAGGACCATTTTAATCACATGATCAAGCCAGCCATTCAAAGGACCACTATAATTAAATATGCAAATTCAATTTAAAAACATCTAATAAAATTAATTTTCATGCAGTTACTTGTTAAAAGCATAATACATAAGTATAAAAAAGTACAAAAAACTGTTACATATATATATATATATATATATATATATATATATGTATGTATATATATATATATATATATATAGACAAATAATTACATCTACACATTTAGAAATACTATACACTTAATACTATAATTTTTCTCTCTGCCTCTTGGTCAAAACTGGTTTTAAAGTGACTGTCTCATTAAGGCCTGGATACTTATCAGCATGTAGTCGCACTATCCACTCATACTCTTTTAGCAACAAAAGATTATCGATATCACCCCCTCTAATGCCCAACTGCAGAATAGATATACACCTAAACTTAAATGCATGTGTCTGAAAATCATGCAGATGCCTGTATAGCCCATTTGTCTCAAGCTTTCTTTTTATTTCAGATCTATGTTCTATTATCCTATCCTTCAGCTTCCTAGCTGTTTTCCCTACGTAAAATGCACTACATAGGGTGCAGGTAGCAAGGTAAACTAATCTAGTAGAATTACAGTCTGCTCCACAAAAAAAGTCACACCGTTCACCTGTTGTAGGATGCTGAAAGCTACTATTAGTGTTGTATATGTCAGGGCAACAGACACAATTATAACATTTAGCTGTATTCATCTTCGTTCGTACAGGTGATATTTCACTTTGAAAGTCTTTGTAACATAGCATCTGTTTAAGTGTCCGACCATTTCTGAACGCATACTTTGGTGTCGGACCTAACAGATCTTTCAAATCTGGTTGGGCCATTAATATAATCCAGTTTTTTTCAATAATCTTACAGACATCATATGTGTTGGCATTATAGGTAGTAATGAATCTTAAGACACTACTATCTTTTGTCCTATTCATTTCAACATGCACTGTCTGTTCTCCTTGCTGGTATGTCTGCTCTGTTTGTAATATGGTTAAAGAGCCAAAAACTGGTTTGTATAAAGACTTTCAAAGTGAAATATCACCTGTACGAACGAAGATGAATACATCTAAATGTTATAATTGTGTCTGTTGCCCTGACATATACGACACTAATAGTAGCTTTCAGCATCCTACAACAGGTGAACGGTTTGACTTTTTTTGTGGAGCAGACTGTAATTCTACTAGATTAGTTTACCTTGCTACCTGCACCCTATGTAGTGCATTTTACGTAGGGAAAACAGCGAAGAAGCTGAAGGATAGGATAATAGAACATAGATCTGAAATAAAAAGAAAGCTTGAGACAAATGGGCTATACAGGCATCTGCATGATTTTCAGACATATGCATTTAAGTTTAGGTGTATATCTGTTCTGCAGTTGGGCATTAGAGGGGGTGATATTGATAATCTTTTGTTGCTAAAAGAGTATGAGTGGATAGTGCGACTACAGGCTGATGAGTATCCAGGCCTTAATGGGACAGTTTAAAACCAGTTTTGACCAAGAGGCAGAGAGAAAATTTATAGTATTAAGTGTATAGTATTTCTAAATGTGTAGATGTAATTATTTGTCTATATATATATATATATATATATATATATATATATATATATATATATATATATATATATATATATATATATGTAACAGTTTTTTGTACTTTTTTATACTTGGGTATTATGCTTTTAACAAGTAACTGCATGAACATTAATTTTATTAGATGTTTTTAAATTGAATTTGCATATTTAATTATAGTGGTCCTTTGAATGGCTGGCTTGATCATGTGATTATAATGGTCCTCTATTTAAATGTGTTAATGTGTTGTGATTCTGTATGCTGATGAAGGGTGTAAACCTGAAAGCTTCATTAAAAGTTTCTTGTTTGTGACTATCGTGTGCTGTGGACTCTGTTCCATACCAGAGGTATACCGCTCATTGGTAAGATTTGACAATAAATTAATCTCACTGGGCATCCATATCCCGTCCCCACCCCCAGCCAAGGAAACTACGGTGAAGAACTTCTCAAAAGCAAACTTCACACTTCTCAAAACCGAGGTGTAATCCTTCAAAGCCCCTGGGCCAGTAGAAACTATGGCCCAAACCGCAGAATCCTTTACAAACACATTCTATGGACACCTACAGGAATGCATGGATCGTGCTATCCCAAATAAAACCAAGACTCACTCCTCCAAAGGCAGGAGACCTGTCTGGTGGACCCCAGCCATAAATAAGCTATACAACAGAAGGAGGGAAGCTACTACATGATAGAGCAAAATCCCAAAAAGGGAAGGCATCTCTGGTCACTACTAGCAAGAAACTATGATCCCTCATAAAATCATCTAAGGCCAGCTTCGAAAGAAAAATTTGTCAGGAACCTGGGTGACAACTCCCAGATATGCTCTGAGTTAGTGCAAAATGACAAAAAATACACTGAACGCACAGATATTGCCAACATCCTGGCAGACAGGTTCAGTGTAAACTTCTCCCCCTCTTCCCCCCCAAAAGAGCAAATGTCTATCCCAACAGAGTATAGCCTCCCTGACATCACAGATGCACAGGTGAGAGCTGCCCTCTCCAAAGCAAAAAACACAGCATCAGTGGGACCGGACGGTGTCCCGGGCTGCATCTTACACGAGCTCCAAGAAGAACTGAACCCTCACATAAAGTCACTGTTCAATCTCAGCCTTACTACAGGATATGTACCCAAGGAATGGCGTACAGCAACAGTGGTCCCACTCTACAAAGGTGGTGCCACAACGGACCCCGGAAACTATCGCCTATAAGCCTGACTAGCCTGGTCTGCAAAGCTATGGAGCGTATCATCATGGAACTCATAAACAAAGACATTGGGAACCTCCAAACACTGGATCCTACCCAATTCGGCTTTAAGGGAAGATCTTGCCTCTTGAACCTGGTCGACTTCTTTGAAACAGTCACCAAGGCCATAGATGAAGGGAAGGTAGTCCACACAGCCTACCTGGACCTCACAAAAGCCTTCGACACAATACCCCACTCGGGCATCATAAATAAGCTCACCAGCTTAAATATCAACCCCTATGTCACAAGATGGGTTGCAAACTGGCTCAGGGATAGAACCCACATGGTCAGAATTGCAGGTGCCATGTCAGACTCTAAACCAGTTACAAGTGGCATCCCACAAGGCTCAGTCCTGGGACCTCTCTAGTTGGGTATATATTTCTCTGAGGTATAGGCTAACACAGGAGGACTATGGCTGACCAAGTTTGCAGATGACTGCAAACTGGGTGCCATAATCGACTCGCCGACTGACACAAGAATCCTCCAAAAGGGTCTCAGAGACTGATAACTGGTGTCAGAGCCATGGCCTAAAGCTAAATGCCAAACAATGCATAGTCATCCCCTTTGGGAAAAACAAAGTGCCCAGAAATTACCACATAGGTGGTAATCCATTAAGTCTTGAAGATGTAATTAGGGATTTGGGGACCCAAGTAGATAGCAGTCTCTCCTTTGACAATCAAGTTGCCAAAGTGGTTAGAAAGATCTTCTATATAGCCCACCTTATCACGAAAGGGTTCACATCTAGATCAAGAGAGGTCATTGTGCCCCTCTACTCATCAGGCCCATAATTGAATACAGTGCCCCGTTCGGGATGTACCTTACCCGACACCTGCAGCAACTGGAAAGACCCCAAAAGTACCTCACCAAGAGGATCAAGGGACTCAAACAGTTGCCCTACACAGTTAGACTAAAGAAACTCCAGCTCTACTCAGTTGCTTACCGCTTACTCCGAAGCGATCTGTGCCTGACGTATAAAGCCATGTCCAACCCAGAATTAATGGACGTGCTCCACCTCTGGAAATCCAAATCCCTTAGAGCTACATGCTCCAGGGACTTAAACCTCAGCACAGAAATAAATAGGACATGCTGGATGGACAGATTCATATCCTAGAGGCTCCCCTCACTCTGGAACAAAATCCCAGTCCATGTTAGGCAGAGCCCCTCAATGAACCCTATTCAAGAGAAATCTTGACGAGTGGATGGGAGATCGTAGGTTTACCCCTGGGATCTCTTCTGTGTCCCTACTAGACAGAGGCACAGTAAACTAACCTTAAAAGGGCTTTTTTCTGTGACCTACTATACAGAAGCACAGTCAACTAATCTAAAAGGGTGGCGAAAGCTAAACACACTCTGGCTGGGCTTATAAATGCCCTAGGGTAGATAGCCTAGTATCAACCTATGAACCTAAAGCATCTTATACAAATCATGTAGTCATTATATATTCACTGTAACATCAAAGTGCAAAACCACATGAAAGATTTAAAATAACAGTGCAGTAAAAACAGCCAAACTAAGCCTTGGTATAGACGGTATACCCTAGAAAATGCAGATCAACGTAAACATAGCAGCGATGACAAACTAGAGAAATAACAGTTCTGCAGTCATAGCAAGAATCTTATACAAATCGCATAGTCAGTATACATTCACTGTAACATCAAAGTGCACCCCCATGAAAAAATCAAAAATCGAAGTGCACCCACATGAAAAATAAAAAATCATTAAAATAACTGCAGTAAAAACAGCCAAACCAACCCTTGCTATATATCTGTCTGCAGACAGTATCCTAGAAGCTACAGATAAAGATAGATGTTGTGGTGATTACAAGCTAGAAATTATATAAATCACTTGTTCTAGTTAATAATCACCACATGTTGAACATGTAGATACAGTTATAACAAGCATCTTATACAAATCATTTGTTGTCAGTATCAATGAATGAGATAGTGCCAGCACAGCTAGTGGATTAATATAAGTTTAATATTTACAAAATTTACTAGTAGCTGTGCTGGCAGTATCTCATTCCCCTTGCCACACTAAGCTTTGAAAATCTATATCTTTCCATATTAAATTCCACTTACCTCCAAAAAAGCAGCAGCAGGGCTCCTTAGACAATCTCTCATCCAGAACAGGACAGGCAACTAACACGGACCATGCAAAGACAGAGCAAGCAAGCAGCAGGTAGGGGAGAAAAGGGCTCCTAAACACCACCTTATGCAGCAGCAGCAAAGCAATAAAAGAACTGTACACAATACCACCCGGTCCACGGCACTGCTCCCTTCCAGCAAGCAAGCAGCAGGGCTCCTGAGTCCCGAACCCTTCCTTCTCCCGATTCTAGGCAGCAACCGAAGAGAGAAGACAAGGGCACAAGCCACAACTTCCCCAACTAGAAGACCACCAGGCAATCCACCAAATGATCTGAAGTACCGAACAGCCATACAATCCAAGGCAGCAGCAACCAGCATAGAAAACTCAGACCTTCCTCCTTCACCTTTTGAAAAAAAGGTAACACATAGCTCAAAGCCTTGCTTTTTATTTCTTAATTTTCGTGGGCTTTGCAGGCGTCTACTAGCAAATCTAAGTGTTGATTGGCTGCTTGCTGCATGAGCTTCTTGATGTAGCAAGCAGCCAGTCAACCGAGACAGCAGCGCACTGAAGGTTATTTTCAATTCCGGAGTCTCAGATCGAGAACTGGAGTGCCCTACTGATTTCCAGACACTCCAGGAAAAAAAGGAGGGGTGGCAATGCTATTGCCACTTTAATAGTTTTGTATATTTGTCTCCGTATGTTGGCATTTTAAAAGTATAGCGACCTCTAGGAACTATTTGTAGCTTCAGGTTTGCCCCCATATGATATCTTTGCAGTTGCAGCCGTTTTAGCTTAACATATTCTCAAGCTGCAGCATTTTATTGTTTAGTGAGGCTATATCAACAGATGCCACTGCTATTTGATTACTCAAAACAATTTCCCCATTTAAAAGTGGGTTGCAGTCATCTCTTAAATTTTTAAGAAATCTTTCAACACAGGCATTACCTACTTTCTTGCTGGTCCTCTGGTCTCAGTGTGTAATCAAGTTCCACATCATAGGTTCATAGGTTCATAGATTAGTACTAGGCTATCTGCCCTTGCGAGCCATTTTAAGCCTAGCCAATTATCCCTTGTGAGACTCCAACCCTGCACCTTGTGTTTGTAAGGCAAACGCCTTAACCATTAGGCCACCCTCCCAACCCAAAACCCTGCACCTTGTGCTTGCAAGGCAAACACCTTAACCATTAAGCCACCTTACCAACCCCAACATCAGGCACTCCCACTTCGGCCATCGCTCTGGGTTAAGATCAATTCTCGTTTGGACTGCCTTCTGTGTGGAGTCTGCATGTCCTCCCTGCGTTCGCATGGGTTTCCTTCCACATTCCAAATACATGCGTCTGGAGTGTTTCTCGCCTGGCTTCCACTGAAAATAGGCTCTGTCCTAGCCGGACTTTCCAGGTCAACAAATGTTAAATAAAATAAAAATAGAAGAAACTGGGTGTCGTGCACAACACTAAATGTGCAGGTCTAGAGATTCCTCATTTTTGTAGATGGAGACACCCTGCACCAGATAGTCCATGCCCACAAGGGGCACAAACTGGACTCTGCCCTCACAAACATGGGCAAATGCTGTCTCATACAAGGCTTATTTGGGTCCTGGTCTGATGGACCTTTTCCATATCTGTAGAACAAAAATAGCATTAGAACTGCCCAAGCCAGGAACTTGCACCTTTCTTGTGACATACGTAGGACATGTGGAAGGGGATATGCATGTATATCTGAGAATATCCCTTCTTTGGAACAGACTTTCCTTGCATGTGAAGCAGAGTTTGTAAATTGAAAAATAAACCCTGGTCTGACATCTATATCTCTAATGGACAGAGGTAGCCTGTAAATTATCAGCCACTCTGCCCTACTGTACCTATCCTAACCTCTAAGACACCAAAACATGTTGTATGGTTTTAGGAAGTATGGATAAGCTAAAAAAGGCCCTTGTAGTTTGCTTAATATAAAACTCTGACCTTCAACCTTTGATCAACCCATTTTACCTCCTGTAGTTGCCTACTTTGTCATGTATTATTCCATAATGTCCACAACCTCCTTTCTTCCACTTTAATTGCCTTTTTGAGAACTGTCAATAGCAAGTCTAGTAAAATGCTCTATTGTTTCAGAGCCTTTTCACTCGAGATACCCCTTGTGACTATATTCTGTCAGTACTACATTGACCCCCTGCCCAGGTCTGTTACCATGCCCCAACAGAAATTATAAAGTGCTGCAGAGTAGTACTACTACAAAAGATGTGTGCCTAAATACACACACACCATCTCTCAACCCGTATTTTCCAACAGTTCACCAAAGTCTTCATTTACATCTTGGCAGTTATAGTTGGAGTATACAAGTATCCTGAAGAGTGGAGCTGTAGTAGCACATACCTTGGCGCTTCCCTGTCATCTTCATACAGATCAACTATTTATTCCTTTTGTCCTTCAGCTGTGAAGTAGTCTCACCTACAGATCTGAACCCAGGTATAATAATCCTGTCATACTTTGACAGATAACTCCCCTTTTGAAACCGACTCAAGATGTCTGCTCTACTTTAACAGAGGCCACTTGAAATGTTCCAAAAAGCCCCCTAAAAGTTGCTCTTAGAGCTCTAGCTACTGTAAAATCTCTTTCTAAGACATTCAAATATTCCTTAAACCCATGCTAACTAAGGAGCAAGCTACTAGACACCAGCTGGTCACAGAATTCCAAAAGGGGATGCCTATCAAGCCAGTTTAGTAGTTCTTTGTGTTCCCTAAACAAATTGCATCTAATCAGGGCCAGCCTGCCTCCTTTCTAGAGGTTGTTCAATCAAGTCCTTTGCCCACTGTATTTCCTTTTCTGTCACTATCAGCATGTAGGGCTTTGACCCATATCCTGCCATTTGCTCTTGCCTTCTTCCATACAGACAAATGCCTTTTTGCTCACACCAGTCCTTTGACATCTCCATCCAAATTATTACGTAATTATGTCAGTCAAGCTTACGTTCTCAAGATAATTGAATTGCTTTCCAAAAATTTAAGAAGTCAGGAAGGGCCACACTCCCACTCAGTTTAGACAAAGCCCTTCATAATCTCCCTGGGTTTGCCCCCTGCAAAATAATTGACTAACAGCATTCTTCAGTTTATTCTAGTACCCCTTTTTCAGTTCAGTAACTTATGTCTGGTGAGGCTGCAACGCTAAAGGGAGAAGAAACTTGGTTCACTGCCTGTACTTCCTGATCTAAATGCAGCAAAAGTTTTTTCCACCTCTTGTATTGCTTCATATGTAATACTAATAGGCTGTTACAAAGATGGTGCCAGTATGATTCCTATATATCTTATTTTCCACCCCCACCCGAAAAAATGGAAAATTACTCACTAAGGTAATCGCATACAGTTTATAGTGAAAATGTACATCTTATTAACTTTAGCCTTGTATCCTCTTACTTTGCTGAATACCCTTCTTAAATTGCATAATTTTGGAAGCACATCCTCATGATTGGCCAAATAAGTCAACAAGGTGTCAGTATAAAATGATAGCTTACATCTCTGTACCATACCTGGAGTAGGTTTCAGAATCATAACCTCTAATACATTAGGCTGATGGTTTAGCATGAAGTGCAAAAAGTAAAAGGGAAAGTGGACTGCCCTAGTGCCCCTCTGAATGTCAAAGGGGTCCAAGAAAAATCCCTTAATCTTCACTTTTGCCCATGGTCCTTCATAAATATTCTGAAGTAGTTCTGGAAAAGAAGTAGGAAATTCCATTTATTGCTGAATTTTAAGAAGGAAGGGCCAGATTACTGTGTCAGAGCTTTTCAGTATCTAGACTTGCAACAGCCAATTGAAGCCTACATACTACGTGCTGGATTATCATAAATGTTTTAAAAAATGTTCTCTGCTGTCTGCTGGCCACCAACAAAGCCAAATTGGTCTGGATGCATTAACCTTGGCAGTACCTGTTCCAACTTGCATGCGACAGATGGAGTAAAACACTTTTAATCGAACTTCAAAACTAAGGTTGGAGATGTAAAGGGGGGGGGCAGAAATGTATTTATTGACATGTAATTACCAGGAAAGTCCAACTGGGTAGAGCCCATTTTCAGCAAGGGCCTGGGGAGGAAAGCTCCAAATTTTTACAAAACATTTTAAGAACAATAATTTCACAATCTTCAGAAATAAAACAAAAACATTTGCAGTTTAAATAATTATAAGAGTTTAGATGTAATATAAAACATTGGTTAAGAGTCAATGCAAGTTATATGTAGAGAAATTTTACATAGTTTGTGGAGAAATTAAAGTTAAATTAGTGTAATACAAACAGGAATAGCAGTATAGAGTCAGGGAAAACAGACTTGTATTTAGAGAGAGTCAGGGAAGAGAATTTTATAGAAGTAAGGAAGTAAGTGAAGGGGAGAGTAAGGAGGTATAAGGAATGAAAAGACACGTGTTCACATTTAGGGATATAGTTTATCCTGGTTACGAGCAACAACAGATACAGATTTTAGCTAGTAAGTCTTTCAGGGTGGTTTTGAAATATGGGAGGGAGAGTATTGACCTGATAGACAGAGATAAGGAGTTCCAGGCCAATAGCAACCTTGTACGAGTACAGATAATGCCAAGCAGTTTTGATACATTTGTAGACAGGAATTTTTGGTCACTGGATCGCAATGACCAACTGATAACGTAGTTGTGTAAAGTGATTTTTAGTGCTGGACAGGCAGATATATACTGGATAAATTTATAGGTGGTAATAAGTTGTGTATATGTTAGTTGAAGAGGCAGTTCTAATCAGTTTAAGCATTTTAGTGCTATACAGTGGAGGGTTCTGAAAGGGACATTTGGTGCAGATTTAGCAACTTTGTTATAGCATTGTTCATGTTTTAGTTTTGTGAAGCCTTTAGGTTAGTAAAGATGGTAGCACCATAAAGAAGTGTGGAGAAGGGGATAAGTAGTGGCAAGTGTAGTTTTAGTCAGGTCAGTGAGAACGTTTTTGGCTCTGTAACGCATCCCTAGTGTCAGTTTTTCTTATGCGATTTTGTATATGCGGATCAAATGTAAGATTATCCATTATCACCCCTAATAATTTGCTATGAGAAGTGACTTCAGTGGTTGTATTATTAAGAGAGAGGAATTTAAATTTTGTTTTCTCACAAGAGAGGGGTTTGGGGGCGGAAAGTAGCTTGGTCTTTTTTGGGTTGAGCATAAGTTGTGAGTTACAAAGCAATGTTGTAGTGGCTGTTGTAAGCTTCCTGAGCAATTTTTTTACCGGTTTACCATGTTGTCAGATGTACAAATGAGAGTGGAATAATCTGCGTATTGTATTAAGGTGGTCAGTTGTGTGGATGTCTAGAGGGTGTTGGTGAAAATGTTAGAGGAGAGTACCAAGGATAGAGCCTTTATGTACACCAGTGGTGACTGGAGGTAAATAGAGACTGTGGTATGCCATTTTACTGATTGATATCTATTAGACAGGTATCTTGATGTATAAAGACATGCAGGTAGGTGCGTGCGTGAATGGGTGTGCCTTCTTTGAAGGTTGGGCATCAGGCTGGCAACTTGGCACTGTAAAAATCCACTGCCAATCATTAGCAGACCAGAGTTCCACCGTGGCGACTCCTATCTGGGAAAAGCCGAAGGACTTTACTAGACAGTTAGCTTTTGAACCCCAGAAGGATGGGCTGGGAGAGACCAAGTGAGGGCATATAAAGTAGACGTTAGCTGATTAGCTGTGACAAACTGTGTTGAAGGTTTTAGGCAAGTCTAGAAATAAGGAAGAGAGTAGTTTTCCATTAACTCTAACTTTATTATAGGATAGGATATTACAAGGCTAATGGCCCTAGGGCCTTTACAAGCCTATGAGCACAACAAGCCAAGCTCAGCAAGTATGGCAAGGGCACGGCAACAAAAACTAATATCAAAAGTCAAAAATAAGCAGCCAGTCCAAAGTGGTGTATAGAATCCAAAATTTAATATGGCAACAAAACAGACCAGTTTCGGCAAAAATTACATAGCCTTTCTCAGTGTAACAAAACTTCCACAAATGGCCATTTTATAAGTTAGACAATTGACAACAGAAAATGATTGGTTTGTCACAATTGCTCATTAAGCCCCGGGGGGGGGGGGGATAACCCACCCAGTTTGATTATCCATTTCCTTTCTTTCAAATTTAATATACTGTGCCAACCAACCGTATTACCTTTCTTACCAATAATCAAATCAATAATAGTAAATCTGAAATTAGCTGTAGGATGGTTCAAAACATGTTTATACAAGGCACTACTAGCCTTTTTGTTTTTAATATCACTAACATGTTCACTAATACAAAATTTCACTGATCTCGAGGTCTTTCCCACATAAAACGCAGAGCATTAGCAGGTAGCTAAATAAATAACCCATTCACTAGAGCAGTTAGCAAAAAATTGTATATCAAAAACTTTGCCTGTGTTTCTGGTAGTAAATTGCTTTGTCTTATCTACCCGAATACAATGGGCACAATGCCCACATGGTAAACACCCAAAACGATGATCCACCCCCCCCCCCCCCCCAATCAGGGTTGTTTGACGCTGTGACTGGACATCTTTAGAACCAGTTTTATAATGATTAAAAAAAGAACCCAATGTTCGGCCTCTCCTATAACTAAATGGGCATCTCTCCAGTAGCATGTTAGCAAGCCTCACATCCCCCATCAAAATATTCCAATTTTGTTGGATAACTTGCAACCAATTCTGTGTATTACGCCCATAAGTAGTAATAAGTCTAATATGTGGATCAGGGGAATGTACCCTATCTTTATATCTCATGTGATCCTTCCTGTCCAATGATGACACCTCCCTACAGGCCATGGTAATGGTACCAGACTTGTACCCCCGAGCCCTAAATCTACCCGCCAGGTCCCTTTTATGTTCATATTTGTTAGAATCGGAGCAGATACGCTTGATTTGCATAAATTGGGACTTGGGTATGTTGCGTTGTGGATTACAAATTATTCTACCAAGGGTCTGGTATCTCTGGATATTTGTATCAGATGTTTCGTATGGTCATATCTCAGCACAATTGTTTTCTGGTCATTGAGCCTGTTTAACAATTATATTTAGGGTTTTGATTCTATTCATTTTCATATTAGGAGCGAAGTAGGTTGATCGTTATACTATTTACTTGTATCTTTAGGTGTCTTGGTAATTTTTATCTTTCTTGGATTCCAACACCTACATATGTGTTTTGATTATTATAGTAGCTTCTTCATTTTTGGGGCATTTGGTTCTGGGTATGCCTATGACAGCAACTGTTTATGGTTTTTAGGACTCTTGTTACACAGGTTTCTTCACCTATTCACCTGGGCATAATTATGGTCGGACATCTATCAGTTTTGAACTTTTATGGTAAATTTTGAGATGATACCCTGAGGTTTTCATTTGTTTGAGCCACTAATGTTGTTGAACTCAGTATTAGTGGAATTATTTTTCCTTTTTTTTTTTACACTTTGTCATGTATTGGTCTGTTAATATTTATAGATCTTTCTGAGGTACGTAGCACTACTCAGTATTGGTGTCTGTTGGATTTATTTGATCTGGGTGGTGGCTATTATGGTTTCCCTTTTTGGGGGTCCATTGTAAGGACCAAGTCTTTTTGGGGCACATAGTACCATTCCCTTTGGCTTGGATTTATTGCCTGGAGTTCATGTTTACCATGGGTAGGAGCTGCTATTGTGCCTCGGGTTAGAGCCTTACATTATTTGATATATCTTTATGCTTTTATTATGGTATTCAGAACCAGTTTTGTGCCCTTTGGGTTTTGGTGGAACCTGCTTAACATATTTACATATTTTTCATTTTTAATATCTAGGGGTTTATTGGTTTACTTATTATAACACTTGCTGTCGTTTTGGTCATTTTGGAACGATATTGCTTCAGTTGATTTTAGTTGGTTATAGGTTTGGATGGATATGGATTTGGGTCAACTTCTTAGAGATTTGTCATCTGACTGGGATGACATTGGAATCTTTGGTTTAGGGACTAAGATTTCTGGGGATCCTTTGGATAGGACCAAATCCACACCTTCTTGTCATTATGTATTTTCCAAGTTGTCTGAGTATGAAGAGCATGTGCACCAATGTATGGCACCTTTGTTTGTTTAAGGCTTATATTGCTAGTAACATTTGTCCCAGAGGACTTCGGGTCCGAATACAGCCCTTGGTGTCTGACATGGACCAGGAATTGGACCAACAACGGTCATCCGTGCAACAACAAGCCTCCATGAGGTTTGTAGAGGCCCTAGTGCCCTATTATAATAGATGCATTGATTCAAATTTGATCGAAGTTTCTAAATTCTATGAGGGCACCAAGCAATTTGAGGGGCAGATCTGCTATCAAACCTGTTTTCAACAGCTTAGTCAGGAACTATTGACTTTGGAGGGACAACTTGGGGAGAAAAAATACATAAATTTAGTAGAGATCAAACTGATTATGATCGAGGGAGACCATTTGGACCCCATAAAAGTGTTAAATTCGCTAACATTGGGTCTAAACCTAATAAGAGAAAATGACAGGTCGATTTTAAGGAAAACTTCGTCATCTTTTGGTGGCACTTTGGGGAATGATTCGTCCTCCATGACAAATTGTGAAACACCATTAGTCGCATCATCTCCAACACCTAAACGTAGCAACTCTGACACCCCTTTAGGGTTGGGAGAGACGGCAGGGTGGAAACACCGCAAGACTATCCAATGTAGCGACATTGTTACAAATCATGACCAACAAGTAATTTAGTTTAACAATGTTCTTAATATTTCCTCTCATGTTTTGACTCCAACTGAAGTAAATTTATTGAATAAAGGATTCAATTTCGTTCCTGCCTTTTTGTTCCTGAGGATATTTTTGCTGATGTGTATTACTTTTGTCGAAACTTGAATTTGAAATTGTTTTTTGATCAGCACAGTCATGAGCCTGGTAATCACCCATTTCATTTTCACAAGACTAGATGTTAAGTTGTCAATCTCGCCTTCATTCTTGCTTGATGGGTTCGGAGCCGATCCTCGGCTCCGACTCGGCACTTGCTTTAGCTCGAGAACTCCTTTTACCAGCTCGAGGCAGCCCCATATCCCATGATGCAAGGCAGTAAGTACCCAGATCTCGTTTGCCGCTTCGCTTGGGAGGTCTTCTTTTTACCAGCTCCTGGTAAGTTGTTTCACTTTGTGATTTTCAAGCCCCTTTTAGTCAAAAACTAATTTTTTATAGTTTAAATTTAATTTCTATCCCTTCCTGACAGAAATTCCCTGTCTTTTGAATTTGTTCTTAGTTATCCCTATCCCATCCCCTGTTAGGGTGTGTGTGTTGGTGTTTTTATAGAATACCTTTTGGTATTTTGTGTAATTTAATTTTATTTTGACTGGTGTGTGTGTGTTTTGTGTGTCGGCACCATGTCAAAGGAGAGGGTTTCAGGTTTTAAGAAGTGTGACTCGTGCTGTCAGAAAATGTCTCTGACAGACGGTCACACTTCTTGCCTGTATTGTCTGGGCCCTCTTCACCTGCAGGACTCCTGTGCTATTTGTCACTCCTTCAGCCAGAGAGTCCTGCAGGAGAGACATAACAAACTGGTTCTTAGGGGCCTTCTTAAGCCGGAGGGCTCTCCGCTAAGTCGGCTCCACCGAAACCAGCAAGAGTTTCCAAGGCCCAGGCTTCTGTTTCTAAGCCTGCGGCCTCGGCCCGACTGTACAGAGTCGAGATCGGCTCGGCTGGAGCCGATTCTGGCTTGACTAGCCTTCGCACCGATGGCCATCGGTGCCGAACTGTATTGTCCACTGCGATGTCGGCTCCGATTGGCTCCGACACCCATGTGGCACAGGCATCGGTGTCGGCTCCGATCGGCTCCGACACCGTTACTTTGGTGGCTGTATCGGCTCCGGCTGGAGCCGATACATCGAGGCGTTCTGTCGACTCCGAGAAATCGGCTCCGACAGGATCCGTAGTGTCGGCTCCGATGGCTCATTCCAGGAAGAGGTCGAGGTCTCCTTCCTTGGAGCCGATACTTTCGGCCCCGGCTTCACCTCTTCTGTCGGAACGGAGCCATCGGAGCCGATCTTCAAGGTCATCCAGGTTGTCTGACCATGACCTAGAGAGAGTGGTCAGCAGATTGCTCAAGTCACAGGTACTGGCCCAAATGCTTCACAGTCCGTCTCAGCAGACGACTGTTGGTCCACACCCCGTTACAGTTCCTCCTTCAACTCTACCCCAGAGCTTGGAGTTGGAGTCTTCGGGCATAGTTACTGCTACGGCTGGAGGACGGATACCCCCTTCTGTTCCTTCAGCCTCTACTCTTATCTCCTCTTCCTTAGAGGGATTCGTGGTCGGGCTTCCATGGTCTCCTCCGAGGGGGTGAGTGGCATCGGACCCTTGTCCGAACCCGCTCTTCCCCTTGGAGCCTCGGCCTTGGTGAGCTCGGCTCCGACATCTGCCTCGGATGCTTCCCTTTCGGTGGTCCCTGGAGTTCCTAGCTCTTCGGAGCGGGTTCTCTCGGACCTGCCTGGGAGGGGAGCATTCGAGGTGATGAAGAGTGTACTGGCCACTGGTATCAGTCAGCAGTCTCTTCCCGTAGCTCCTCCCTCTATTGTACCTGTTGACATCTCTGCCACTTCTCTTGCTACAGGACCCAGAGATCCTCCGCCTCAGGTTTCCCCATTGGGAATTTCCCCCTCTTCCGAGGATTCTCCTGATGTTTCGGGAGATCCTCCTAGGAAGAGGACTTGTAAGAGGAAGCATGTAGACTCCCAAGAGTATGTCACGCCGGATACTGACTTTGATGAGTCAGAGGGATCCCCTAGATCCCCTCTGAGGATGTCTCCTTTCAGACATCCTAGAACTTCTGAAACAGAGGGAAACTGGCCCACCAACAATCCCTCTGAGGATGAGTCAGTATACCTAGAGGCGTTTGGATCTCGGCCCTCCACCTCCTGGGTGTCTCCGCCTTCGACCCCTTATGCAGGTTATTGCACGAAGGCGTGGACAGCTCCTGACTCTGTAGAGCCAGTCCCTAGGAGGCCTTCTAAATTTATCACTGCCCCTAGTGACAAACAATTCCTTACCAAGGGTGTCCCGCTGATGCCATGGTGGTGGCTGCGGCCACCAAAAGGAACTTGCAGATCCTTCCGTGCCTGGCCCATCCTCCTAATAAGGACTCTAGGACCATGGATAGGTCCGGCAAGCGGATGTTTTCCTCAGCGACCTTTGCTATGCTCGCTGAATTATCTTTGTCACTTCACCAGACTCCAGAGAGATATCCTGAAGGAGCTGGGAGAAGTAGTTCAGGATCCTACAGCTGCAGGGGCTCAAGAAAAGATTGCTTCGCAGCTAGGAACCCTCAATTCCATTGCTAACTCCTCCATGCGGCTAATATCTTATGCTGCGGATGGAGCGAGTAGAGCCGCAGGCACAGGTGTGGCTCTTAGACGCCAAGCCTGGATGCGGCTATGTGATTTTAAGGATCCCTTTAAGGCGTCCTTCACAAATTCTCCCTTTGATGGGTCAGCTTTGTTTGGCCCTCAGGTGAAGGAGACCTTGACCAGGTGTGAGCAGGACGGCAAGACTCTTTCTGCTGTTGGAGTCCGTTTTTCCACCCCTTCTAGGCCTTATCCCAAAGGACAGAAGGGTGGTAAGATGTGGTTCCGTAAATCCCAAGGAGTCACGCCGGATTCACGTGGTCAGTTTACCCCTAGAGGCAGAGGGGTAACAACAACAGACGCCGCTCTAGAGGCAGAGGGGTCCGAAAACCAGGGAAACAGGGAGCCTCTCTCTGATAAGCCCTTTCAGCATCCCTGAGGTGTTGCCCAGCTGTCCCTCCTTGGAGGCAGTCGGGGAAGATTATCACTGTACCCAGAAGCCTGGCATTCCCTCACTCAAGACAGATGGGTACAGTCGATCATATCCAAGGGTTACATAATTCCTTTCGAGGAAAGTCCTTCCCTCAAGTTCCCTTCCAGACGTACCACCCGGTCTAAGGGACATTGCAGAGTTAGAAATCGCAAAACTACTGCAAAAAAGAGCCATTCAGCCAGTTACAATAGACCATTCAGAGCCTGGAATCTACTCAAGGTTCTTTTGGTCCCCAAAAGACGGGAGACTGGAGACCAATATTGGATCTCAGCAGACTCAACAAGTCTGTCAGGAAGACAAAATTCTGAATGGTCACACTTCAGACAATTCTGCCCTTCTTACAGAAGGACAACTGGATGTGCTCAATAGATCTTCAGGATGCGTACTATCACATCAAAATTCACAGACGCTCCAGGAGATTTCTCCGCCGGCTGGGGTCCAGTCATTTCCAGTTCAGAGCCCTGCCCTTTGGTCTCACTACAGCCCCCAGAGTGTTCACCAAATGCATGGCAGTGGTCACGGCTCACCTGAGACGCCAAGGATTCCAGGTGTTTCCGTATCTCGACGACTGGCTCCTGTCAGCCACCACCAGGCATCAGCTTATACAAGCCAGGGATTACACAATAGACCTTTGTTCTCATTTGGGCATCTCAGTCAACTTCGAAAAGTCATCCTTATCGCCCTGCCAGTCTATTACCTTCATAGGCTAAACTTAAACACTGTTCGGATGTCAGCTACCCTTACAGAACAAAGAGTTTCAGACATTCAGACTCATGTCAGGATCATTCTGGCCAGCAAGAAAGTACAGGCCAGAATGGTTCTAAAAGTATTAGGTCTCATGGCTGCGGCCATTACTCTTCTTCCCTGGCTCGATTCTACATGCGCCTCCTTCAGTGGATGCTGTTCACACAGTGGTCATACCAGCAACTCCCAATGCGTCACCAGATTCTGGTGACACAAACATGCAAAGAACATCTTGCTTGGTGGATCACATCGTCTCAGGTTCACCAAGGCAGATGCTTTGTACCTCCGTCCCGATAGCCACTGTCACCACGGATGCCTCCCTGATCGGGTGGGGGTCATTATCAGGGCAGGATGGTTCATGGGACGTGGCAACCGCTCGAGTACCATCTGCACATAAATGTCCTGGAGATGAGAGCAGTGCTTTTAACGCTGCAAGCCCTCAACGACTTTCTTCCCGTAGGGACAATTGCAGTCCACACAGACAACATGTCTGTAGTTTGGTATATCAACAAACAGGGCGGAACCAAGTCCTACCCCTTGTGTCGAGAAGCGCCAGACTATGGCAATGGGCGATCTCCTCTCATCGGTTTCTGGTAGCAACGCATATCCCTGGGAAAACCAACATTATAGCGGACAGATTGAGCAGAGCTATTCTCATGCCTCACGAGTGGTCTCTCAAGCAATCCATAGCGGAAGAGATTTTTCTGGAATGGGGTCGCCCATGTTGCGATCTTTTGCTACTCCCCAAAACAGCAAATGTCCAGACTTCTTCAGCCTCTTCCCTCTATCAGGCCATCCCCCAGAGACGCTCTGACCCAGGATTGGCCCCAGGGACTTCTTTATGCCTTCCCCATTTCCTCTGATCCCTCAGGTGATCCAGAAAGCTACCGCTTTGAGAGCCAAATTGATTCTCATTGCCCCTTACTGGCCTCGACAAGTTTGGTTCCCGTTCCTCCATCATCACCTTTTGGTGCAGCCGTGGCATCTGGACCCAGTGCCAGATCTACTGATTCACCAATCCGGTCAGCTGCACCGGTCAATCCCTTCTCTCAACCTCACAGCATGGTTGCTCCACTTCCTTCCTTAGCCAGGCTTCCTTTGATCTCTAACCCAGTTAGAGATATCATAGTAGCTTCACTAAAATCCTCTACCAGGAGGATTTACACAAGCAAATGGAACGTTTCTCTTATTGGGCTAAGGCCCAAAATATTGATCCTTTTACTGCCCCTGTTCAGGCAGTTCTGGACTTCTTAGCAGAGATTTTTCATGCAGGCTCCTCTTCTTCCACAGTCAGAGTTCAGTTGGCTGCTATTTCTAATTTTCATGTCGGGATAGCAGATCATAATATTATGTCCCATAGGCTCTGCAGGGCCTTCTTGAAAGGAATTTTCCTACTAAAGCCTCCAATCAGGAATCCTCCTCCTCAGTGGGATCTAAATTTAGTGCTGACATCCTTGATTCTTCCCCTTCGAGCCAGCTGTTTCTTGTTCCCTGAAATATCTTTCTTGGAAAACTTTATTCCTAGTGGCTATTACATCTGCCAGGAGGGTGTCTGAACTTCATGCTCTTTCGGTTCGACCCCCCCTATTTGATTTTTCACAAAGACAGAGTATCTTTGAGAACTAATCCATCCTTTTTACCTAAGGTCGCTTCAAAAACAATCTGAATCAATCCATTGATCTCCTGTATTTTTTCCTAACTATTCAGATAGAGCTGAACAAAAGCTACATTATCTTGACGTCCACCGTCAGCTTAGATATTATTTGGACAGAACAAAAAAATTTAGAAAATCTGATCAACTTTTTGTTTCCTATGCGGATAATAAAAAAGGCCTTCCTGTTTCTAAAGTGACTTTGTCCAGATGGCTTTCTTCGGTCATCACTGAAATTTATACGATCAGGGGAAAACAGCTGTGCTCAAAACCTAAAGCACGTTCAACTAGGAGTTTAGCTACTTCTACAGCTTTTCAAGCTAGACTGCCTTTGGACACTATTTGTGCAGCGCCACTTGGGCCACTCCTCACACTTTTGTTTCCCATTACAAATTGGACTTGGCCTCCAGGGACAGAGCCAGTTTTGGCTCTACAGTCCTCAAGAGTTTGTTCCATTGAGCCACCCAGGATAGAGGTGCTAGGACGCGGTCCCATCAAGCAAGAATGAAGGCGAGATTGACAACTTAACATTAAGAAGTTATGTACCTACCATAACGTTCCATGTTAGTTGTCTTCTCGCCTTCTTTCTTCCGACCCTCCCTCCTTCCCCCTGGCCTGGACAGACCTTGTATAAGAAACTATTATGCTAAAGACCATTCAAACCTGGTCCTTTTTCCATCTGTAAGTTTCTTCTTCCTTTGGGAAGTATTTTATGCTTGGTGTTATTGCCCTTTGTCAACAAACGAGATCTGGGTACTTACTGCCTTGCATCATGGGATATGGGGCTGCCTCGAGCTGGTAAAAGGAGTTGTCGAGCTAAAGCAAGTGCCGAGTCGGAGCCGAGGATCGGCTCCGAACCCATCAAGCAAGAAAGAAGGCGAGAGAAGACAACTAACATGGAACGTTATGGTAGGTACATAACTTCTTATTTTATGCCTCCAATGAATCCTACTGTTCTTCTTTTTCTCCACAAAGTACTCAAAAAGCTACATCTACATTATTCAGATATGGTTGCTAAATCACATAATCTCTCTAAGACGCAACAACAGGCCCTCACACAACTCAAGTCTAATAAACATTTGGTTATACCGGCTGGCAAAGGGGGTGCTGTTGTGGTTATGGACTGGGTCAAGTATGATTGTGAAGCCATGAGACAATTGAATAATAAACAGCACTACATGCTCATGCCTTTGGACCCTATGGGTAATTTAAAAAAAAAAACAGATTGACTGCTATTTGAATCTGGCAGTGGAGGAGGGGATTATAAAAACTACCACTTCTAAACACCTGACAGTGTGTGATCCCAAGCCCCAATATTTATATTTGTTACCCAAGGTCCATAAGTCACTACAGGATCCCCCTGGGAGGCCCATTGTTTTGGGTAGGGATTCCCTTATGGAGCAGTTGTCAGTTTATCTGACACAGTACCTTCGCCCATTACTTGGGTATGTCAGGGCTCGTATTCAGGATATCACCGAGTTCCTTTAGATCCTGCAAGACATCCAAATCGAGCCAGGTTGGCTGCTATGTACTGTTGATGTTTCCGCACTTTACACCAATGTACCACATTGGGCAGGCTTGTCTGCTCTGCAGCATTGGTTAACTACATCAAACTTTACCTGCCTGGATTCAATACATTTCTTCTTGGGTTAACTGAACATGTACTAACCAAAAATGTATTCTACTACAGCGGTGGTTGTTTCCTGCAAATACAGCAGACAGCTATGGGGGCGTCATTTGCCCCTATATATGTTGATTTTTTCATGGCATATATAGAGGAACAATTGATTTATGATCCCCTCCATAATCTGTATTTGTCTGAAATCGATATTTGGCGTTGTTATTTGGACGACTGCTGGTTAGTATGGAAAGTGGATGTTGCGTATCTGACTGAATTCCTGTAATTTTGATCAGAATCAGATTACTTTTTTGGATGTCCTGATTAACAGGAATCTAGATCATACACTAGATACACAAGTGTATCAGAAATTTCCAGAATTTAACCCCTTGTTGCATGCTTCTAGTCATCATCCTCCTCATATTATGCGCAACATACCCAAGTCCCAATTTATGCGAATCAAGCGTATCTGCTCCGATTCTAACAAATATGAACATCATAAGAGGGACCTGGCTGGTAGATTTAGGGCTCGGGGGTACAAGTCTGGTTCCATTACCATGGCCTGTAGAGAGGTGTCATCGTTGGACAGGAAGGATCTCATGAGATATAAAGATAGGGTACATTCCCCGAATCCATATATTAGACTTATTACTTATGGGCGTAATACATAGAATTTTCTTGCAAGTTATCCAACGAATATTGGAATAATTTGATGGGGGATGTGAGGCTTGCTAACATGCTACCGGAGAGATGCCCATTTGGTTATAGGAGAGGCTGAACATTGGGTTCTTTTTTTTTAATCATTATAAAACTGGTTCCTCAGATTCCAGTCACAGCATCAAACAACCTTGATGGGTAATCATCTTTTTGGGTGTTTTTCATGTGGGCATTGTGCCGATTGTATTCAGGTAGATAAGACAAAGCAATTTACTAGCAGAAACACGGACAATGTTTTTGATATAATTTTTTTTGCTAACTGCTCTAGTGAATGGGTTATTTATTTAGCTACCTGCTCATGCTCTGCTTTTTATGTGGGATAGACCTCGAGACGAGTGAAATTTCATATTAGTGAACATGTTAGTGGTGAAAACAACACAAGCACCAAAAGAAGAATAAATCCAACAGGAAAAAAGACAACTGCCAATAAATCCAACCGTTTATTCCACTTGCTTCTCTCTCTCTAGCGCCTTGGCTTCAAACAGCCTTCAAGGAGTATCTCACAGTAAAAAACAAGTAACTTTTATACACACCTTAATTAAATCATTAATCAATTAAATAAAACAATTGCATACTAACAATGTACCAAACAATTATGCATTCAAATCACACTCTTCCAGCAGCATTCAGTATTCAGACCTATAGGAATTAAGGTCTGATACTTCAAAATAAAAATTAATTCCTTTTTTTTTAACATGTTAGTGGTATTAAAAACAAAAAGGCTAGTAGTGCCTTGTATATACATATTTTGAACCATTCTACAGCTACTTTCAGATTTACTATTATTGATTTGATTATTGGTAAGAAAGGGAATAAGGTTGGTTGACACAGTATATTAAATTTGAAAGAAAGGAAATGGATAATCAAACTGGGTGGCTTAATGAGCAGTTGTGAAAAAAACAGTCATTTTCTGTTGTCAATTAATTGTCCAACTTATATGTCTATTTGTGGAAGTTTTGTTACACTGAGAAAGGCAATGTCATTTTTGCCGAAACCGGTCAGTTTTGTTGCCATATTACATTTTGGATTCTATACACCACTTTGGCCTGGCTACTTATTTTTGACCTTTACAAGCCTAGCCATGTTATACTAGTGTTCCTTAATTGACCTTTGTTAGATGGTCCTTATTCACACAGTAAGTCTACGATCAGCAATGACTGCCCCTGTCCATGAGGGACTGGTGATCAGTGTCCTTCCTTGCAGCTCAGCATCATTATGTGGGGTTGCTGCAGTGTGTGGGTTAAGTATAGGGGGGAACAGCAAACAAGAGGGTGTGGTATATGTGTCATGGATGTTGTTACTTCCTGAATGATGTGTGCATGATGTGTGAATAAAGGAGGTTGAACTGGAATGCCATGCAAGGCATGCAAGTGACATCAAACTGCATAGGCCATTAACTCATTATACTGCTTTATGGGGAACAGTAATACAGTTGTCAATATAGTGCAACAATTTGTAATCCTTTGTTTTATTTAAACAAATGTAAAAATGCCTGGCCCCAACAGATCCTTTTTTGTATATCTTATTTTTACCATCCCCTTGTATGCATAGTCCTAGAGAACAGCCTCAAAAACTGGTGGCAGGTGCAAGATTCCACATACCCAACCCATCAACAATGCAAAACACTGCCTAGTAGAACTTTCTGCTCACCTGTAATGGTGACTGTCTTTGCACGTCATCCTGTAGGTACTGCTCAACAGTAAAGTCAACCTATAACCCTATTACAGAGGTGAGACACCCAACCTCACTCCCATGTCCCAGCTGGCTCCTTTATCACCTGGGATAGGGATTTACCACTTTCTGCTATGCAGCCAGCTGTTAATAAAGCTTTAATATAAAATAAACAACAAAACTTGAAGACAGTCAAAAAACAAAGTGAGCAAAAAACAACAAGTCTATGTGAAGTCAAAATTTTCTCTTTCACTGCAATACAGCTAGCTGTTAATAAAAAATACAATCTAAAAACAGGTTTCAATTGTGAGGTTGTGCAGCATATGTGCAATTACAACTTTGACATAAAATGGGTTTCCATAAAAAGGTTGTACAGCAAATACCCAATTACAGAAGTCTCTTTTCTTATCTTGCCCCTTAATACCTTCACCCTTCTGCAACTTCCAGCAGTTATGAAACAAGTGCACAAATTCCATCTGATCCAGCAGTCTACACTTTACCACTTGTCAGACAACAAGAATCAAAGATATAGAAGAGCCTGCACTTCATTTCCAGCCACTACTTCCAAAAGCAAAGGAATGAACTCTAAACATAAAGGATTTACCTCAAAACCAGGCTTCAAACTTGCCATTTGGTGTCAACTAGCCATTAACAAGTTATGCAACTGTGGAGTGACTTGTTCTAAACAGTCATGTGCCTCACACTCTCTTTACAGTTTATAGCTTTTTTTCCTTTAAATTTACACTCAATCCTCTACTAATATTTTGCCAATACCGCTTCATCTCTCAGCTGTGGTTAGAGTATGCAATTACAGCTCATGTCAGTGATCACAAGGTGTGTGCTCCAGCACCATCTTCCCACCCACAGCTGCTATTGACAGAACCCATGTAGGTTAGAAGGGCAGTGCTAGAACTATTGGAAGGATGGAAGCCATGTTGTGTAGAAGATAGCAGTTTTTCTTGCAAGAGCTAGTCTAGTAGTCGTCTTTGAATACCTTTTAAGTATTTTGTCGGGGAGATAAGATTGTTATAGGTCTACAGTTATTGTCTGTTGAATTTCATGCTTTGTACAGAGGAATAATGTGTGACTTTTTCTAAAGAGAAGGAATGTGGTATTCCTGGATTTGACCTATTTATAAGGATTGAGACAGGATATGCAATGACACTGGCTGGTGTTTTTAGGTCCTCACTTGGAAGGTCATCAGCTGAAGAGCATGGTTTAAGTTTGAGTAGTTTTATATATATAGGATGTGGGCACAAGTTTGAAGGTGAATGTGGATGTGGGGTGATATGTGGCTATTGGACAGGGTTGGGATTAGAGGTGGAGGAATCATTGGTTAGAAATGCTATACCAGTTACCACCCTCAGGTCAAATTATAACTGAGAGCGATCAGTTTATAGCCAGTACAAAACAATTAAAAGCGATGCAAAGTAAAAACAGGTGGTCTGACATATGCAGTATAGTCTACTGGTCAAGAAAAAGGGGACAGTAGATTCCCTACGGACTGCTCTGTCAGGGATGCTGGGTGAGTAGATTGGCTTGACTAGGGAGACTATTTTTTTTGAGCTGTGATGCAGACTCTGAATTGCCTAGACATGGTAAAGCCTTGCTCACTCAAATTATGGTGTCTTCCAAAAAAAGGCAAGTACTAGAAAATGGAAATCAAAGTCTAAACCAATTTTACTAGAAGTAGTAACTGTACTACCAGAGATGAAACTACTCAAATTGGGTCCTTTAGAAAAGGGAAGGAGCAAACTACACAGGAAAAAATATATGCAGAGAAGGAACTAGGTTTAAAAGAAGTCAGGATTTGAATGAGCTGTATAGTCCTTAAGTGACAATGACTGGTTAGATTATAAGTGATGTATAATGCTTGCAACTACAGTTGTTTCAGGGTTTCTGTAATGTTTGCAAATAGTGGTGTCAATATTTTTAATTTAAATAAATGTAAGCTTGCCTATGTCATATGTGATAATTTAATAAAAATGTTTTTTATTAAAAAAAAGGGGGGGGGGCAGTGGCCAACTTAGTAAGTGGTCCTTGTAGTGCACAGACGGTTTCACAGAGACTTTCAGTCATAGAGCAGGCATGTATGTAACTGATTAATGTTAATGCATAGCAAGGCTCTTCATGCTAAATGTGTTTACATCGTACAATGATAAAATTCTCAGTAACTTGTAAGAATAGGGGTTTGTGGTAGAGTTCCTGGAGTATCGAAGTCAGATATAGTGACTGCAGGCTATCATACAACAAAATTCTCAGTAAACTTGTAGGAAGGAATAGGACCTTTTGGCAGAGCTCCTGCAGTATTAAGGTCAGCTGTAGTGACCGTAGGCTCTGCTCTATGAAGGAAGATAATGACCAAGTGTAAAAAGAGAACACTTAGGGGATATTTACCAATACATTCTACTATAAAGCGTAACTAAGCAATAACAGGATAGTTCAGGCTAGTTGCATAGAAAATATGTGTATATACATGCCAGTGGACATAGTACACTGTGCAAACAGGCAGAGTGTAATGTAAAATATAAACATTAGTTTCTAATGTGGTAAGATCTTCAGTGAATCCTGACAGAGGAGAAGAGACTCGGAAATGAGTTAGGTGATTATAATCCTGTGTAAAAGCAGCAGCATTTGGCTTGAATGAAGAAGTGGTTTTTGAGTTGCATTTTGAATTTGGAAAAAGTGTAGATTTCCTTATTGTCAATGGGGAAAGCTTGCCAGAGTAGGTACCTGAGTGCAGAAAGCATGTGCAGTGCTGTGGAGTTTGTTTTCTAGGGGTAATGGGAATTGGTGTGGTTTGTGAGTAGTGTTTCTGGTTGTATGAGGAGGCTTTATTATGAAATCTAGCTGGAAGTGGAGTAAATGTGTGGAGTCTACATGTCCTCCTCGTGGTCTAGTGGGTTTCCTCCCACATTCGAAAGACATGCAGTAGGTGGATTTGATGCACAAAATTGGTCATAGGTGCAAGTGTGTGTGCCATTGGGTGGAACGGGTGAACTTACCACTGCAGGGCTACCCATCCGGTATTGTGAACCTTGGTTCGAGATGATTGTCACTGTTGAAGTGACACCCTGACGCCATGTGTAAAATGGGAGAAGGGGTTGAGGATTAATGGATGGAGTAGTTTGTAGAGTTGGGATCCTAAAAGTGGGTTAGATCTTTGTTTTATGGGTAGCCATTTCACTTTTTCTAAGGTGATATAGTGATACTCAGAGAGGGGGGTTTGTAATAAATTGGCAGATGCAGTTAGAGATGGTCTGTAGTGTGACAGTGTTTTTCTTAAGGCATAGGCAAAAATTGGGAGCCCGTATTCAAGTAGAGAAAGCAGAACTTTGACATTGGCTGCTCTGGCTGGTTGGGATATTATAGGGGAGCTTTTGTTTGACCCAGAAGGGAAAGGAGTTTACTATAGCAATTTACAAACACCTTTAAAACCTCTTTCTGCCTCTTTACCTTTAGTCATCTGACTGGGTTGACTGTAAAGTAATTTGCCAGTCTCCTGTCATCTACGTAAGCTTCAGTGCCAAAGACCACTGGATTTTTGGGGAATTCTCAAAATACATATGTTAAACTGCTACCTTCCTAAACTCCTATTCATCCAAAATGAAAGTATCTCCCTCTTTGCTTTCTTCACTAGGCCAGTCTTTTGATTATCTCTTATCCTTGGGTTCTTGTAACCATTCCAGCCACTCCATCCAAGTAAAAAGATTGTTCCTACCTTTTGCTCAAATCACGCTGGTTAGTTGCTGGAGCTGGACTCCAATAATAGTTTGACACCTCCCCTCCACCTCTCTCCTTACTGAATATGCTAATCCTAACCCAACTCTCTCCATGCATTAACATTGTCAGTGTCACAATAGGTAATGCACTCAGTTTTGATGCAGAAGCCTGTGGCTTCTGTTCCCACACCAGGTAAATTGATTGCTGATACTGCAGTGCAGCATAGGGGGGTGTTGAACTCCTGAGTGTGTCCCTCTTCAGATGAGATATTAAACTGAGAGATCAAATGAGGTGTTGTTTTACACTCGCTAAAAAGAGTTTTTTTTGTTTCTGTCTGCGTGTGAGTGAATGTGTGGATGAAGGTAGAAGAGTCTGTGTGCGCGTGAGTGTGTATGTTTTTGTCTGCATCTGCGAGTCAGTGTGTGAAAGCAAGAGAGACGCTTGTGTGTGTGTGTGTGTGTGTGTGTGTGTGTGTGTGTGCGCGCGCGCAAAAGAATGAAGAGTGAGTGATCCCTGGCAGCAGCAGCAATGAGGTTTACGTACCACTCGAGCATACCATTTAAGCTCTTCCACAATAAATCTGGACAGAGCCAAATAGGGACAGATTCTAAGTTTATAAGAGCAATATCTAAAAAGTCAATAAGGTTGCCTTTAGGTTTACTTACCTGTCGACCATAACACTCAACCAAACCTCTCATCTGTACAGCTTTTCACAGAAAGTCCAGATTTATGCCTCATATATTTGGATCTTGTTTTCTTAAAATTTTGGTTTTCTGGCAAATCAGTGGCAAGTCATTAAAGATCGAAGTCAGAAAATAATGACATACATTTAAGATTTAGACTTCATATCCTTAAGAAAATTCATGCTAAACCTGTTATTCTATCAACTTTCAAACTTTGTAACCAAAATATGAACAGCAGCATACTATTACTACAGAAAAATAAAACTCAGCCACTGGTATCCCAAACTAGAAATTTAATAAATGTTTAAGCGCTTTCATTCAAAGATGAACTTCTTCAGAAACACACACACAAAAACTTCCTGTTACTTAAATACCCCTTTTTAAAAAATGGACCAAATGCAAACAATCTCGCACTTAAAGCCATACACGCTAAGAAAACATTGTTGACCTTACAAAATATTAAAATTATATTTGTCATTGTCCGGTTATCCAAATTTGATTTTGGTTAATTAATTGCACAAACATCTTGTGTGCAACGATTTTAAGAAATTTGTTTAGCTGGAACTAGACATTTAACAAAACAGCTTTTACACATAAAAGGTGGGAATAATATATATTTTAACACAACTCTTTCTATACTTTCTTTAAATGTAAATGGTCTCGCAGATATATACAAAAAGAAAGAGTAGTGAACTGTATTTAAAAATGTAGAGTGCAACAGGAGATATGTGAATTTGATAAAGAAAGGTTTTCAGGATGTTTTTTCAGTGGAATACCTGAGGCAAAGGAAAAGAGGAATACTTATTAATTGCAAGAGGCGCTCCAATAGTGATAGAAGAGGATAAGTAAGATAGTGGTAGATTTGTAGTACTAAAGGGCTACTGGCAAGGGAGGAGGATTACACTGGCATGTATTTATATACCACCTACAACTGCTAATGGAGCTTAAGAAAATTCTGGGAGAAATGGGGATATTACTTACAGGTGGGGACTAGAATTTGATTTGCAGCAGTGAAAATGCATCTTTGAGGCCCAGAAGGGAAAATATAACAATGGCGGGTATATTTTTGAAGACGTGTATAACAATATTTGACATGGAAGATGTGAGTTTAGTAGTAGGAGTTTGAAGTGAATTTACATTTTTTTTCCAAGATGCAAAAACTGGTCTGTACTGTACAACTTGTATTTCACAGGAAAGTGTGCATTTAATTGAAAGTTTTGTTACGTATCCAGTGACTGTCAGATCATGTGCCATTAATAAGTAAAATAAAATGCAGGGTAATGAAGTAAAAAAATGACACTGGCACTTCAACACCTTTATGTTGAAAAGAGAGGAATTTAAAGAATGGGTAGTTGATATTATTCTGGAGTTATTAGATAGAAATTGCTTTGTCAAATATAGCTAGAGAGTGGGATAAAATAAAAGTGGAGTTTAAAATAGAGTTAGAAATGAAAGAAAGACACATGGTGAAGAAGTAACAAGAATTATTTAGAGAGACTGGCAAGGGTTGAAGTATTGAAGAATAGGGGGAATTTCAAAGAGCAAGAACAGGAGTGAGTGCAGAATTCTAAAGAAAATATAAGTGATTACCTCGAAAATATGTAAGCGTTTAGAAAGACTGCTGTTAAGTAACTTTTTCTTTGTTAACTTCGGAGCACAATAACTTTTTAAACAAAGTCTCAGGCAACAGAAATAATGGGTTGTCGCCAAGCCTAGGGAGCCTATAACAATGAAGATTAGAGATCCTGTAAAGGTACTAGAAATATTTTTAAAAATTTTTGAAAATCTGTATAAAGCAGAAAAAATATGGAATTCAAGAAAGGTTCAAATGGAAATGTTTCTGAAATAATTAAATATGCCAAAGTTAGAGGTAGATGAGGATCGATTACTAACAATTTGGATAGGAGGAAATAAGATTAAAATAGTGGTGTATAATCAATCCACAGGAAAGTCCCCATGAATAAATAGTATTCCTGTGGAAGTTTGGAAGCTAAGAGGGACAAACTTGTAAAGATCTGGAAGGTTTTGTTTCACGGTATTTTAAGAGGAGAAGAAGCACCGGCATCCTCTAAGGCAGTAGTGGTGGCTGTAATTACCTAAAGAGGGTGAAGACCCATCAGATCCAACTTCATACAGGCCCATTTCAATCCTAGACCATGATTATAAAGTATGTGTCTATAGTGGCCAAAAATGATAGATATAGATCAGTTCGTTTTGTGGAGGGGAGGCAAATATTTGACATTAGCAGAATGTAAGAAAATACCACTGTTGGTGTTAGGTCTTGATGCAGAGAAAGCATTTGACAGAGTAAGTTGGGAGTTAATGAGCAGGGCAATAAAAACATTTCCATTCCCTGATAAAATAAGGTTGATTAGGAGGATAAATGAGTGTTCAGAGGTACAAATTAGTGGGTGGATTCCCCTCTGATAATTTCTGTTTGAGCAGAGGAACCAGGCAGGCGTTTTCTTTCCACTTAATTATCATCTTTAGAACCATTATCAAAGAAAATAAGGGACTCAGAAATTCAAGGATATAATTAGAATGGTAGTCAAGAAAAGCTGACTTTTTTTAGAGATGGTGATATTTTATACCTGATAAAACCAGAAAAGGACATTTCAGTGGGTTACAAAATTAATGAAGCTAAAACAAAGGCTGCTGCTGTGTCTTTAGGCTTTTCCCGGTTAGGGGTTGCCACAGCGGA